>NC_073399.1:18776322-19093730 GCF_028641065.1 Leucoraja erinaceus | reverse complement strand
ACCAGGCACAGCGTTGAGGTGTCCCGTGGCCCACCTATCACTGCTCTCAAGGGAGTTCGTAGATTAAGTATATGAAATGTCAGACTGGTTAATGCTATGTTTTATTGAATTACAGAGATTTTCAAACTCAGAATTAGTAAATTCATAATAATCATTGGGTGGGGTGCAGTTTAGGCTTCAAATGTTGCAAGGGTTGTGTTCATGTGCATCGTACCCAAGAAGAATGAGGAAACACAGAAGAATCATCACCGTCCCAAACAAAAGCAGAAATACTGAAATAACTCAATCAGTCAAGCAGCATTTGTCGAAAAATACACCACCTAAAATACACCACCTAAAATACACCACCTAACATCCCTGAGCTGAAACATTTCCCTTTCCTCAAATGATGCTTCACTGGTTGTGATCACTGGTCAGTTTTTCTTTCAGATTCCAGCATCTGCAGTTTTCTCTGCTTTTGTCCTGGCTCTTCAACTGTGAGTACAGACAGTTTGAACTTTATCCCACAACAATTCATCTCACCTTTCTGCATCCTCTCTCCAGGCTTTCCAAATAGACAAAGCGGAAAATGAGGTGATTCAAGAGCAAGTTCGAGACCTGAAGGTGAGCAGCCTTAAATGTTGTTGTCCCTGGGTAGGGTTATAGTTCCAAGCGTTTAACAGATGAACAACAATAACTTAAGTAAATTGAAAATTAACAACTTTCATTCCTGTAACACCTTTAGTGGCAAGGCATTATCAGATTGTTATCAGGAAAATACTTTGATGCTGAGCTTCACGAGGAGTGTGGATGGCCCAAGTCATAAGGAGTAGAATTAGGTCATTCGTCCCATCAAGTATACTCTGCCATTCAATCATGGCTAATCTATCACTCCCTCCTAACCCCATTCTCCTGCCTTCTCCCCGTACCTTCTGACACCTGTACTAACCAAGAACCTGTCTATCTCTGCCTTAAAAATATCCATTGACTTGGGCTCCACAGCTTTCTGTGGCAAAGAATTCCACAGATCCACTAAATCCACAGAATTCCACAGATCTGACTAAAGAAATTTCTCCTCATCATCTTCCTTAAATGCTCAAAGAAGTGGATGTTAATGGAGGAAGGAGTTCTGGCTACAAGGAGATTTCAGAGAGTATCGCAGAGTCATGCTAGCTGAAGGCACAGAGGCCAATAGTGCATCAATTAGCGAGATGCAGAGGACAGAATGTGAAGATTTTGGGGAGCGTTAGAGGGTCGGGGCTATGAAGGGCGAGACCTTGGAGAGAATTAATAAGAATTTTATAACTGTGGCCTGACTTAGCAGGGAAATGGGCTAGGTCGAACAATCCAGGGTGGTGAAGCAGCAGGATGTGGAGCCCTGAGATGCAGAGGGATCTGGGTGCGCAGGTGTGTGATGCACAGAGCCAGTATGGAGGAACAACAAGTAATCAGGAAAGTTGTCAACAGTGTTTAATCATCATATACACCGGGATTGGAACAATGAAATCCTTACTTGCTGCAGTGAACAATGAACATTGTTGATTGACTGGGTAATTGAATACAAACGTGAGAAGGTTATGCTTCAGTTATATGGGACACTGACCACCACTGGTCCTCCAGGTTGGAGCTTGAGCACAGGGCTAACAACCCTGTCTCGTAAAACAAATATGTTACGGAAACAGCAACTGAAGGAATCAACACTACTGAGTGGAGGACCTTCGTTGCTGCCCTACATGCCAGGAGGCAGAATAGGCAGAGTGATGATGATGATGACCACGCCTGGAGTACAGCATACAATATTGGTAATTTTTTTAAAGAAAGGATGTTGCTGTGTTCAAAGCAGTCCAGAGTAGGTTTACTAGATTGATTACTGGACCAGGCAGGCTGTCTCATGAGGATAGTTTGGACTTATCCACTTATGTCTTGAAGAATGAGAGGGGATTTAGACCAAAGACCATAAGAAATAGGAGCAGAATTAGGCCATTCGGCCCATCGAGTTTGCTCCACCATTCAGTCATGGGGGATTCATCATCTATTTTCCCCTCTTAGCCCCATTCTCCTGCCTTTTCCCCATAACATTTGATGCTATTACTAATCAAGGACCTATCCAACTCTGCTTTAAAAATACCCAATGACGAGGCCTCCACAGCAGTCCACGGCAATGTAGTCCACAGATTCACCACCCTCTGGCTAAATAAATTCCTCCTCATTAACTTGATTGAAAATATATAAAATATAAAAAATATATAAAATCTTGAGGTGTCGTGACATGGAGGATGTGGAGGAGTGAATTGTGGGATAATCAAGGACTAGCGGCAGCCATTTAAAAATAAAATGAAGTCACCCACTCAGGACAGAGATCAGATGATATTTTTTCTCTCATAGACTGTGATTCATAAACAGGGGCATAGAGCTCAAAGGCAGCATGTTATACTGAAGTAGAAACAAGGAACTGCAGTTGCAAGTGCTGGAGTAACTCAACAAGTCTGGCAACATCTCTGGATAAGGGATCAGTCTGAAGAAGGGTTTCGGCCCGAAACGTTGCCTATTTCCTTCGCTCCATAGATGCTGCTGCACCCGCTGAGTTTCTCCAGCTTTTTTGTGTAACATCTCTGGAGAACATGGATAGGTGGCGTTTTGGGCTGTGACCCTTTCTCAGACTGATTGTAATGGGGAGGGCGCCATATTGAACCTGCCTGCTCCACAGGGTAAGCCATAAATGGGGCACAGGATCCAATTTGGAAGGATGTGGAGGTTTTTGAGTGGTCCTAGTCAAAGTGCATTAGAATCGGTTCGAAGGATGGGGGATATCAGTTACAACCTTTACATCCATGTCATTTGGTCTGTTCTGCCCCTTATTTTTTGTGTTAAAATCCTCTGGATAGAAGTGTATTTGCATTGCCTGCCGATCTGTCCACGAGCTTCCCTCAGTTTACTACTGTCCTCAATGTTTACCGCACCTCTGGGTTTGGGTTCTGAAAACTCTGACCACACTCTTCCTTCCCTCTCTGTTCCCTTTAATAGTTCCCAAGTCTACCTTGGTGCCTGGACCTAATCTTACTCTCCCCTCCCTCTCTGTACCATAATCTCACTCTCCCTTCACTTCATTGACCAAAATCCCAATTTTTCCGTTACTCCTTGAATCCTAATCTCAGTCTCCTTCACTCCCTGGACCCTAATCGCACTCCCCACCACTCTCTGTATCCTAATCCCACTCTTCCCTCAGTCTCTCTGCACTCCCTGGGGTCTATTCCATAAAGTGTGAATGTTGTTTTCCAGGACATTTACGCTGATCTTCTCCTGTTCTCTGCATCTCTCCCACAGCCACCCTCCCCCTATCTGAAGCTGACAGTAAAGGAAGCCAAAGGGATTATTGGGAAGGATGCCACTGGTGAGTATTCTGTTCCAATAAGCGGTCAGAATTCCAGTAGAAGCTCCAGGCCGCTGTACCATGGGCGAGGAAGAGCTATTGGGCTGACGTGTTAGTGTTTAAACTAAACCAGGTCAAAAAGATCAGTGAGGAGTGTAGCAGGAGCCAAAGGATGTCTGTAAATGTAGTCCAGTAAGGGATACTGGTTATGTACTGGTGTGGCAGGCAGTGAGGGGAAATAGTGATCATCAACTTAATGAAGCTGCTTGGATTGACTGGGGAGCAACAGACATTCACTGGGGAGATCTGCAAAGTGGTTGATTTTAGTAGGAGGAGTGAAGAAATAAAGTTGAACGTCCCATTCCATATGAGGAGCAGGAACAGAGGGATCAGGCTGATTTGTGCTCAGATCTCTGACAGTGCCGGGCAAGTTGAGAAAGTGATCTGGCAGAACAGCTAGGATGCTGGGGCTTATAAATGGAGAATAGCAATTGTGAGGAACTAGAAATAGAAGCTATCACAAAAACATTGGAGACAGAAGGAACTGCAAATACTGGAATCTTGAGGAAAACACAAAGTGCTGGAGTAACTCCGCATGTCAGGCTGCATCTGTGGAGGGAATGTTTAAGTGACATTTTGGGTCAGAACAAACCATTGAGATAGTGGGAAAAAATCAGTGTGCACCTGATGGGGCACAGGGAAACTGGGAAGAGAGGGGGAGAATGGGAGGGGGATTGTTACCTTGGTTGTAAGTGATATGGGCAGGATGGCATTGTCCAAAAACTAAAACCGCCCTCCCTTATCTAATACCAACACCGTGTGGTGAAGGATCGACATACAGGGAGAGGAAAGCTGAGGGGATATTCATTGGAACCTCAACCACAGGGAGACTGATGTGGGAGACAGTGGCAAGTGTGAAGTCCTAATGACGCCTGACAAAGTAGCAATGTTACAAAATTTTGAGATTTAAAAAATCAAAATTGCAATTTATCCCATGTTATTCCCTTTAACAATAAACTTAACACTGTGGCTTCATTGTCATCATCTCAAGTAATCTTTCCGCTGATGGGTTAGCATGCAACAGAAGCTTTTCATCTTGTACCCCTATTGACGTGACAATGGACTAAACTAAACTAAACTAAAGATATTTCATATTCATCAGTGACCCTTTCTTACGAGGTAAAAATTGTCCAGCTAGTACTGGTTTCAGTTACATAGATTGCAACCATTCTGCCACAAATATAAAATAATCTTACTTGGAGGACCTGAAATTAAAGCATATAATTAGTTAGTTACCCAATTGTAGCTAATTTCAAACTTCAATTACTAGATCTAAACATCTATCCATTTCTTAATAAATGATTAACATTTTTAAATAGCCTAAAAATACTGCGGGATATCAAGAGCCCAAAATGAACTATTCGCTATAGAAAACTTTATATACAGGGTTCTTAAGAAGCCCCTTTTAATGTAAAAATAAGGTACATACCTTTAATTGTTTGCTTTATAAAACCAGGGGGCTGCGAGAGGTCCGGGTTGAAGAGGCATCCCTCACTATAATTCAGAATACAAGGCCAGAGGCAGACCCTGAACCCCATTTGGAATGGGGTCTTTCTGCGATTTTCGATGATACCACTTTACTAGGCTCACTCTGTTTTCGCTTGCAACAGCAGCTCAAAAATCACGCTCCCTCTCCTGTCTCTCTGTAAACAGCACCAAAAGGAATTACACGGACTTCTGGGGGCATTTTCTCATCGACGATTCGGGTATTTTGATTTTGTAACATACCTAGACAAAGGGGGAGAATTCTCATTACCAGGCAGAATTAATATCAACAATGTTAAAATTGCCTGTTATTCATGTTATTCCCTTTATCATGTAACTGTACACTGTGGCTCGATTGTAATCATGTGTTGTCTTTCCGCTGACGGGTTAGCATGCAACAGAAGCTTTTCACTGTACCTCAGTACACGTGACAATAAACTAAACAAAACTAAACTAAAGGTATTTCATAATCATCAGGTGACCCTTTCTTACGAGGTATTGTCCAGCTAGTACTGGTGAGAGTTACTGGCTTGGCAAGAAGTTCTGCCACCGGTGGTGTGTGAGAGGTGTGTATATGCTGGGCAGCGGATTTGGATAGAGGTCAGAGGTTCCCCATGGACATTGCTGTGCCTGCTTCATGTTGTATCAAAATGTGCTCAGCTTCTTCTGATCCAGCCGCTCCTGTTGCCCCTCTTCTCCAGGCTTCAGTGACCCCTACTGTTTGCTGGGGCTGATGTCATCGGAAGAACATCAAGAAGAGGAGGCCCAGAGATCGAACAGCCCCCTGCCCAGGAGGCGACAGAAAGCCATGATGAAGGAGGCAATCCCTCAGGATCGAATTCAGAAAACAGAGGTCAAGAGGCAGACCCTGAACCCCATTTGGAATGAAACCTTCCTCCTGTAAGTATCGATGATACCACTTTATTCTCATCACTCTGTCATAGAGCTGGGCCTGGCAGCTCAGAGGTCACGCTCCCTCTCCTGTCTCTCTGTGTTGGTGGTCTTCTAGGGATTACTCTTGGACTTCTTTTATTTTTCTCCAAAAGTTTAGTTATTTTGATTTGATTTCCTTCATCTACTTGAGGGTCAATGTCTCAGTTCAGTATTTCCAGGTGTTAATCTGTGCACGTTTCCCCTGTAGAAGACCAGGCAGCTGTTTTAATGCTGCCTGTGTCCTCTCCACCCCTGCCCACTCTCCACACTCTGGTGTGGCATGATGATGATTTGAATATTTTATAATGCTGAATAATGATCATTATTGCCAAAATATTATTAATATCATTGATATCAAAATATTAATTTAAATTATAAGATGATATATTAATCTATAGCATAATGGAGTATATCATTATAATCTATATTATTGTATGGTATATTAGTATAATATAGTATAATATTAATATAATATCAAAACAATATTATTAATATTACTAATATTGTTGTTATTATTAATATAATTATTATTGCTATAATGCTGAATATTTTATACTTTTGCCTGTGTTCCCTCCTCCACCGCTCTCCACACTCTGTGTTGTATGGTGATGGGAAGCTGGATCCCTGGTTGATTTTATATCTTTCTGATGCTGGCATGGCTGCGGCCAACTGCAGCAGCTCATGTTCAGTAGTTCCTCAGCCACTCCACTCCCCAAGAGCGGCGAGCCAATGACAAACTTGTATCCAAAGCTGGATGATGTCTGAGCGAACAACTTGTTTCTAGGTGTAGCTCCATCAGCATACATAATTGTTGCTGCTATCATCAATTGAAGAGTTGGAATGACAATGAGAGAGGGCACAGCAAAGGATAATTGTGTAATTCTGGGCTCTGTTAAAATGTGGACATTGGCCAAATTATTCCTTTTGCAAAGAGATGGAAGGTTCACTTTGTTGGCAGTGAATGGAGCTGGCATGTCTCCAGTGGTCACGGTGCCTCCGACAAATTGATGAGAATGATTTCTATCGCTAACTTCATTGTCAGTTGCTGCAGTAACAACTACATTGTTTTGTTTTTAGGAAAGTCAAGGATGTCCATCATACTGAACTGTACATAGAAATGTGGTGAGTATTCTGATCGCAAAGCTCGGAAAGTGTTACTTATCCTGCCTTTGGAACCCTCTGTAGCCGGCTTTCGTCCCATGATACAGTCTGATGGACTCCACAAATCCAGTGGCTTTAGTTTCTATCAGTTTTTGGCGAGGTACAAGGCTATCTGATGTCCTCAAGATTAGGCCTATGTTTGTTTTGTGCGGGTTCACTGCAGAGTTCTGGTGCAGCACTGCACCAAGGTTGATGTGTTTGTGATGAACACCAAAGGGTTGAAGCGCAGCACAGTGGTGTAGAGAGGAGAGTCTCTGATTCACAGCTACAGTATCCTGGGTTCCTTCCTGACCGTGGGTGCTGTCTGTGTGGAGTTTGCACGTTCTCCCTGTAGATCCTCCCATTTCCTCCCACAGCCTAAAGACGTACGGGTCGGTCGGTTAACTGGCTGCTGTGAGCTGCCCCTCGTGAGTATGTGAGGGATGGAATCTGGGAGGAGATTTTGTGAGTAAGGGGAGATAAAACATGATGATCGTAGCTCCCTCGGCACTGGTCCAGCGGGGATCTCGCTCAGTGGCGGACCAAGTGTGCACCCTCAGGAATGGTCCCCCAGGGGAGCTTCCTCGACACCACCCATGGGGTCTACTTTCAGCAATGCCCCCCCCCGCAAGGGAGGTCCCTCATTAATGCCCCCCCCCCCCCCCCCCCCCCCCCGCAAGGGAGCTCCCTCAGCAACACCCATGGGGAGCCTCCTCAGCTCCTGCTCCAGAGAGTTCCCTCAATCGCCCCCCCCCCCCCCCCCCCCCCCCCCCCCCCCCCCCCCCCCCCCCCCTCAGTATCGCCCCCCCCCCCCCCCCCCCCCCCCCCCCCCCCCTTGGCTGTGCCATGTGTAACTAGCCTGTTACTGTAATGGATAACCTGGTTTTCAAGGCCCTTGGACAGATTCCTCTGTGTATAATGTTCTCATGGTTTTTCAGGGACCTGGATGACGAGGAGTCTGTGAATATCCGACTGGCTGAGATCCACGGGATCCATGGGCTGAAGAGGTAATGGCAGTCACTCTGCTTTGTACATGAGTTGTTGAGACAGAAGGGCTTGTGGGGTGGTGAAGAGACTGATACATACGGAACAGCCAGAATCTTATTCCGACCCCACCTTTGCAACAAAAACTTCTTTGATGTTCAAACCTGATTGTAGACGCATCTCATCTTCCACTGAGTCTCATAACAGGCATCCTTGGGTTCAGTGCTTTTAGAACATAACAACTGCCCCCATTTTCTGGACTGGAAATAAAATTGAAGTCTGGCAGAAAATGTCCAAGTTAGAAGGAGTCCATTCATCCCATCATATCTGTGCTGGTCGAACAAAGGCTAGAGAGCCGAATTCACCTTTCAGCACTGGTCCACACCCTAACAGGTCATGGGTCGAGTAGATTAGATCCCATTACCAGTTAAATGTGATGAGGGTCTCTTCCCCCCCCCCCCCCCCCCCCCCCCCCCCCTCCCCCCCCCCCCTCCCCCCCCCCCCCCCCCCCCCCCTCCCCCATCATTTCAGGTAGTGAACTCCAAACCCTACCACCCTCTGGGAGGAACAATTTTCATCCTCTGCCTCCTGGTTTGTGATCCCTCTGCTAAACAAAATAGATCCTTCCAATTTATGCAATTGTATGCATCTTAAATAAGATTGCCAGCAGGCCCCCATTCCATGAAAAACAGCCCCAGTTTATCCAACCTATCCACACAGTAACAACTGTCCAATCTTTGAACCGTGGTGAGACACTTGTCGACTGCGCTGGTAATGGGATTTGATTCCCAGCCAATTCAATGGACGATACAAGGGTATTGCCGAGAGCTCCTGTGCCACGGTGACCCCAGTTCATGCGTGAGTACTCTCTGTGTGCACTGTGCAAGTTCTCCCCGAGACCGCGTTGGTTTTTATGTACTGCTCTGGTTTCCTCACACTTCACAAAGACAAGCGGGCCAGTAGGCTCATTGGCCACTGCATGTGTGCAGGTGGGAGGGCTGGTCGTGGGTGGGTGGTGTCAATGGTTATGTGAGAGGGAGGTGCTTACATGTTGATAAGTGGGGGAATGTGATCGGTGGAGATGGTCTGAGAGCCAACAGAGGTTCAATGCAAATGGAAATAAAACTCTGCATCCTCTCCAGGGCAACCACATCTTTCCCATGGTAAACAAAAGTGCTGGAGAAACTCGGCTGGTGCAGCAGCATCTATGGAGCGAAGGAAATAGGCAACGTTTCTGGCCGAAACCCTTAAGGGTTTCGGCCAGAAACGTTGCCTATTTCCTTCGCTCCATAGATGCTGCTGCACCCGCTGAGTTTCACCAGCACTTTTGTCTACCTTCGATTTTCCAGCATCTGCAGTTCCTTCTTAAACACATCTTTCCCATATTAGGGCGACCAGAGCCATAAGCAGTGCTCAAGCTGTGATATAATAACCTGTGTTGTGTGAATTTGTATGTTTTTATTTTTAATATATATATATTTGTAAGCATCTTATTAATCCATCTTTTTGTTTTAAAATATTTATAGACTTGCCCTCCTCTGATCTTCTGCACTACATGTTATCCGCATCTTGCCTTGTTGCTTTTCCCAAATGAATTGCCTCATTCTTCTCTGGAGTAAATTCCATTTGCCAATTTTCTGCCCAGCTGAATAGATCCTTGATGTCTCCCTGCAGACAAAGCTTTCCTTCTCAAATTCAACCATATGGCCAATGTTTATATCATCTGCGATGTCAAAATAATTAACATGCATTACAGGGGCAAGGAGACGGTGCTGTGTCTGGTGAAACACCACTGGCAAAGCATTCCAGTCACTAAAACACCTTTCAACCATTATCCTTCACTTCCCGTAACTGAGCTAAGTGTGGATCCACTATACCTCTCTTCCTTTGCTCCCGAGGGGTTTATTTTCTTGACCATGTGGAACTTTGTCAAAACTCTTGAGCAGCAAAACACTGCAGATGCTGGAGATCTGAAATGAGAACGTAAAATGGGGGAAACATTCAGTAAGCCGACCTGCATCTCCGGAGAAAGGAACTGGATTATTGATTCACTTAAAAAAAAAAATAAAAAAAATGCTGGAGTAACTCAGCGGGACAGGCCACATCTTTGGAGAACATGAATAGGTTAGAGAGTGGTATGTATATGGAACGAGCTGCCACGGGATGTGGTTGAGGCAGATACAACAACATTTAAAAAACACCTGAACAGGTACACGGGTAGGAAAGGTTTAGAGGGTTGTGGGCCAATGCGACACACGGGACTACCTTAGTTGGACATCTTGGTTGGCATGGATGCGTTGGGCCGAAGGGTCTGTTTCCATGCTCTATGACTCTGATCTACTCCGAACAAAGATTCCCTAAATTGATCAAACTCAATTTAAACTACTCTTCATATGCTGGCTGAAGATTCCCTATATTCTGAAGAAGTACCCCGATCTGAACCGTGCCTCCAGAGATGCCGCCTGACCTGTTACTCCAGCACCTTGTGTATGTGTTTCTGCCTTGGCCATTCCTACTGATACTGAACGCTGAGCGTAACATGCTGAGCAGGTGGGAACAGTGGATACTGATACTGAATACAGTTCAGTTGATGCTGAACTGAGAGATGGTGTTTGACACAACTGATTGCTCAATGTCTGATAGTTCATCCTGTCTGAAGCCAACCATGAATCATGTTACAGGCTGTTCAAAGATGTGAAGAAGGCAGCTCGAAAGAACGAACAGGATGATTTTCTGGGAAATTTGGTGGTTAAACTGCAGGTGAGACATCTGTCCTCTGTCCAACTGATGTCAAGTCCAGAGTTTATTTGCAGTCCCTTATTGGCCTCAAAAGTGAGAGGAGTAACACCTTCTTGAAGTGCTCCAGCCCACGTGGTGAGGCCACTCCCAGTGTGTTTAGATAGGAATTATAGGATTTTTAGCGAAGGAACGGCAATGTATGTCCTGTCCGGATGGCTTGGGTCCTGCAGGTGATGTTCCTACCTGCTCACGCTGGTTACCGATGAGAGATTTGGAAGGTAATGTTGCAGAGATGGTGCACACGACAGCTACAATATTCTGGTCTTGGAGGGAGTGCCAGTTTGAGGAGATGGATGGTGTACTGTACTGTTGTTACTGTTGTGCTTTAGTTTAGAGCTTAGCTTAGAAATACAGCACGGAAACAGGCCCTTCGGCCCGCCGAGTTGGTGCCAACCAGCCATCCCCGCACACTGACACTATCCTACACACTAGAGACAATTTTAACATTTTTTTACCGCCCAATTAACCTACAAACCTATAGGTTTTTGAAGTGTAGGAGGAAACTGGGGCACCCAGGGGTAAACCCACACACACACGGAGAATGTACAAGACAAGCTCCCGTAGTCAGGATCGAAACCGTGCCTCTGGCGCTGTAACGCAGTAACTCTACCGCTGTGCCACAGTGCTGCCCAGTTATGCCATGGATTCTTTGCAGCTGCGTCTCAATTTTAACACCTCATTTGGAAATGGAGACATCCTTCAGAAAGTGGCCATTCAATGCCGTGCTGCCATCGCCAAGGATTAGGGCTGAGGGGGGAAGGGAGTTACTGTGGAGGAGAGGCTGAGCTCACAGGAGGGTGATGGGTACGGAATGTGCTGATGCTGAGGCTTTGACGTTTGGAGTGGTCTTTGGTTCCCCTGCGCTCTCTTAGGTTTGGTTGCATGTTTTGCAGGACTTGCCCTACACTCCTGAAGATAAATGGTACCCTCTGGAGCCCTGCACTGAGACCTACCCTGACCGAGGAAAGTGTCACCTGCATCTGAAACTTATCCACGAAGAGGTATGGACCAGGTCACGCACAAACGCTGAGTCGGAGGCAATGGTTCTCACTCAGAATGGGAGCTCCCCCGCTGCCCTCTACACCATCCCGCCAGTGGGGTTCATACACATTCCAATGGGACGGTGGAGGGGGAAGCTCGGAGTGCAAGTGTCCTCTACACCAGGGATTGCTGCGAGATTTACACTGTGTTTCTCTTCACAGAGGGACACCACCCTGAGCAAACGAGAGCCCGTTTTCCGAATTCATCGTGGCCTGTTGCAGCAGTTCGTGCAGTTTGAGAAACTGCTGAAGAAACAGGTACAAATTGTCGGGAGTGTGGGTCAGGGAGGGGAGGTGAGAGGGGAGGGTGGGTCAGAGAGGTGAGTGTGGTTCAGAGAGTGGACATGAGAGGGAAGGGTGGGTCAGAGAGGGGAGGAGGGATCAAAGGGGGAAGGAGAGAGGGGAGTGTTGTGGGACAGAGGGATCTTGGAGTACAGATTGTCTTCGGTAAAATGGTTGTTACTTGTGGGCGGAGCACCAAGGCAAATCCCTTGTATGTGAATACTTGACCAATAAACTTACTTACTTAATTGCAAATTGTCACTAGTGTGTAGGATAGTGTAAGTGTACGGGGTGATCGTTGGGCGGCGTGGACTTTGTGGGCTGAAGGGCCTATCTCCCTGCTGTATCTCAAAGCTAAGTAGGAAATAGGGATACCATGGGAAGCACAACACATCATGGTGACCCAGAGTGGGAGGGAGGGGGGCTTCCCCCCCCCCCCCCCCCCCAGAGTGACCGGAGGCCCTGGTTTTGCAGCAGCAGAGAACGTGTGCCACTCTAACCCCCCCAATGGGATGGACATTGAATTGTACAAATTCAGGTTTCATTTCCTCCTGTGATCACCTTTCTTTGTCCGATCCACCTATGATCCTCCCATTTTTGTTTCCTCTCAGCCACACAACTCCCACTTTAGTCCCCTTTACTCTCCCTCCTTGTTCCATTCACCTACACTCACACACTCACACACACACACTCACACACTCAACCACCGGCTTCTGATTTCCTCACCCTTCATCTCTCCCGTTATGGTTCCTGTTACCACCTTTTTTTTACCCATCAGATTGCATCACTAGTAGCCTTTGTGTCCCTGCTTATCCACATCCAGTCTTTAATTCCACCCCCACCCCCACTTGACTTCATCAACCACTCCTTGGTTCACTTCTCACCTACCAACCTCTGTCTCAACTCTTCCCCTCAGTTCTGGCCAGATTCCCTCTCCATTCTCAGTCCAGAAGGTCATAACCCGAATTTGTTGACAATTCCCTCCACAAATGCTGCTCGAGCTGCCGGGTTCCTCGAGCAGCTTGTCTTTTATTCTCATCCCACTTGTGATCTGGCATTTTCCCTGGATGTTAAACTGGAAAAGGTGCACCGAACCGAAGCCTACACTTTGGGAATATCGCCAGTTGTATTGCTGATGGATGGCCATTGGGTGTAACTAACTGCCTGTTCCTTGCTTAACCCACAGTCCGGGGATGTCCATGGGGAAGTGGAGCTCAGTGCACCAGCCTCCACCATACTGTCTCTTCATGCCACGCAGAATGATCTTTCACCCTTCCACCAGGACATGGCGTGAGTACCTGGTAGTAGTGCTAAGAATATGGAGGCTGGCAAAGTAGGTTCTGGTGGCACCACGCCATCCTGGGGAGTGGGGTGGGGGGAACTCTATTTGACATCTAGTGTTCTTCTTCTGCCTTGCTGAGGAACAGACGTTTGGTTCTGACCGGCTATGATGTCTTTGCTCAACTGGCCATTCTTCATGTCTGATCTCCCTCGACATCTGGGGAAGATGGAGACGTTGGAACCAGGGATTTGGGCTGAGCGGGGGTGGGGTGCAGGGAGTGGGGGTGGGGCATGTCCTAGGAGCGGGGGGGAGCGGGGGGTGGGGAGTGGGGGTGGGGAGCGGGGGGGGGGTGCAGGGAGTGGGGGTGGGGCATGTGCTAGGAGCGGGGGTGGAGGTGGGGGGTGGGGAGTGGGAGTGGGGTGCAGGGAGTGGGGTGGGGCATGTGCTAGGAGCGGGGGTGAGGAGCGGGGGTGGGGAGTGGGGGTGGGGTGTGGGTGGGGGTGGGGGGGGAGTGGGGTGGGGGGTGGGGGGTGGGGGGGATGGGGTGGGGGTGCAGGGACCAGGGATGGGGTGCTGGGGATGGGGGTGGGGATTGGGGGTGGGGCATGTGGTGGGGGGTGGGGGTGGAGTGCAGGGTAACACCCAGATATTACCCATGTGAAGGGAGTTTATTGTACAGTCAGCTGCTGGTGACCCTCTGATCCTGGTGCTGTGTGTTGTTCACCGCAGGAAGTGGCTGGCCTACAGCAAGCTGTACCGGTGTGTGGAAGTCAGCTACATCTGTCTCCTCCAGCACCTGACCAGCATCGAGTACCAGTGGGGACTGGCACAGGTCACCCTCAAGCAACAGGCGGTAGGTGACTCCGGGCGGGGGGGGTCCCAGTGACCAACACGGAGGGTGCAGGGCACGCACTAGTGTACATAGTGAGGGGGCGTAGGGTACACATCGAGTGTACACAGTGAAGGGGCGTAGGGTACACACTGAGTATACAGTGATGTATTAGGGTACACACTGTGGCAATACACGGGGCAGGCTGTGGGTTACACACTGGTGTTGTCCACAGGGAGAGACTTGATTAAAGGATTCTGCTTGGGAATACGGCCCTTTGGCCCAGCAAGTCCACACCAACCTTTGATCACCTGTTCACACTAGTTCTATGTTATCCCACTTTTTCATCCACTCTCTTCACATGAGGGGCAATTTTATAGAGCCACAGTTGGGATGTGGGAGAAAAGTGCAAACTCCACACAGACAGAGGTCAGGATCGAACCAGAGTCTCTGGCGCTGTAAGGCAGCAACTCTACCGCTGCGCCACTGTACCGCCCTATACTTTGCACCTGACCAGAACTGAACCTGCACTGATTGTTACTGACTCACACTGCTAGATAGAGTCTAGATTCAATTACCACACGCTAACCAACTTCTAATAAACTGTAAATTCCTCGTCCACTGAGACCCAGGAGTTTCGATACATGGACAGATTGCGAACTCTGTGGTGCAATATTTCACTAATGAATAAATTGTGTACTTTGACATAATTGTCGTGAATGTTCTCACTACCTTTATGTTAATCTCATGGATTATGTTTCTGTCACAGCAAGATGAATTGGCAGAGTCTTTCACATCATTCCTGGATTACGGAATCTCTCTCATCCAGAAGTACAGGGAAGTTTTTCCGATCTCTGATCCCAAATCGATTGATCACCAGCTGTCCCTGCTCAGGTTTGTCATTATCTGAAGTTAATCCTCTGCCTGCGCTTGGATCCTTTACAACAGACAAGGACATTTCCTCGACATTTCATAAGAAACTATAGCAGTGCATCCACCCGAGAGCTAACCATAATACAGACACATGCACTGCCTTATGGCTCCTCCATCTGTGTACAGCTGTACATGGAGCCCCGTGCAATGCTGCCCCAGTGCCTAATCCCTTCTGCAACACTGCCCCAGCTCTCAAAGTATCGATGCCGGCCGTATGTGGATAGCAGAAGCTGCTGCATCTCATTCCCGGTGGGATTGTATTTAAAGCGTTGCGCACCAAAGCCTGTGTAGGCAACATCAACAAAAGCACTGACCCAGTGATAGAAGAGCCGGTGCATCTGGTGCACTGCTCCCCTCACTTTCCTTTGCCCTTCCCATGAATTGGTGGAACTGCTTCTTGCTTAAATCTCAGACCCTGCACCAAAGGTTTCAAAGGTCTTTTATTGTCACGTGTACCAATTAAGATGCAGTGATATGCGAATTGCCTTATAGTCATGTGAACAGGAGTAACATGGGGCAAAAGATGGTAATTTGGTCATTGGGAGAACGTGCAAACTTCATAAAGACGGCACCTGTAGTCAGGATCGAACCCCGGTCTCTGGCACTACAAGGCAGCAACTCCAACGCTGCGCCACCGTGCTGCCCAATGTTTCAAAGGTTTCAAAGGTCTTTTATTGTCACATGAACTAATTAAGGTACAGTGATATGCGAATTACTAGAACAGCCATATGAAAAAAAAAGCAACAAGACATACAACTACATAAAAATTAACATAAACATCCACCACAGTGGATTCCCCACATTCCTCACTGGGATGGAAGGCAAAAAAGTCCAATCTACTTCCTCTTTATTCTCCCGCGGTCGGAGCAGTCGAACCATCCGTCAGGGGATCGAAGCTCCCGCGTCGGGGCGATCAAAGCTCCTGCAGCTTGGAGTTCTCAAAGTCGGTCCTTGGGCAGAAACCCCGGGCTCCGCGATGTTAAAGTCATCAGGCACTCGCAGTAGAGCTCAGAGGTCGACCTCTGGCAAAGGGATCGCGGGCTCCACGATGTTAAGTCCGCAGGCATCCGCGGTGGAGCTCCCGGTCGGTCTCCAGCAGAGGCCGCCAACTCCTCGATGTTAGGCCGCAGTGCGGACGGAGATACGATACGGGAAAAAAAAAAAATCGCATCTCCGTCGAGGTAAGAGATTAGAAAAATTTTCCCCCAACCCCCTCCCCCACTCAACACATAAAACAAAGCTAAAGAACACTAAAAACATACATTTAACACATACTAAAAAAACAACAACGAAAAAAGGGACAGACAGACTGTTGGCGAGGCAGCCATTGCTGCTTTTTCCCCATTTCAGAAGCAGCTGACACAAACTTACCAAATAGTAAATAAAAGCGTGATGTTTAATTATATCTGTCTATCTTGGAATATTCCTCTGAATGTTTTTTCAGATAGTGTTCATGAAATGTCAAGAGTGAGCATGGTCTGTGGGAACAGCATAAACGGGGGGTTAGTGTTCATAATAACATCATGTGTATGTGGAATAAATGTGGGAAATGCGCTGCAGTAGTCAATGTTTGTGATTGGTGACTTGCATTGGGACGTGTGCATTGACAGTGGGGGATTTCCGATGTGGATGGGCTGTGGGGGTTTGGGGTGGGTGATAGTGTGGGAGTGAATGTGTGAACAGTTTTTGCCCCATGTTACTCCTGTTTGGGTGTTATGTCCCACTAATCTCACTCACTGCACTTTCCCCTTCTGTCACAGGGTACTGGTGCAAATCTATAAGATGAAAGCTTTCAACAAACTTTGTTCATCAGTTCCTGATCTCCATGACAGAATCGTTGATGCTGTAACGGTACTGTTCACAAAAAGAAATAACGATCGCTGCTAATAAGGAACCTCGGAGTCAAGCCCACTAGTTCCCTGACATTGTCAACACATGTCGACTGTGTGGTGGAGAAGGCTAATGGCATGATTGCCTTCGGAGGTTGTGGCGAAAAACATAGAAAACATTGAAAAATAGGTGCAGGACTAGGCCATTCGGCCTTTCGAGCCAGCACCGTCATTCAATATCATCATGGCTGATCATCTAAAATCAGTACCCCATTCCTGCTTTTCCCCCATATCCCTTGATTCCATTAGCCCAAGGAGTTAAATCTAATTCTCTCTTGAAGCCATACAGCCTCCACTGCCTTCTGTGGCAGAGAATTCCACAGATTCACAACTCTCTGGGTGAAGATGTTTTTTCTCATCTCAGTCCTAAATGTCCTACCCCTTATTCTTAAACTGTTACCCCTGGTTCTGCTCCCCCAACATCAGGACCATTTTTCCTGCATCTAGCCTGTCTAATTCTTTAAGAATTTTACATGTTTCTACTATGATATCCTCTCATCCTAAATTCCAGTGAATATAAGCCCAGTTGACCCATTCTTTGATCATATGTCAGTCCCGCCATCCCTGGAATTAACCTGGTGAACCTACGCTGCACTCCCTCAATAGAAATAATGTCCTTCCTCAAATTAGGAGACCAAAATTGCACACACTACTCCAGGTGTGGTCTCACCATGGCACTGTGCAACTGCAGTAGGACCTCCTTGCTCCTAAACTCAAATCCTCTCGCAATGAACGCCAAAATGCCATTAGCTTTCTTCACTGCCTGCTGTACCTGCTTGCTTACTTTCAGTGACTGATGCACAAGATCACCCAGGTCTCGTTGCACCTCCCCTTTTCCTAATCTAACACCATTCAGATAATAATCTGCCTTCCTGTTCTTGCCACCAAAGTGGATAACCTCACATTTATCCACATTATACTGCATCTGCCATGCAGCTGCCCACTCACCCAACGTATCCAAGTCACCCTGCCGCCTCATAGCATCCTCCTCGCAGCTCACACTGCCACCCAGCTTTGTGTCATCTGCAAACTCGGAGATGTTACATTTAATTCCCTTTTCTAAATCCTTAATATACATTATAAATAACTGGGGTCCCAGCACCGAGCCTTGTGGCACCCCACCAGTCACAGCCTGCCATTCTGAAAAGGACCCGTTAATTCTTACTCTTTGCTCCCTGTCAGTCAAGCAGTTCTCTATCCAAGTCAAAACCCTACCCCCAATACCATGTGCTCTAAGTGGGGTTTCGGCCCGAAACGTTGCCTATTTCCTTCGCTCCATAGATGCTGCTGCACCCGCTGAGTTTCTCCAGCTTTTTTGTGTACCTAGCATGTGCTCTAATTTTGCTCTTGTGTGGGACCTTGTCAAAGGCTTTTTGAAAGTCCAGATACACCACATCCACTGGCTCTCCCAGTATCCAGTCTACTTGTTACATCCTCAAAAAATTCCAGAAGATTAGTCAAGTATGATTTCCCCTTCATAAATCCATACTGACTTTGACCGATCCTGTGACTACTTTCCAAATGCGTCGCTATAACATCTTTAATAATCGACTCGAGCATCTTCCCCACTACCGATGTTAGGCTAACTGGTCTATAATTCCCCCGTTTCTCTCTCCCTCCTTTCTTAAAAAGTGGAGTTACATTGGCTACCCTCCAGTTCACAGGAACGGATCTGGAGTCGAGCGAACATTGGAAAATGATCACCAATGCATCCACGATTTCTAGAGCCACCTCCTTGAGTACTCTGGGATGCAGACCATCAGGCCCTGGGGATTTATCTGACTTCAGTCCCAACAGTTTACCTAACACCATTTCCTGACTAATGCGGATTCCCTTCAGTTCCTCCCTCCCTCCCACTCAATCCTCAATCCCCTCGTATTTCTGGGAGATTGTTTGTGTCTTCCTTAGTGAAGACAGAACCAAAGTACTCGTTTGTAGACACAAAATGCTGGAGTAACTCTGCGGGACAGGCAGCATCTGTGGAGAGACCCTTCTTCAGACTGATGTCAGGGGAGTGGGTGGGACAGGTAGAATGTAGTCAGAGACAGAAAGACTGGTGGGAGAACTGGGAAGGGGGAGGGGATGGAGAGAGTGCAAAAGCAAGGGCTATTTGAAGTTAAAGAAGTCAATGTTCATACTGTTGGGGTGTAAGCTACCCAAGCAAAATATGAGGTGCCCTTAAAGTACTCATTTAACTGTTCTGCCATTTCCTTGTTTTTCATTACAAATTCACCTGTCTCTGATTGTAAGGGACCTACATTTGTCTTCACTGATCTTTTCCTATTTACATATCTAAAGAAGCTTTTACAGTCTGTTTTTATATTCCCCGCAAGCTTTCTTTCATGATCTTTTTTCCTTGGAAAGACTAATTGTTTGCCCTGAAATGATGGCTGCTGAGAAGTCCTTTCAAAGAGATGAATAAACTATGAGACATAGATAGAATAGAGAATCATAATCTTCTTCCCATGGCAGGGGTATTAAGCACAAGAGGACATCGATTTAAGGTGATACAGAGGATTATTAAAGGGGATCTGAAGGGAATTTTTTTTCTTACACCGGGAGTGGTTGATATCTGGAACTTGTTGCCAGAGGTGGTGTTGGAGTCAGATACAGTCACTGCAATGTTTAGATGGACACGTAATAAGCACGGCTTAGATGGATACTGCCCTAGTAAGATGGGAAAAGTTGTCAGCATTGACATGGTGGGCCGAAGGTTATATTTCTGTGCTATAAACTTTATGATCCTATAACTGGCCTTAACAAACCTGTCATTTATTTGTTCCACGTCAGGCTAATGTCAAAGGCCATGCCTTAAAATACACCTTGCAACAACTGGATTGTGCAGTGACTGTTGTGTGGGGAATGGCTCTGAGGATTGTGCAGTGAAGGGGCTGGAATGGGATTGATTATGTGTATCTTGGGTCAAATATTCTTCCTTCTCTGTTACAGGCCGGCACTGTGGAGTGGTACCATGCCCAGAAACAGCTGCTGGAGCCCATGATAAAGGTACAGAAGGTTTACAGTGCTGTTTACATTGGGTGGAGGATGTCGGCAACTGGTGTTCTTTGTGCTTTACATTCCAGCAATTGTCTCAAAGTCAGTGATGGACGATATAGCTCCTTGTCTCAATTCATGCTCCTATTTTGTTGGTGTCAGTCCCAGGCTCTGCTGAATCCTGGTGGTCAATGGTGTGATGTAGAGAAACAAATAAACACTTAACTCAGCTGGTCAAGGGACGTACTGAAGCTTGGTGCAGCCAACGCCAAGGCTCTGTGGGGGAGGACCACAGACTAGGGTCCTCCTGCTGCTGCATATTGGGGCACAGGGTGTGGTGGAGACGCCCCTCAAACAAGGGAAGTGCAACACAATTGTAAAAAATAACTGTTTCAGGACTGGACGAGGGTTGGTCAAGACTATAAATAATGATCTCCTTTTCTTTTCACTATTTTCTCTCTCAACTTTCTTCATTTACTCGTTTTCTTTCTTCACACACTATATATTTCACATTTTTCTATCCTTTACTATCTAACCTCTTTTTCTTATTCTCATCTTTTAAAAAAAAAAAAAAAAAAAAAAAAAAAAAAAAAAAAAAAAAAAAAAACAAGGGAAGGGATATCACTCCGGGGGGGGGGGGGCACGGGCACGTGAGTGGCAAGGGTGCCAGGTGTAATTATGGTTTTTGGGAACTCTGCCATATATAATGTTAACGAATGTATGTTTAGCCGTGGAGAATGTTGGAGGAATTTTGCACAGTTTGTGTTTTGTACATAATTCTTTTCATTCTGAATGAAGTTTATTTTGATATTTTTTAAAAAGGTAACATTCATGGAAAGAGAAACTGGTCCCCATTTTATGTCAAAGTTGGAGAGCAACGCTACAATGAATGCCCCACCAATCATTCGATGTGAATAAATATGGAGTAAGGCTTTGGTCTACACTGTACCAAGGCAGGGACTGCCTGGTTATAAATGGGGCAACATTCCCTCTGCAGTACTCCAGCAAATCCCGGCTTTGTTACACATCCTCACCATTATGTGTGTGTGTACATACACATTGAGCAAGATTACCCATCTCCCTTGTTGATGGTGTGTACACTCACACGCTAGACCCTCAGACACTGTAGATTCCTTCTGCCCATCGCTGTCTCTCCTATGTCCACAACTCATTGAAAATTGGCTCTTTTCCAGGTTGCTTGTTTTCCAGATCACAGCTGCAAAGGCAAGAGGCACTGATGACAGAGACCAAGTTGAAGTTTGAAGTAATGTTTTAATTATCAAATTCCCTTTGGGCTCCCACCCATTTTCATGTGACAGGTGGGACAGTGAGGGTCAGCAGATGTCCCAATGATGTGGGATGTTTTTTCCACACATCCTCCATCTGTGACCACTGGGTCAGGAGTTGGGTCCCTTGGCTGACTTTTCATTCTCATAATTCAGGAGCATGCATTCGCAAAATATCTTGAACTTTGGTCTCTAATTCAGTCACATCCTATCTTTAGCTCGAAGCCAAATGGTAAAACCATGCCTTATATCCATTTGAACTTAAATCTAGTTCTACTTTGGTTTCTCAGTATTGATTAATTTATAAATGTTTCATTACAAATGAGAATTTGCTTGCAGTCTGAGGAAGAGAATATGAAATCACTGGTGCTACTCATCGATCAGCTGAACACTGGCCTTACAAGTGACCGGAAAAAACGAGCAAAGATTTTCACAGGGTAGGTCCTGTGTATACTCAATCACACGTGTGAATTATAAAGCACCAAGCAATCTAACTCTAGTTATCTAGTTATCTAGGTGTCCCTTTGGCCCACCAGAGTCTAGTTAGCACCAAGCAATTTAACTCTAGTTATCCCGAGAGAGTGTGTTCCGAGAGCCCGCTGCCGTAGGTAGTGGACAGAATTATAGCCAGAATTTTATAGGTCTATTTTCTCTACTACTATCAGTGCCATCTTCTGTACGTCATCAACACTTTGGTGCTCTCCAATGAAAACTAAATGGGAATTGTGACTGGAAGTTAAAGCAGCTTTGTGGAGACACAAGGAATTGCAGATGCTGGAATCTTGAGCCAAAACATGAAGGGCTGGAGTAACTCAATGTCTCCCAGCATCTCTGGAGGGAATGGACAGGCAATGTTTTGGGTCGGGACCCTTCTTTGTTTTTTATTGTGTTCTGATGCTTCAGTTCTGCTGATTGGTGGTATTATTTTTTCACAGCACCGTCAAAGTCAATCTATTCAATGTCACTTATCTGCTGATCCAGAAATTGGTAAGAATTAATTTAATGCTGTCAATATCTGCCCAACCTTCCTGCTGCTAAATAAGATTATATGCATTCATGATAATGTCCAAATCAAGGAACATGGGATCAGAATATTTACCAATGGCACCAAACGAACTTTTCACCCTTCAACATTCACAACCTTCCCAACCTTGAGGGACTGTAGGATTACCAGCCACTCCATGTGTGGTAAATAACCATGTCTAAGTGTGTAGGAAGGAACTGCAGATGCTGGTTTACACCAAAGATATACACACAAAATGCTGGAGCAACTCAGCGGGACAGGCAGCATCTCTGGAGGTCTCCCATTCCTTTTCTCCAGAGATGCTGCCTGTCCCGCTGAGATGCTCCAGCATTTTGTGTCCATCAACAATTTCTAAGGTTCACTCGAATTTGTGAATTAACTAGTTCAGATTAATTTATGCTTTGCATTGGTAATCCTTCAAAATGACTTGGAACAAGCTACTTTTCCGTGTCAAATTGTCGGTATTATTAATTGCTGATCATTATCGATAATCTTAAAAATTATTGTTCAATAGTGTTAACTATTGGAAGTACTAACAATTTAGGTTTAGGCTCATCATTGTCACGTATAGAGCGGGACAGTGAAAAGCTTTGTTTTGCATGATACCCAAACAGATCAGATATACCACGCATAATACAATCGCCAAACTCAAATTACAATAGGTGGAGCAAAGGGGAAGAAGTGGCATTGTTGTCATGTTATCATTTTTATCCGTTTTTAATGAATTCACTGTTTATTATTTGAGATTGGAATAAATTGGTGAAATGAGTTTTGGAATAGACTCCTTAAATATGAGACTATTTTAATTACAACTGATAGTTTTTAACTGCACAGGTTAAGGCCTATATTTGAGTAGGTAGCAATGTATTGAGTTTTGTTTGTATGATTTATCCTGGGATGGATGTGTTGGCTGTCTGTGTTCCACTGTGACCTCCTGGGCTGTTGGTCCTGTGTGTGCGGAGATGCTGCCCGTGACTGCTTCATGCACCTGGCACATTCACCTTCCACGCTGGGGGCTGCCTGGCTCAGATCTCACTTTCCCCAGTCCTGCAGTGTACATGCAAGCACCAGTTCTGGCTGGAACATTTCCACAATTGAACTTTGGTTACGTTTCTCAAGAGCCAGAGATGCTGCTTCTGTGATTTATAGTTACTCCCGCGAACAAGAACATGGGAGTAGCCAAGTCAGGACCCTGGGCTGAGCTTCCTCACAAAGTACAACACCCTTAAAACCTTCACCCTGTTCACTGGGATCTTAGTTGATTCCTTAGCCATGGCTCTACTTTCCCGTTTGTTTCCCATACCCTTGACTCTGCTTTTGACCAAAGAACTCAATCTTGGAAATATGTAAAGACACTGTAACATTTATGGTCTTCTGCTTCCTTGGCAGTACTTCTGTTAAAATGGAACATTAAAGGTTAAATGGATAAATGCAGTCAATATTAAGATTGATGTTGGAACAGGCTTGATGGAGGGAATGGGCTCTTTCTGTTCTCAGAACAAACACTCCAGTTTGGTCAAAAAAACAAAATGCTGGGGAACTCAATGGGTCAGACAACATCTATGGAAGGAAATGGACAGCGATGTTTCGGGTTGGGATGCTTTGTGATTCCAGTTTGGTGTTGCATGGACCAATGTTTTTAATTCCTGTCTATGGTCAGATGGCTGGTCTTTGATGGACTGGTGTCTAATCCCAGCATTCTTATCCAAGAAGGAGGAACAAAATTCTCTAGAGTAGTGGCCCCGGATAGTTATCTGTGGAAGCCT
Source organism: Leucoraja erinaceus (assembly GCF_028641065.1). Taxonomy (NCBI): domain Eukaryota; kingdom Metazoa; phylum Chordata; class Chondrichthyes; order Rajiformes; family Rajidae; genus Leucoraja; species Leucoraja erinaceus. The sequence continues at coordinate 19,069,655 of NC_073399.1, read as the reverse complement.
AGATCTGAAATAAGGGCCGGCATGCGCCAGTCAGTGTGTAGTGACGTAGGTGGATTGCTGACATTTTATCTCAGTTTGCTGGTGATCACTTACTCTGTGGAGGAGATTTTGGAGGCTATATGTCATCAGTGGATCAACACAAACTGGAGGAGCATTGGTGCACTTTGGGAGATGAGTGATTTTTCTTTTCATGTATTTTGTTTATCTTCAGGTGGCAGAGGATCTGCAGGAACAAGTGATAAGTACTGGAGGCGGCAGGTCGAAGGAGGTTGTTGAGAGTCTCTACCAGTTATACCAGAACATCAGGCTGCTGCTGCACCAACAAATTTACTTATTACCAAAGTAAGTCCATCCAAGACGTACTCTCGCACAGTGGGTCCCCAGAACATCATTCACTGAGGGTGCCTCGAGTGATAGATAACTTGAGTGGCTCGTCAGAAAGTCAGATCTATTTATCATGTGATGTATCATTTGGTTTGTGTACCCATGTAATGCACTCACACAGTCTATGTTCTGTACACTCTGTGTATGTTCACATACTTGCAGTCAAGAAGTGTACCAACAGTGTGCTAACAATAAGCCTGTACTCACAGCATGCGTCTGACACTTGTCCTCTGCCAGTCTCCTGTATAACCTCACTGTGTAGCCTCAGAACACATCGGTTGTATTCAAGGCAACAGCGATAGATAATAAATGCTGAGCTTGTCAGGAACAGTCGCATCTAAAGAGAAAAATAACAATAAAATCCGGGGTTCCAGGGCCATGCGAGTGGCAGACAATAGTCACTGTGCTTCCACTATGAAATGATGTATTCACTTTAACAATCGTATCTCTCACATTTCCCAATTGGAGACCTAAAGAAATGTTCTTGGAGTCTCTATATTTCAGCTGAGTGTGTAACCACCTGCTTCTCTCTGTGTTTCAGTGAAGGTTCGCTTGCACTTAGTGACTTCTACAAATGGTTCAGTGATTCTTTACCAAAGTGGTTACAGATGGTGTACAACAACACAGTGGAGATGGTCCAGCGAGCTGTGCAGAAAGATCAGGTATGACAGCCTGGTCACTGTGTTCTGCATGCTTCACTCAATCACCATCACTTCTGTAAAACATTTAAGACACGGCCGCGGGATGGTATAGCATCATGGATGGAGGTTCGTATGGTTTCATGGTTGAGAACTAGGTTTGACCCCCAAACCCAGATGAGGGAGACTTGCTGAGCCCCTAAATGGGTTTAGTGTGGGGTGTACATAGGATAGACCTGACTGCCACCCCCATCCCGACAGGATCTGACTATGTGTCCTGATAGGACCTGACCCTGCATGTCCTGACAGGACCCGACTACAGTAAACTACAGTAAACCCTAGTTTTTACGGACCTCCTTATAATGGATTTTGGTTATAGTGGACAGTTATAGAGCCCCAGTTCCAGCAGCTTCTCAGCCAGTCTGGTGGGGACTATCATGTTAAAGGCTGAAATGAAGTCTATGAACAGCATCCTCATATAGCCCCCCTTCTGGCTGTCAAGGTGAGAGAGAGCAGTGTGCAGAACCTGGGAGACTGCATCGTCCGTGGATCTGTTCGGACGGTATGCTAATTGTAGCGGGTCCATGTTGCGAGGGAGGAAGGCGCAGATGTGTTTCTTGACCAGCCTCTAAAAGCATTTCATGACTACCGAGGTGAGGGTCACGTGACATTCAAACAAGGTAGTCATTCAAACAAGCTGGAGAGCCATTCTTTGGTACAGATACAATGATGGATCTTTTGAAGCAGGCAGGGACCACGGACTTGGCCAGGAAGAGGTTGAATATTGTAGTGAGCACCGGAGCTAACTGCATAGCACAAGACTTAAATACTCACCCAGAGATGCCACCTGGGCCTCCAGCTTTCCTCGTGTTCACACGTGTCAGAGCCCTCCTCACGTCATGCTCGGACAACGAGAGTGTGTGCACATCCCCAGCGATGACCCTCCCTCCAGCCTCGCTAGCCAGCAGGCTGGCGGTGTTGTCGTTAGCCGGCAGACCGAGGGTGATGTTGCCCGTCTCAAAACGAGCGTAGAAGGAGTTCAGGTCATCAGCTAGGGAGGTGCCGGCCCTTCTGGTTGAGGGGGAGCTGCTCCGGTAGTTGGTTATAGTCCGTAGCCCCTGCCACAGGCGTCTGGTGTCCTGCTGCTCCATCTGTGACTCCATCTTGTACCTCCTTTTTGCGTCCTTCACCGCCCTTCGCAGTCGGTAGAACTCTACCTTGTAGACGTCCATATTTCCGGATGCCAGGCCCGAGTTGTAGGCAGCGTTGCGAGCATTCAAGGCAACAGGAACGGACCTGTCCACCCAGGGTTTTTGATTTGGAAAGATGCTAACCCTTACCGTGGGGACGATGTTGTCGGCTATTGTTGCGATGAAGTCCATGACTGCTTCCGCAAACTCCTTGACGTCACTGGAACTTGCTTGGAACATATTCCAGTCGACATCTGTCAGTACATCTTGCAGCATGGCCTCTGACTGTTCTGACCACCGCTTTACGTCCCTTGTCACTGCCGCTTCCTGAGCTATCCTCTGTTTGTACTCCGGCAGCAGGAAAATGGCAGCGTGGTCAGATTTTCCTAAAGGAGGGAGTGGAACGGCCTTGTAGCCCTTCCCAGAACAGTGTATAGCAGTGGTCCAATGTTCTCTCCGCGCTGGTGACACACGTGACACCTATGTTTCCTCCTAATAGCAGCTGTACAACCTTGCAGACTACTACTTGTATGCAATGCCTCTGCCCCACCTTTACATCAATGGGCAGTGTTTCTGTTGTGACCCAGACTGCCGTTCCTCCATCCTCGCCAGCATGGAATCAGCATCTTCTGGGCCTTAGATGAAAACCAAAAGATTACTGCAGCCTTCGGGAATCTGAACCAAAACCAGAAAGTGCCAGAAATGTTACGCTGGTCAGATAGCATCTGTAGAAAGAGCAACAGAGTTAACGTTCCAGTTGCAGAGCCACTGTCATAGGTTCAAGGTTGCCTGTTTATCTCACCACAGATGCTGCCTGACCTGCTGAGTAGTTCCACCATCCTTATTGTTTTATGATTTCGGATTTGTTGCACCTGCAGCTGTTCAATGATTCAATGACACCTTATTTTTGCATGTACCTAGGTACAGTGTAATTCTTTGTTTTTGCATACAATTCAGTAAAATCACACAGCAGACTTTACCTAGGCAGTACACAAAGAGTTGCCATATTTCTGGAGCCGACAACGTTTTAAAAGGTCCTAGTACAGTCTTATCTTTGTGCAGCGGTGAACTGGGCCTGCCACCACAGGCAGCCCGCCACCTCCCTCTTAGCTTTCGGCAGCCCCCCGTCCAGACCCTCTTTATTCTCGGTGCCTCCCCTTTGTCACGGCTGCAACAGTGTTGAGTATATTATTTCTATTTCACTATAGTCTGGTGGAAAAGATGCACAATAACATCCTGCTTAAATCCTCACAAATGCAAATTCATCTTGGAAGAAGGTAGCTCATGTCCCCCTGCGGGGAACAGATTGTCAGTTCCACAGGACACCAGTGGACTTGCACGCTCCGATTTTACTCACTGTACTCACTTTGGCAACAGAGTTGGTTTCAGAAATCAATGGCTCATTAATCAATGTTTAAATCAAAGGAAGACAAAAAAATGCTGTACCAGCGGGACAGGCAGCATCTCTGGAGAGACGGAATGGGCACTGTACTCTTGTCGGAGTGAGGAGGAGAACTTCTTCAAAGTAGACATACCTTGAGGAGATTTTGCAATGTTTAAATCAGTCTGTTTTAGTCAACAACAGCCTGCCATCAGAGGCCGGTCTCTCTACCTGTAGCCAGTTCCACCTTCGACTTTCTTACAGGTGGTCTTGCGTTAAACAGCATTTAAAAAAAGGTTCTCTGTACATCAGGGTAGATCCTGCGATATTCTGCTGATGTGGGAAGGTTTCGTAGCATCCATTTGATTGTTCTTTGGCCACTTGTCAATCATTGTTGTGTAATACATTTGCAGACATTTGTTGCACGTTTTGCCCTTACTCACGTTGCCTTGTAGTGTCGTGGTGGGTGGTTTGTAACTTACATGTATCATTCATACAGCTGCAATGTCTGGGGGAGAAGACTAAGCACAGCACTTCCGCAGTGGATATTGCAACCTGCTACCTCAAGATCAAGCAGACGTGGACACAGTTGAGTTGGCCCGATTCTGAGGAAGCGTTTGTCATCATGGTCAAGCTGACCGAGGTGAGTGTGACTTTGCATGAAATCGCCTGGAGTTTCGTGCACTGCTCATTACCATGCATTTGTTTAAATGCTCCATCTCTCTCAAGTTTCAATTTTCAATTCAATTAAAAAAAAAATTCAATTCAATTTTAAAACTTTATTGGCATGTTAAAAAAACAATGTTATATTGCCAAAGTATAAAACATGACATGCATATTTAAAATACATAAGTATAAATACAAGTATACAGTGCGATCTCTCTCTATTTTTCCCTCTCTCTCTTTCGCTCTCTCTTATTTCCTATGGTCTTTAAAAATGGTTTAATTTAAATACCCTATACTATGCGCCACTGTTGGACCCTGTCCACGATGAATGCAGTGTCACGGGACACGTGTTCCAATCCGTCTTGAAGAAGTGCAACATTAACTCCTCCGAATCTCTGGCCCACAAGAGTTTGAACTGGTGAAGGTGCATTTGGGCTGGTACCGAGAACAATGAAGCGGCAGAAGCATCTCAACGTCTCACAAGCACGCCATCCCCCTACCCAACTACCTGCTTCCTCGTCTACCTCCTGCCCCATCTGTGGCAGAGTTCTGCAGGTCCATCATAATCCATATCAGCCAGCTCAGTACCCACGGAACCAGAGAGGACGCAAGTTGTCCTTGATCCCGAGCGACTGCCTGAGATGGAGTATCCCCTTGGTAACTACTACCGCAGTCTGTAGGTTCTCCATTTCTCCTCCAGTGGTCAGAGCCTAGTCTGGGGAAGTCAATTATCCTCGCCCCAGCATATTGCTACATAGATTCGTACAGCATGGAAAAGGGCCCTTCAGCCCTAATCGTCTGTGCTGACCAAGCTGCCCAATCTAACTCTGTCCCATTTGCTAGCTAATCCTTGAATATCCACATGAACACCGGATTACAAAGTGAACGAGTGCCGATCTGGTGTCGGGATCGTTCAAGTTTTAGAATGAAGCAGAATATAATGTAGTTAAGAAAGTGGATCTTTACAGCTTCTCTGTAAATTATTTTTCTTCTATGGCAGAATATGAAAGGCCAGACTGCTCCAGCCCACCCCTGAGTGATGACGCAAGTTCTCTCAGTCGTGTGGTTGACTCTTGCCCTCTGCAGTGGCCTGGCAAACCATTCAGTTATAGCAAACAGCTTGGCCAAAACAGAATTTAAATGAGACTAAGCAAGGAGCATTGAACCAAGCGCAAAATTTGCTTAAAGTCAAAAGCAAGTGAACTTGATCAGCCTCGCAAAAATCATCTTCGCTGACATCTGGGGATTTGCCAAAACAGAGAGAGAGAGTGTCGCTCAGACAAGCTGAGCAACGATCAGTTAGGAACACAATATCACCTCACCCCTCACCAACCACCTCGGAATATGCCCCATGCTGCAAGCTGACAGACCATCAGGGAGGGTCATCACTGTGACACACGGTCAGGAGGGACGGACTCAATGCTGTCCCATGGCATCACCTGCTGCTTTCCCTCAGCTAATGACTCAGTGCCCCTCCTTGGCACTGAAGGGGATCATCATCACCATCACCAGGAGAGGCTCAGCAATGCTGGTGCAGTGAACATACAAGTGTGGCTAGTACAGGAGGAAGGAGATCTTGCTGGGATTGTACAGAATGTGGAACATTGTGCATTGTGTCATTGGACTCTTCAAGGTGGGATACGGTTGCCTTGGGGTCAGTACTGCAAAGATTCACTCAAATGATTCCTGGGACAATGAGAACCATCGTTGAAACTGAAATGGAAGAAGCAAATACGGATTCCCCCAGCCAGAACGTTTCAAATAAAGGCTGTCGCCTCAGAGTATGGAGTCCTCCATTTATGGTTGAGATTTAAGGTTAATCCATTTAAAGTCACAGTCTAGACCAACAGGGAAAGTGGGCCAAGAAATGGCAGATGGAACATAACTCGGACAAGTGCAAAGTGTTAAGTTAAACAGGGCAGGATTTACACAGTAAATGGCAGGTTTTGGAGATTACTGTAGTAGAACAAAGAGATCAGGGAATATAAGTATATAGTTACCTGACAGCGGTGACACAGGGAGACAGGGTAGTCAAGCAGATGTTTTACCACGCTTGTCGACACCGGTCTTAAATAGATTAATATCCTGTGTGATATGATTACACATATGGCGTTGGTTGGGTCAGGGGTTGAAAGATGTACTCTGGGCATATTCAGGTAAGCTGTGGTTGATTTGGGTTTGAATTTTATACCCAAGTGGATCACCTGGAGATGTTTAGTTGATTGCAGAGTTCCATTCATTTGCTGTCATTTGCAGCTCCTTATATAATGAAGCGTTCCCACACCCGCGTGTGGTGAGACTCACAAAACCTTCGGGTGTGGGATGATAAGTGAAGAACACTAATTATGTCACATAGGTATGGCCAGTGATCATCTCCCACAAGATAGACCCTAACCATCTACTTTTGAAAACTGACGGTGTTTCCATTATAACCATTGAACAAATCGATAACTAGATCAGCCATAAAGATACGGTGGCAACCAGAGCAGGTTAGATACTGAGTATCCTGTGGAGAGTGCCACAAGACGTTTCCACCACCTACAAGTCAGGAGTATGATGGAGCCCTTTCCGCTTGCCTGGATGAGTGCTGTTCCCACACAACTTAAGAAGTTCAACGCCATCCAGGACAAATTGCTAAAGGCGCCATCTACCACCCCAAACGTCAGTCCCTGCAACCCCAGTGTATCAAGGCTGTACTGAGTACCATCTACAAATGCACTGTAGTATTTCACCAGAGTTTCTTCAGTACCAAGCAAACCCATAACCTCTCCTTTGGAAGATAGTGAATTGACACAACCCAAAATGTATTCCTTGTTGCTGGGTGAAAATCCTGAAGCACTCTACTAGCACCAACCTCCATCTCCAATGTACACTCTGAGGAACTCTTTGGTGTGGGTGATACAGTCAAATCTAATAGGGTTCACAAAATAGAGTTGTTGTAATTGTTCTTCTTACTAATTTAAGATGGAAACTAAGATGAATGGTCTGTAAAGGACAATGGAGTGACTCCGTGCCATGTCTGTATAATGTTGCTGACTTTCCATTTACTATATAGAACACAAAGTTGGAGTAAAAGGTTGTCGTTTTGATATAAAAATGAAGATGGAAACTTGCAATATAACATGTGCTTGTCCAAGGCCATGAATGCAGAGATAAGCGATAACTTATTATTGGAGGAGCCTGATTTAGACCCAGCTTTTCCTGTTTTCTGAAAGGTTGTAGAATCTTTCAGTCATGCCATATTCAGACTTAGTAGAAGTGTTTTACTGATGAAAAATGTATAGCTGCACTAACTTTCCTTTGTTTGGAGAGTGGAGCTTGGGGAGCATTGTGTAAAGTTGTGTTCACTTTGCACCAGGTACCCGCCACTCCCATCTGGCGATGTCGATTAAAGATTGGATTGGTTTACTTTTAACCATTTTGTTGTTGTCTGTTTTAAGAAGTGAACTTTAACTTGGGGATTAGCATTAGCCTGGCAGTACTACCCACATCACTTGAAGAATAAAAATGACACCAGCCAGCAAAATGAAGGCTTGGAATTAGAGCCTGTTTCTCGTATGTGTCCCTGCGTATGGTGCTTTATACTCTGTAACCAGTAAACTCTGTAACCACACTCGTGGGTTTTACATAAGAAACAGGAGCAGGAGAAGGCCACTCGGCCCCTCAAGCCTGCCCTCCCATTCAATAATGTGATCTTGGTTCAACTCTTTCCTACCTGAACCCCATCAGCCTATCACGATGATTGGAGTCTAAAATGGAGCGTGTTGGTGATTTGTCCCTGTTGCCTATATGTCCGCATTCCACCTGTCCCACACGCACCCACGTCATCAAGGTTTGGAGAGTGTGGGTGGTGGACTTTGCAGAAGGATGCATCATGCCCGGTACAGAGTACGGGTACCAAGCTCCTTGTATGAGGCGATCTGGGGCAACAGGCTTGGGCACATGCAAAGATTATTCATCCTTTATCAGTCTGTCATGACATAGGATATATTGCCTCAATCTGAGCTCAAACACCATTCCCCATCCTTCAATCCCCACTGAGTACTGGTGAATGGATAAGATTCACCAGTTTGTCTGCAGGTGCGTCTTGAATCATTGCTAATCCTTGTGGACTCCTGTTGCAGGATATGTGCAAGGTTGCATTAATGTACTGTCGACTCATCGAGCAGAGGGCAGAGGAGCTGTCAACCAACAAAGATCATGCCAACCAAAGTGATGTGAGTACTGACTGTAATTCATCCCCATCTGCACCTCTTTAATCTGTATTTCATTAAAAGGTCAAAAGATTTTCATGTCATTAATATTCTGCAACGGTTGACAGTAATCTCTAATGTATTAAGAATTCACATGATTAGAAGGACATTACTATGCAACTGGGGAGTTAATGATATAGAGAATTGGAATACAAACCATTTATTCTCGGGCAAGGGCATTTATATACTGTGAGGTAGTGTGGTGTGTCTGGTTCTTGAATACTCGTCTCAGAAGAGTATTAGGTAGAAAATGTTATGATGTTGGCCAAGTGAAGAAAGAACCGCATATCCTAGTGTGTATCCAATTTGTTATCCAAATGATGCCTGAATTAGGGGGGTATTAGCTCCAGGGAGAGGTTGGACAAACTTGGATAGTTTCCTCTAGAATGCTGGGTGTTGTGGGGAGACCTGATAGAGATATGTAAACTTATGAGAGGCACAGATAGGGTAGACAGTCAGCACCTTTTTCGCCCAGGATGGAAAAAGCAAATACTAGAGGGCAGAACTTTAAGGTGAGAGGGGCAAGTTGAAAGGAGATGTGATGGTTACGTTTTTTTACGCAGAAGATGGTGAGTGGCTGGAACACATGAGGCAGATACAATAGTGGCATTTGAGAGCTGGGCACATGGATATGCAGTGAATGGAGGGATATGGATTATTTGTAGGTAAATTAGAAATGGTCTAGGCATCATGTTCAACACAGACATTGTGGGCTGAAGGGCCTGTTCTTGTGCTGTACTGTTCTGTTTCAGAAGAAAAATCAACCTGGAGTTCCCATCTCACCCAGGTATTACAAGATGGTGGGAGTGGGGGTGGCTGAAATGCCGTATATCTTGGCAGGTATATGAATGTGGATTAGGCACAGGAAGTTGCTATGTGACCCCTTGGGTTTTTCTGCCATTTAATGTTCCATCTGGACCTTTCCCATTTATGTTTCTTAATTTAAAAAAAACCCCATCATATGGACAGTTTGAGATTATCTAATGACTTTCTTTCACAATACTTTCCTAGTCAGACGTGAATGCCGTGAGGTCACTCCAGCTCTGTGTGGTTCTCAATAACATGAGGCATCTCCGGGTGGTCATCTCCCAGCTGCCAGAAGACCTGGACTGGCAAGGCCTGATGGAAGATACAGCCAACATGATTTCAGTGGATCAGATCCAGAACACACTGCACACCCAGCTGAAAAGAGTCAATGGTTCAATCAACAATAAGATCCAGGGTGTGATCCAGACCCTTGCTCAGAAGGTACTGAAGACATTTCAATGATCATCAAGGGGGAATTTAACATGCAACTGTGGTTCTGGGTGGCTGCTTTGACATTGGGTGGGCAGATGAATCAGACATCTAGATACAGGTTCAGCAGAGACCTCCTTGAGGAAAAATCCTGGAATTATTTACTTTATACTTTAGTGATACAGCACCAAAAACAAGCCCTTTGGCCCACCGAGTCCGTGCCGACCAATGATCACTCCGTACACTAGCACAATCTCACATACTAGGGACAATTTACAATTTTATCTCAGCCAATTAACCTACAAACCTGTACGTCTTTGGAGTGTAGGAGAAAACCAAAGAATCCGGAGAAAACTCACGCAGTCTTGGGGAGAAGGTACAAAGTCTGTACAACAGCATCCGTACTCAGGATCAAACCTAGGACTCTGGTGCTGTAAGGCAGCCACTACCACTGCACCACCCCGTTATATACTGCTTGAACCTGGGAACATTTCTTCCTCCACTTACACCTCACTCAATCGTGCTCCTCTACATCAGTTGGAAAACTGCTGAAGCTAAAGAAAATTCTAAACAAGTTAAATTAGGACAGACCCCACTTTTGTCTTTTGCACTTTTGTCCAGTCCAAGACTTCAGTCCTTGATTATTAGAATGTTGTAAGTGTGATGTTGAAAAGTGCAAGCGTTGTTGGTACCAGCCGGGAGAGAGGTGGTGAAGGCTTGTTAATCACAGCTGTTGTCCCCTGGAGAGATGAGTGAGAACGGAGGAGAGAGAAAAAATAAAACATCGCAGCTGCAGGAAATCTGAAACAAAAGAGAATGTTGGCAATGGATCATCAGGAGAGGCAGCATCTGCAGAGAGGAAAGACTAAGTTAATTGTACCGATTAACCTTCCATCAGAACTGGCCGGCTCTGAATCAAATAGGAAAGGGTAGTTATCTGAACCCGTTGAAATCAGCATTGAGGCCGGAGAGAAACAGGGATCTGCAGGTGCTGGTTTACAACAAAAAAGCAAAGTGCTGGAGTAACTCAGTGGATCAGGCAGCATCTCTGAAAGACGTGGATTGGTGCCATTGCAAGTTATGACCCTTCTGCAGACTGTAGTTGGGGGATAAAACTGGAAAAGAGGCAGGGGCAGGACAAAGCCTGGCCAGGGGCAGATGAATACATGTGAGGGGGATTTGATTAGGAGATGGATGAACAGAGATGTAAAGGAGATAAAAGTGTGTCAGATAAGAAAAGAGTTGAAATATAAATCCAAAGGGAGGGATATAGGTGGAAGGGGATGTAGGGTGGAAGGGGGAGGGGAGGGGAGGGAGGTGAAAGTCCTGAGAGCTGTAGCATGCCTCTACTTGCTGTTACCTGAGATCACCTTGTACAGCATTGGAGTAGTGAAGGAGGCTGAAGATCAGGGTAGGAATTGGATGGCGGAGCGATCTTATTGACTCTTATTGACTGTTTTCTGTGATTAGTAATGAAAGGCTGAAAATGGGCACCGAGCAAGAAAAAACTATAAGAAAACTCATAATATGTAAAAAATACCCAGATCATTTTCTTTTGAATTTGCCTATGAACAAACCTGCTCTCCCTGAGCAGTGGAGGTGTCCCCTGGAGTGGCAATTGTATGACTGACAGATTGGGAATGTCACATCCCGAAGTTATGGACTCGTACCATGGAGATAAGACGTATGGATTATACCGACATATAATGCTGGAATACTGGAGTCAGAAACAGTGTAAAAAGTTGTTAAATCCTGTAACGTTAGGGCTTTTCCCCCCGGATGCTGCCTCACCTGCCAGATATTTCCAGCGTTTCTGTTTTTGCAGCTCACACTGTTCTGCCTTTGCAGAGGCTGGAGTGGGCAGGGCCGGCAGGTTCCCCTCTCTGAACTAAAATGCCGAACCATTCCTAAACGTCCCCAGAATCTGCATGGGGCAGGCTGCAGCCATTAAAGTTCTGAGGAAAGTTAGGCTCCATACTGACCTTTTAACTCCTGATGATGGGCCAAGACTAAGTTCCCTGTTCATGCAATGGATAACATTAATGACTGATGCGATTTCATTTATCCTTTGTATGGGGCACACCTAACCCACACTAATGAAGGAGCTGTTCAGAGGTCTATTCATCTAGCAGTAACAGAGCAAAATGAGAAACAAATACTAAACGGCCACAGCTGGAAGTTTTACCAAGTGCAGTCTCACACTGCACTAGCTCGGCAGTCAGCAAACTGGGCACTTCCTGCTGGCCCCAGGGATAGACTCTTCTTCTTCTTATCGAGTCCACACACAAGATTAGAAGTTGTTCAGCCAGAGCTGAACACACTTCTTGGCATCTGCACAATGGTGTCTGTCTTCGCTTCTTGTGCGTCTTGTGCGTGGTGGTGGAAAGATTGGTTGAAACAGGGCCGCGACGTGAACACTCTTTCCTTGACCCCAGGGATTGACTCGAGCTGCTGGTTTGACCTGTGACTTAATGACCCTGCTTTGTTTTTTGTGTTACTTTCCTAATCCTAGAATTGGGATTAGTTAAACTGGGGGATCATTAAAGGCTGAAGGTTCTGACAATACAGATTTAAAAAACATCATCAACTGTAAATCCTTTGTGTTTATCAGCTGCAAGCAGACATAAAGAAACACATCCACAATCTGTCCACATCCTATCATGACGTGCCTTTGGAAAATGTGAGTACTATATTATTAACAGTATAGAAAGTCTTGGCAACAGCAGTTGCTCTCTTTACCTACATATTTATTCACAGGTGATGGTGACTGATCAATGTCAAGGCCCACATGCATGGCTTTGAGAAGGAGGTGGTACGTTGCTGCTTTAAGCCATGCAGTTCCTCTGGGCGCTCGCATGCCGCTGCTGGGGAAGGAGTTTCAGGATTTAGACCCAGCGACATCTTTCCAAGTCAGGAAATTGTGTGACATGTCTGGGGAACCTGCACGCTGATGGGTCTGCTGTGCCTGCTGCCTTTGTCCACCGTGGTGGAGGTCGTTGGCTTGGGAGGTGCTGTGAGACTAGCCTGGATGAGTAGCTTTATGCATGGTACATACTGCAGCCACATCACTGGTGGCAGAGAGAATGGATGTCGAGTGTCTGATAGGGTGTTAATCAAATGGGCTGCTCTGTCCCAGATGGTACTGAAGTCTTAGAGTATTCTGTCACAATTCTGCCTTGTAGAAGGTGGAACTGCCTGTGGAGTCTAGGAGGTGAGTCATTCATAGAAACATAGAAACATAGAAATTAGGTGCAGGAGTAGGCCATTCGGCCCTTCGAGCCTGCACCGCCATTCAATATGATCATGGCTGATTCACCAGAGAATACATAGCCTCTGGTCCACTCCTGTAGCCACTGCACTTCTATGGCTGTCCAAGTTAACTTTCTCGTCAGTGGCATCCCCCCTGATATTGATAGTGAAGGACAATAGTGGTATGGACTATCAAGGTTAGATCTGCTTGTTGTGGGTGGTCATTGCTTGTCATTTGTGAAGTGAATGCCACTTATTAGCAATGAGCAGGATCTAGGCAGGCATTGGCTTCTTTGTGTACTGAAGTTGTTTTGAATGGAATGGGGCTAACCTACCTCCTTTGACATTGGTTGTCTGTGAGATTAATGGAGTGGAAAAGAAGGAAACATTTTGAGAATTAAGAACTTTGAGAGTTGATATACGAGTGAGCAAAAGCTACTGCAGGAGGATTACAGACATATATCCCTATTGCAATGTTTAAGAAACATTTACTATCGCAACATTTAAGAAACATTTAGACAGGTACATGGATAGGATAGGTCCAGAGGGATATGGACCAAATGCAGGCAGGTGGGACTGGTGTAGATGGGACATGTTGGTCCATGTGGGCAGGCGGGGCCGCTGTTTCTATGCTGTAAGACTCTATGATTCCACGTGATCAACGTGGCTGATTGCAACTTCCTCTTCCATTGTTTATCATGTTTGTGTAATCAACCTTTGTACTGCAGATCTATTCCACCTCCAAACTTTTATATATGTCATAAACATATTTGCTTTGTTCCCTTTAGGTGATTGAGCCCTTAATGAAATTTCTGGACAATGAATTTGCATACATGGATAGAAACCTGGTACAAGAGAATTTTCAAAGGTATGTTACAAACTCATTATATTATCAAAAATCATTTTTGTAAATCTGAAATAAACAAATTGCAGGGGATGTACAGATCTGGACAAAGAAAATATTTCTCATGTTTGTGCTGGATCAGTTGTCGAATATATTAAAGACAGATTGGTAGATATTTTTAAGGTAATGCAGTATATGGGCAGTCCAGTAATACATATTACCAACGCTGTTGGTTCAAAGCTTCAGAGGCCTGGAGTCAATCTTAACCTCGAGTGCTGTCTCTGTGGAGTTTGCACATCCTCCCTGTGACTGCATGACTTTCTCTCGGGTGTCCTGGTCTCCTCCAACATTCCAAAGATGTTGGGAGGATAATTGGCCACTGTAAATGCCCCTAGTGTGTAGATGAGTGGTCGAAACGGGGTTGGGGGGGGCAGTTGATAGGAATGTGGGGAGAATAAAATGGGTCAGGGTGAATGTAGAAATGGGTGCTTGATGATCGGTACAGACTGGGTGAGCTGAAGGGCCTGTTTCTGTGCTGTATCTCTCTCTACCACTCGGCTGGGTCAATGTGGGAATGTGGCACTGAATTGAAGAAAATACCAGCCATTATCTTATTGAACAGCAGACCAGGAATGAGGGGCTGAATGGCCTGTCTCTGTTTCTAATGTTAGGCATGTAACTTCTGAAGAAATATCTTCTCCATCTTCAGCTTGGATAAACAGTTGCATCAGAAAACATCAACAAACTGCCTTTGACACATGAGGATATCAGGATCTAGTGCCAGTCAATCCTGGTGAGCAGAAACTTGGCATCAACCCAGACCAGATGTTAGTGCTTCAAGAAACCAGTGCAGATATTTTAAGACAGTTTACGAGTTAAGGGGAGAGGCCATTCACCAGTTCACGGGGTAATCATTGATGTGGTTTCGATGGAGATGATACTGAGTAATAAACTGGCACCAGTCCCACCCAGTGTGTCAGCATTCACCCTGTAGCTGCACTAGATGTGCTTGATATCAGATCATCTTTGTTTCACTGCCATCTTTCATTGTCAAGTCCTATCAAATTGATGGTGGACCTTGTCCTCCCATACGTATCTCTGCGACCGCCTCCAACTATAAAAGGTCACTTATCTTTACCACTCCAGGTCAGCTCTCCAGTGGTTTTTTCTTTCCTTTTGTCTGTACTTTGGCATCTCCTCCCCCAACCTCTCTCCCTCTCCAGCTCTCCCATCACCAATGCTCTTTAAAATGTCTACAATTATATTGACCTGTGTAAAGCTTTTGGATTACCTTCTTGTGATGAGCCTTGGGGTATTTCTTAAGATGCAATAAACCCATGCTCCTGTGCCAGGACTGCAGTGCCAGTACTGAAAGCCACGGGCTCTTACCCACATTACAACCCTTATTAAAGCATAGGATTCTGAGGGGGGGGGGCTAAATGTGGAGGGGGCTGCGGGATGTAGAACCAGGGGGTATTTTAGAGTAAAACGAGGATGGGGAGATATTCCTCTCTGGTGGTTGGAGCCTTGGATTATTTTTGACAGAGATGTTTCAACTCTGGGGGATTCAAGAATCATGGAGGACGGGCAGGAAAATGCAGCTGAGGCCAAGATCTGATCTGCCGTTATGTTATCTGAAAGCAAGTGAAGCTGGAAGGGTAGACTGGCCAGATCCTATTCCAATGACACAGGTAGGGGAGGAGATGAGGACCTACTTAGGAAGTTAGGGAGTCGGTTTAAAAAAAAATAGGACTTCTAAGGTTGTAATTTCAGGATTAGTACCCGTGCCTCATGCTGGTGTGGCAAGAAATAGGAAGACGAGTGCAGTTCAATATGTGGCTAAAGGACTGAGGGAGGTGATCAGATACGTGGATCATTGGGCTCTCTGTCAGAGATGAGGTGACCTGTACAAAACCTGTACACCTGAACTGCAGGGGACAAATATCCTTGCAGGGACGTTTGCCTCTCAAGAGTGGCTGAAGGATGTGAACCAGAGCAGCAGGTCAGCAAGTGGAGGGACTGATGGGAAGGTCGCGGTTTTGACCAGCAAGTCTCAAAGGAAGGGAGAGGCCAACGAACATGTCGAGATCAACGGGGTGAAATGTGTTTATTGAAATGCAAGTAGTCTGTGGGTAAAGCAGATGAACTTGGAGCCTGGATCAGTGCCTGGAACTGTGATGTTGTGGCCATTACAAAGACTTGGATATGAGAAAGACGGGATTGGCAGCGCAATGTTCCAGGCCTTCAGATGTAATCCAGAGAAGTAAAATATGTGGATTACTAATCAATGGAGGATGTCACAGCCGCATTCAGAAAGGATATATTGGAGGGTTCATCCACAAAGGCAATATTAGAACTCGCAAATAAGAAATATGCAATTACTCTGATGGAATTCTATTATCAGCTTCTAATAACCAGCAGGAGATGGAGAAACAGATATTAGTTTAGTTTAGAGATACAGCACGGAAATCGGCCGAGTCCACACCGTACTCTAACACTATCCTACACATACTAGGGCCAATTTCACATTTATACCAAGCCAATTAACCTACAAACCTATACGTCTTTGGAGTGTGGGAGGAAACTGGAGTTTCCTGGAGAAAACCCACGCAGGTCATGGGGAGAACGTACAAACTCCGTACAGGCAGCACAGCTTCCATCACTTTCACAGGCAGCACGTTCTAGACACCCACCTGAGTAAAAGAACATGACCCATTCATCTCCTTTAAACTCCCCTCCCCCCCCCCCCTCCCCCCCCCCCCCCCCCCCCCCAGCCAAAGCTATGTCCTCTAGTCTTTGAAATTTCTGTACAGAGAAGAAGGTTTTGACCATCTACTCTAGGTCTAAGGACAAACTGCACCCCCTCCACATACACCTGGATCTCCTGCCATCAGGCAAGAGATATCGAAGCATGAAAGCCCGGACTACAAGACTGCTAAACAGCTTCCTACCACAGGCTGTGAGGCTGCTAAACAGTCACTCTGTACTCACAGTCACTTGATTCTGCGGCTGGCACGGACACTTTAATAACTGGCACTGGCCACTCAAATCAGCTGCCCCGGACATTTTTATGATTGGTTTATTGTATTTTAACCTTGTGTTTTACCTGCTTTTAACTATTTATTTATAACTGTTCCATCAGGGACTGGATTGTTTTTAGTGTTATTATGTGTGAAACGTTTTAAATTTCATGTGCGATGCTCCGCTATTCCCTGGGAAATGTCTTTTCATTTTGCACTGTACAACTGTTGCTTGCAAGATGACAATAAAGGTTGATTGATTGATTGATTGATATATATCGGGCGGCATGGTGGCCCAGAGTTAGAGTTGCTGTATTACAGCGCCAGAGACCCAGATTCGATCCTGACTACGGGCGTCGTCTGTACGGAGTACTGTATGTACGTTCTCACTGTGACTGCGTGGGTTTTCTCCGGGTGCTGTGGCTTCCTCCCTCACTCCAAAGTCCCACATGTTTATAGGTAAATTGGCTTCTGTAAATTGACCCTAGTGTGTAGTTCTGTTGTACGGGGTGATTGCTGGTCGGTGTGGACTCAGTGGGCCAAAGGGCCTGTTTCAACACACTATATCTAAAGTCTAAAGTTTAATAACCAAGGGAGGGACACACCCTATCTGGTTCCCTCGTATGGTGTGAGGGAGCGTTCTGCTCAAATTATGCACGGTAAATGTGATGGTGATGGTGATGGTGATGATGGTGATAGTGGTGGCTGCACAATCATGGTGTACAGGGAGCAGAGCTCTCAGTCCAGTCTGGCTGGTCATGTACCATGGCGACCTGCAAGCCCTGGAGATCTGGGGGCAGGTCATGATGGAGCATCGAGCTGCGAGCCATTGCCCATGAAGTAGGGTTGGGAGGAGATATTTGAGGACCATGTTCACTCACTCCACAGGGTCCTGGACTGGCAGATAGAGGGCTGGGTTGTGATCTTGCTTACTTTAGCCAACAACCGCCTCTTTTGTCTTGTTGGTGCTAAGATCACCCAGCGATTGATTGTTAGTCTTGTGCCTACACTGGCGACAATTCCCACAATTCTGTTGTCGGCATTCTGCATGGAATAGCAATCTGCTCCTGACGGGGAGCATCTATTTTGGGCGGCGTCTCCCAGTTCCCACTGCTCCCAGCTTGATCCCAAGCGACATCTCTCTGTCCTTTCAGCGCAGACTCCTGCATGATCAGCAGACCTCTGATTGAATCACCCCGAGACAATGGCCGTGGCTTCCATGGAAACGGATGTTGTGGCACAGCCTGAAGCTGCAGCAGAGCGGGCAGGTGAAGCTCGGGCACAGGCGAGGGAGGGATCTCGCCCAAAGCTGCTATTTCCATTCTGCATGTATAATGTAGTTTGGCTCTGACACCTTTCATTTGCAGTGTTAGTCATTAGTAAACAAATGCCTGCCGACAGCAATTAACACTTAATTAGGTTGTCAGTTTATGACTGCTTATTTGAAAGGGTGGTAATTACTGACAGCAGAGGATGAGCTAGAACTTGGAGATTTTGCGGGGTTTAAACAGATTTGCTTCTGCAGCGACCAAGCGCTGTAGCAAGGGATTTGGAGAGAGCTGTGGAAGTGGCCCAGTCCATCACATAAACCAGCTTTACCTTCCTCAACTCCATCTACATTGCAGGCTACCTCAGGAAAGCAGCCAATAAAATCAAGGGTACACAAAAATGCTGGAGAAACTCAGCGGGTGCAGCAGCATCTATGGAGCGAAGGAAATAGGCAACGTTTCGGGCATTACGGTTACACCATACAATTTTGGTCGCCCAATTATAGGAAGGATGTCAACAAAATAGAGAGAGTACAGAGGAGATTTACTAGAATGTTGCCTGGGTTTCAACAACTAAGTTACAGAGATAGGTTGAATAAGTTAGGTCTTTATTCTCTGGAGCGCAGAAGGTTAAGGGGGGACTTGATAGAGGTCTTTAAAATGATGAGAGGGATAGACAGAGTTGATGTGGACAAGCTTTTCCCTTTGAGAATAGGGAAGATTCAAACGAGAGGACATGACTTCAGAATTAAGGGACAGAAGTTTAGGGGTAACATGAGGGGGAACTTCTTTACTCAGAGAGTGGTAGCGGTGTGGAATGAGCTTCCAGTGGAAGTGGTGGAGACAGGTTCGTTGGTATCATTTAAAAATAAATTGGATAGGCATATGGATGAGAAGGGAATGGAGGGTTATGGTATGAGTGCAGGCAGGTGGGACAAAAAGGGAAAAAAAGTTGTTCGGCACGGACTTGTAGGGCCGAGATGGCCTGTTTCCGTGCTGTAATTGTTATATGGTTATATGGTTATCATACCCAGAGTATATGAATAGAGTAAGTAAACTGGGAAACTGAGAAACTAAAACTGAATAGATTAAGTAAACTGAGAAACTAAACGGAAACAAGTTCAAGTGAGTTTATTGTCATGTGTCCCTGTATATGACAATGAAATTCTTGCTTTGCTTCAGCACACAGAAAATAGTAGGTATCTACTACAAAACAGATAAATGTGTCCATATACCATGATATAAATATATACACACATGAATAAATAAACTGATAAAGTGCAAATCGCAGAAAGTGGTTATTAATAATCAGAGTTTTGTCCGAGCCAGGTTTAATAGCCTGATGGTTGTGGGGAAGTAGCTATTCCTGAACCTGGTTGTTGCAGTCTTCAGGCTCCTGTACCTTCTACATGAAGGTAGCAGGGAGATGTGTGTGTGGCCAGGATGGTGTGGGTCTTTGATGATACTCCCAGCCTTTTTGAGGCAGCGACTGCGATGAATCCCCTCGATGGAAGGAGGGTCAGAGCCGATGATGGACTGGGCAGTGTTAACTACTTTTTGTAGTCTTTTCCTCTCCAAGGCGCTCAAATTGCCGAACCAAGCCACGATGCAACCGGTCAGCATGCTCTCTACTGTGCACCTGTAGAAGTTAGAGAGAGTCTTCCTGCAGAAACTAATGCAAGACACAGAAATGGCCAGTTCTGATACAGACAGACTTAAAGAGTGAGCTACCTAAAGCTGGAGAGTTTGAAATCCCTAAGCTTGCATTGAGCCTCCTTGTAAGAGTGCAGGAGGCCGCAAACACAGAGTTCGGAGAGGGATAGAGAATCAAAGTGGCAGCTACCGGCCGCTTAAAGTCACACATGCATTCAAACACAGGTACTCCACAAATCACTTATCCAGTCTGTGTTTGCTTTCCCCAGTGAAGACGAGGCTATAGACGAGGCCATATTGGGAACATTAAATGCAGAACCCCAGATTGAAAGAACCGCAAGTGAAGGACTGTTTGTGACGTTGAGTGTTGGGGAAGGAAGAGGTGAATGGACAAACCAGCATCTCCTGTGGTTGCATATGATGGGAAGTGAGTGGTAGAAACAGAAGAGTGGACAAGGGGGCTGTGAAGGGCGGTGTTGAAATGTTGATGTGATCACTCTGATGTGATGTGATCCCTGGCAACATGTGCCTTCGCTGATGTGTCTGGTGGTGGAATAATGTAGTTGGCAGAAATTGAGCGGGATGATCTATGGAAGGGGGAGGCTAATTGGGTGGAAGGTGAAGGCCAAAAGAACTCTATTCTTGCTCTGTCCACAAGGAAAAGGAGTGGGAGCTGTGGTGCAGAAAACAAATGAAATGTGATCAAGGACTCTGTCCGCAGTAAAGAAGTCCAGGAAGACATGTTTTCTTGATTAGTACGGGTGTCAGAGATTATGGGGAGAAGGCAGGAGAATGGGGTTCGGAGGTAGAGATAGGTCAGTTATAGACAGATTAGACGATGGACAGAATGGCCTAATTCTGTGCCTATCACTTGATCTATGATCTTATGAAAGAAGACATTTCAGAAGGCTCTGTTGTTGAATGTCTCATCAGAATAAATATCACGGAGAACTGGGAGATGAGAATAGAGCCTTCTAGAAGGTAGGAGGGAAGGAAATACAATAACAATTCCTTGAGATGTTTCTACAACTTGTTTAGAGTCCACCAGTGGTAAATTAAATTGATTGGACATGATTTGGAAAGGCACACACCTGTCTATATAAGGTCCCACAGATGACAGCGCATGTCAGAGCAAAAACCAAGCCATGAAAGTGAAGGAATTGTCTGCAGACAACTGGGCCAGGATTGTGTCGAGACACCGATCTGGGGAAGGGTATAAAACAATGTATAAAGCATTGCAGGTCTCGAAGAGCACAGTGGCCTCCGTCATTCTTAAATGGAAGAACTTTGGAAACACCAGGATTCTTCATAGAAACATAGAAATTAGGTGCAGGAGTAGGCCATACAGCCCTTCGAGCCTGCACCGCCATTCAATATGATCATGGCTGATCATCCAACTCAGTATCCCGTACCTGCCTTCTCTCCATACCCCCTGATCCCTTTAGCCACAAGGGCCACATTTAACTCCCTCTTAAATATAGCCAATGAACTGGCCTCAACTACCTTCTGTGGCAGAGAATTCCAGAGATTCACCGCTCTCTGTGTGCTGGCTGCCCGGCCAAACTGAGCAATCGGGGTAGAAGGGCCCTTGTCAGGGAGGTGACTGAGAACCCGATGGCCACTCTGACAGAGCTCCAGAGTTCGTCTGTGGAGATGGGAGAACCTTCCAGAAGGACGGTTCTCTGCAGCACTCCACCAATCAGGCCTTTATGGTAGAGTGGCCAGACGGAAGCCACTCCTCAGTAAAAGGCACATGATAGCCCACTTGGAGTTTGCCAAAAGCACCTAAAGGACTCTCAGTTCATGAGAACCAAGATTCTCTGGTCTGATGAAACCAAGATTGAACTATTTGGCCTGAATGCCAAGCGTCACGTCTGGAGAAAACTAGGCACCGCTCATCACCTGGCCAATACCATAGCTACGGTGAAGCATGGTGGTGGCAGCATCATGCTGCGGGGATGTTTTTCAGCGGCAGGAACTGGGAGACGAGTAAGGATCGAGGGAAAGATGAACGGAGCAAAGAGATTAGCAGAGAGATCCTTGATGAAAACCTGCTCCAGAGCCTTCTGGACCTCAGACTGGGGCGGAGGTTCACCTTCCAACAGGATAACGACCCTAAGCACACAGCCAAGACAACGCAGGAGTGGCTTTGTGGCAAGTCTGTGAATGTCCTTGAGTGGCCCAGCCAGAGCCCGGACTTGAACCCGATCGAACATCTCTGGAGGGACCTGAAAATAGCTGTGCATCAACACTCCCCATCCAACCTGACAGAGCTTGAGAGGATCTGCAGAGAAGAATGGGAGAAATGACCCAAATACCGGTGTGCCAAGCTTGTAGCGTCATACCCAAGAAGACTTGAGGCTGTAATCGCTGCCAAAGGTGCCTCAACAAAGTGCTGAGTAAAGGGTCTGAATACTTATGTAAATGCGATATTTCAGTTATTTCTTTTTAATTACTTTGCAAATATTTCTAAACACCTGTTATCACCTTTTTATTATGGCAACAGTACATGACCCAGTTCCACACTGCACGGTTTAAAAACTTTCATTATTCTCACAGCCTTCTAGGTTTCCTCTGGACCCACATAATTGATGTCATCAACTTGACGTCGTATCAGTGTGGTGTTTCCCAAGCACTTTATTCGAGGCTGAGATACACTTTGCAGGTGAGAATCACTGACGGATTTGTAGCAGGTGTGAGGTTCATTAGGTGTAGGATCAGAATAGGGCCATTCGGCCCATCAAGTGTACTCCGCCATTCAATCATGGCTTGATCTATCTTTCCCTCTCAACCCCATTCTCCTGCCCTCTACCCATAACTCCTGTCACCTGTAAGGAATGGTCTTCTAAGATGCAGGGACCTTTGGGTGAAAAGTGGGTGAAAGGTGCACACAATGTTGCCACCTTTTTATGCTACACATGAATTGAAGGCTTAAACCCACCACGACTGTAAGGAGGAGGCTTGCTCACTGAGTGCATGCAGGGGAAACTCCAGCATGCATAACCATGCATGGGGAAATGGCATTGAATTCTGTGCATAGGCTTGTTTTCCCTCCAGGAAAGGGGATTTTGTAGATGCACACCTTGTATTTTTAAAAGACTCCTCCACTTTTTGTTCTATTTCTGAAGGTATTAACTCACCCCTTTTATAACATTATTATCCTCCGTGTGATGAAGTTCCCTCGTATCCTGAGCGTCCTTACCTTTAACTTGTGCAATTGGAATTCTTCACTCTCTGACGAACACATAGCTCAGATCAGCCTTGTGAGTGCTCATCCATAATGCATCCTTAGCTGCAAATTCTTTCTACTTGTGATGGAGCAAACATAATTGAACCATCCATCATTGTTTTATAGTCATAATGAGCCAGTTTAAGGGCTGGTTTCAGCCGAGTTATTTCCCTGAGTGTCCAACAATTTCAGTAAAATATCTATACCAATCTAATTAAGCAAAATAAATGCATTGTAGTGAGTAATTGACTGGGGTATCATCAAAAATTAGCTTGATCCGTTTGTTAAACATAACCTGGGTTTTTCGCATCTCCCAGACCTTGCTGCTCAGCTGTAGCAGGGATGAAGGAGCGTTCAGTTTTCACACTAGCTAATACAATGGATGCGAGTATCACTGGCCACACCAGTGTTTAGTTCACATCCTGATCGCCACTGGTGCTGACCCAGCTTCATAAACTGCTGCACCCTGTGCATGGTGCATGCCGACACAGTGTGTTCAGTAAGGAATGGAAGAGCTTGTGAACAGCACTTGTGTTCCCCGAGCACATCTGCAGCTATCAATGTGTCCACAGTTGACAGGTTTATAATAAGTTTTTTAATGGGACTGTCGTGTAAAACACTGACACCGTTCCGATGCATTGGGTGTTGGACTGTTATCCTGCTGTGACGGTGGGGTCTGTGAGCCTTGGTTATTGACACCGAGTTGCTTTGTTGCAGTGCCTGCTGCACAGCTTCCACGCTGAGGGAAACGGGCTGCCACTGGACAAACTCCAGACCGCCAGCTTTGAGGTGAGTCACCGAATCGAGTCCCCTGCCTCGATGGCTGTAGGAGACACTGCGCGGATTTCATTCTGGGAAAAACCAAGCTCAGGACGCGACTTTGGATGTGTGTGAGCCCTCTTGTCTCAGGAGAGTGGGAATCCTGCACCAGGCCAGTGGTTTGCAGAGAGAGGACATAATTAGTTACGACACTATGTTTGCTATGGCGGTACCATGCATTCTGTGATGCTGAAAATCAGGGTATCTGTGCGGTCCGTGTTCTTTTGTGGTTTTAGTGGGATGGAGTGGGAGTGGAGCGGGGAGGTGGGCGGGGGGGGGGGGGGGGGGGGGATGGTGGGAAGGAGGCGGGTAGGGTGGGAGGGAGATGGGGTGGGGGGGGGAGTGAGGAGGGGGGAAAGGTGTGGAGGAGCATAAATGGTGACTGAAGTTTTTGGAAAACAATTTAATTTTGGACCTTACCAAGAAATTCACTCATTGAGATCCCTCCCAGCCCCTCTGTCCCTAGAAACATAGAAACATAGAAATTAGGTGCAGGAGTAGGCCATTCGGCCCTTCGAGCCTGCACCGCCATTCAATATGATCATGGCTGATCATCCAACTCAGTATCCCGTACCTGCCTTCTCTCCATACCCCCTGATCCCCTTAGCCACAAGGGCCACATCTAACTCCCTCTAAAATATAGCCAATGAACTGGCCTCAACTACCCTCTGTGGCAGAGAATTCCAGAGATTCACCACTCTCTGTGTGAAAAAAGTTCTTCTCATCTCGGTTTTAAAGGATTTCCCCCTTATCCTTAAGCTGTGACCCCTTGTCCTGGACTTCCCTAACATCGGGAACAATCTTCCTGCATCTAGCCTGTCCAACCCCTTAAGAATTTTGTAAGTTTCTATAAGATCCCCTCTCAATCTCCTAAATTCTAGAGAGTATTTTCCCTTCTCACTCATCACTCTCTCTGGAAACCTTCAATCATTCTACTAATTGTTCTTTTACATTATTTATACTCCCATGTTTCCACTAACGTGCAAGAACACATAACAGAAGGACCATGGACAGGGTGCTCCGTCCTGCAGCCTGGCCTTCATTCAATATGATCACGGCTGATCCAAACAAAGCCTCAACTCCTATGTCAGTTCCCCAAAACCTTCAATCCCTTGAATCCATCAAACAGTTTGCAACCTCTTGTTTAAACCGCTGTGATTCAGCCCTCCACAATCCTCGAGGTGGAGAATTACAGAGATTCATCACCCACTGTGAGAACAACTTCCTACACAGCCTTGTTTTAAATAACCACCTCCTTGTTTATGTCCCATTATTCACTCTCAACATCTGCCTTATCATGCCCACTTGGGATGCTGTTAAGATCACTTCTCATTCTTCTAAACTCCAAAGGACACAAGTTTAATTTTAATTGCCGTCTGGAAATCCAAATCCACCCCTTCTACAGGTTCCACTTTATTGATCCTGCGAGTTACATCATCGGAGATCCCCGCTGACTGCATTGATTGCATGGAGCTTTTCTAAGTGGCTATCTGTTTCTTCCTTGATAATCTGCTCTTGCCAGAAACAGATGTTAAGCTAATCGTCACTGTTTTACACCCATGCTACATCTTGAACAAGGGGATCACATTTGAGGTTTTCCAATCTGCTATTATTTTCCTGAACTCAGTGGCTTTGGATAAAACGCAACCATTGGCTCCATTCTCTCCATTAACTGCTTCCTTTAAAACCATCGGCTGCTGACCACAGGATCCCATCGGTTTGCTCTCCTTAACGTTTCCCAATACCAGGTCTCTCAAAATATGGATTATTACAAGATCTCCCCCCTGTTTGAGACCAAATCGTTGTTTGCAGGTCGCTCCACCATAAGGACTAGTCCAAAGTATTGGTCGAAATTATCCGCCATTTCTACGTTTAATCCCCAGAGCTCTATGTCACTCCGTACTTATTTATTTTTGGGTTTATTAAACTTCCCTTCACTTAGATCCCTCTCTCTGCTCCAACTCCCCCTCCCCCCCCCACATTGCTTTAAAGCTCTGTTTAGATCCTAGTTATATGATTCAACAGGACACTAATCCCAGTATAATAATCCGAGGATTATTGCTTGAGTAATAATGCAAGCTGCTCATAATCCCTCAGCACCATTTATTCCACTGTCCCAAAATTCTTGAGGTGGAAAAGCTCCCCCTTAATCCTTTCCTTGGGCCAACTCTACCTGTTTAACTGGTTGCCTGCTCACTACTGACACTCATGTTTTGCTGGCTGCCACACTTTGCTGTAACCCTTCTTTTATTTCAGGTTCTTGAAGCTCATTTGACTCTGAATGCAGCAAGCACCCATCAGCTGATCCAGAAGTATTGTACAAAGAAAATCCAGCAGCAGGTCTGCAGATTTGAATCTCCTCTAATCCAATACTAACGGATGTGTGACAGTGCGTCAAATATATCAGAGTCTCCCAGTGAAATTAAAGAGGTTGAAATATCAGTTATCGGTACCATTTATAACCAGTAGGGAACATGGAGGTGCATTGTAAAGGGTCCACCTGTGTGATTGTTTCTATGTTTATTGCTGGCATTGGAGATACTCAATTGTCAATGGTCACATCTGTATACATGCAGCTATTCTGATGTTCTAAGGTGCATGAAGGGCATGGAAGAGCGGCACGGTAGTGCAGCCATAGAGTTGCTGCCTCATAGCGCCAGAGACCCGGGTTCGATCCTGACCATGGGTGCTGTCTGTACATTCTCCCCATGACCTGCATGGGTTTTCTCCGGGATCTCCAGTTTCCTCCCACACTCTAAAGACGTACAGGTTTGTTGGTTAATTGGCTTCGGTAAAATTGTAAATTGTCCCTTGAGTGCATAAGATAGTGTTAGTGCACAGGGATCACTGGTCAGTGCAGACTCGGTGGGCTGAAGGGCCTGTTTCTGTGCTATATCTCTAAACTAAACTAAAGTGGGGTTACCAGGAATCAAGGCTCGGCATGAAAGTGGTAAGATGATGCAGGAGTTGGTGAAGGGATTTGGAACCAAGATTTCCAGAGCACGGGATCCAGAGGCCAGTGGGGAGGAGAGGGCGGGAAGTACAAACCAGAGGCCTGGGTGAAAGGAAGGGAGAATGTCAGGGAGTGTTCTTGGGTTACAGAGTCTATAAAGATACGAGATGCCTGTACACTTCCTTCCTTAATATTCCCCACCTTGAGGCGCAGTGGGAATAATGTTCCTCAAACTAATGGTTTTCCCCGTTACATTTGAAGGCTACTGTGGAAACATCCAAGTACGGTGCCGTGACTGTCAAAGTGTTTTACGACAACCAACTCCAAACGCTCCACGTTGAAGTCCTGAATGCCGTCAACCTCATTCCACTGGATTCTAATGGTAAGGCAAATAAAGATGGAGGTTCGGGTTGAGATGAGTTACACTGAGTCTTTTCCTCATTCCCTCCGTAACTTCCCTGTGCAGGTGTCAGCGATCCTTTCGTGGAGGTGACTCTGCAACCTAAGCATGTCTTTCCAATGGTGGAAGGCAAAACCACACAATGCAAGTACAAAGACCTCAACCCTCTCTTTGATGAGACCTTCGAATTCAGGTACAGAGCGAATTCTGACGGTGTTTGTCCCTCATTTATGTCATTGTCACTTTTCTATCTGAACTCCTGGCCGATCCCCTTCTTCGCCATCTCATGCAGACCCTCAGGATTGAGGAACGACTTGCTTCCATTCTGGTTTGCTGGGTCCTGAGGTGGTTAAAGGGGCAGACACTTCCAGAGAGGCAGTTGGTGGCTGATGGGGCAGGCGGATGGGGAGATTCTGAGGTGGTTCCTCAGGGGGAGGTTTGACCCTCCAGGACTTGAGCCCACCTCCTTAAAGCACCACCCCCATTCCTTAAAGTGTGTCCTCTGGTTCCTGATGTCCCTATTCTGTGGGATTTTATTTGATAACATTCCTGTGAAACACCATAAGATGCTTTCCTATGTCAATAGACAATAGGTTCAGGAGTAGGCCATTTGGCCCTTCGAGCTGGCACCGCCATTCAATGTGATCATGGCTGATCATCCCCAATCAGTAACCCGTTCCTGCCTTCTCCCCATATCCCCTGACTCCCTATTTTGTCAATGATCCCTACCAAGCTCTCTCTTGAAAGCATCCAGAGAACCCGCCTCCACCGCCCTCTGAGGCAGAGAATTCCACACTCACAACTCTCTGTGAGGAAAAAGTGTTTCCTCATCTCCGTTCTAAATGGCTTACTCCTTATTCTTAAACTGTGGCCCTGGTTCTGGACTTCCCCAACATCGGCAAAGATGACAACATCGTTGCTTTGGCCCCACTACCTGTCAAGGTACGGTGTATTTGTGCCCATTCTTTGTTTTCACCACAGGTTATTTTGCTGCAGGTTCTGACCAAGACTGATCATTGACATTCACTAGTTTGTAGCCAAGAGTAGAAACCTTGGCTATCAAAATGATAGTGTGCAGTGGGCAGTGGTGACATCTTTACACACCCAGTCAAGATCTGAACCCGAACCACTCACACCTTCCCTTCTCCTGCAACCACAGGAGGTGCAACACCATTCCCTACAACCCCTCCCTCACCTCCATTCAGGAACCCCAACATCCCTTCCATGTGAGACTGAGATTAGCCTGCACCCCCTCCAACTTCATGTATTGCATTTAGTGCTCTGGCTATGACCTCCTGTATATTGGTGAGACCATGCATAGATGAAGCGACCTGTTCTCTGTCCACCAAGGCCAACTGGAGCTCTTGGTTACAAGTCACTTAATTCCCCATTTCCATGTCGACTTAACTGTCCTACCTTGGCCTCCTCCACTGAGGCCACACACAAACTGGAAGAACAGCACCTGCAGCTTACAATCCAACGGCATGAACATTGAGTTTAAGAGGGAACTGCAGATGCTGGAGAATCGAAGGTTACACAAAAAAGCTGGAGAAACTCAGCGGGTGCAGCAGCATCTATGAAGCGAAGGAAATAGGCAACGTTTCGGGCCGAAACATTGAATTTCCTTCGCTCCATAGATGCTGCTGCACCCGCTGAGTTTCACCGGCATGAACATTGAATTCACCAATCTCAGGTAAACCTCCCCACCCGTCTATTTCCGATTAGTTTAGTTCAGTTCAGTTTAGTGATACAGATTTGGGCCCACCGAGTCCACACCGACCAGCGATTAACACTATCCTACACTAGGGACATTTTAAAATATTTATACCAAGCCAATTAACCTACAAACCCACACTTCTTTAGAGTGTGGGAGAAAACCGAAGTTCTCGAAGAAAACCAACGCAGGTCACGGGGAGAATGTACGAATTCCATACAGACAGCACCCGTTACCAGGATTGAACCCGGGTCTCTGGCGCTGTAAGGCAGCAACTCTACCGCTGCACGGCCATGCCGCACGTTGATCCACCCAGGTTCTCTCATGCAGATCATTTTCTCCACTCCCCCTACACCCCGTCCTCTGCTTCTTTTCCCCTCCTACACCATCTCTTTCTTTGTTTTGCCAACCCTCCTCAACCCCTAGTTTACGCCACTCCCTATCACCCCCATCATCATTGTTGAAAACATCAACGGGCACGGTGCCTTACAACGCTATGTACGATAGGGATCGCAACTTCTACTGAAGTGTGGATGGCCGTTGGCTCGCTAGGAGCTCATCCACCCTTTGCCAGGTCTTGTTTTTGGTCCTGCTGGGGGTCCACAGCCCCCTCCTCACCAGGCAAACCAGGTGGGGGAGACTGTTTAGTCGCTGATTCTCCGACCATGGAGCAGGTAGCACAGGATTACATGGTACCCATGGGGGAGGGGGGGGGGAACTCCCCTTGACCTGGCCTACACCCCACCTCTAATCTTCCACCCTCTGGACACTTTACCTTCATATCAAACTCCACTTTCTGCAGCCCTTTGTCTTCTCCACATCACCTTCAATTTTTGTGACTAACTCCACCCTTTTCTCCCCCACCCAACTCATATTCCAATGAATCCCTCCTTATTTGGGTCCACCTATCATTCGGCAACTCTAGCCCCAACCCTTCTGCTCAACACCTTTCTCCCAGCTATTATTAATACTCCATTAATATGAAGAAGGGTCCTGATCTGAAACATCGTCTGGATGTTGCCTTTAATAAAGCTTTTGATTTTGCCTTACGATGGGCAGATCTAGAGGATTAAGGCAGGTGGGATTCATGGAGACATGGGTTGATGGGGTCAGGGCTGTGACCTCTGTTGCTTGGCATTGATATTGGCTTATTATTGTCATGTGTACCGAGATACAATTAAAAACTGTCTGCTATCCAGTCAAATCATTCTATATATGAGATTTGTTTTTGTATAAAATGATTTGAATGTGGCTGTAGCTGGGCTGGTTGATAAATTTGCAGATGACCCCAAAACAGGCAGAGTTGTTAGGAAGGTTGTCAAAGAATACAGCAGGAAATAAACTACCTGTAGTTGGAAATTTGAGCAGAGGAATGACAGATGGAATTTAATCCGGACAAATGTGGGTTGTGATACTTCAAAAGCTCAAAAGTCCACGGTAAATGGCAGGAGCATGGAGGTAGTGCAAGCCCATAGCTCACTCAAAGTGACATAGGTTGGGATGGTGAAGAGGGCATTTTGTATGTACGCCTTCATGAGTTTGGGCATTGAGTATAAAAGTTGTAGCTTTCATAAACTTGGATAATGCTACATTTATGTGCAGTCCTGGTCACTAGGTTACAGGAGAGATGTGAGGTGTTTGGAGAGGGTGCAGAAGAGATTCACTGGTATGTTGCCTGGATTAGGGAGTATTGGTTATAAAGACAAGTTGGACAAACTGGGATTATTTTCTCTAGACGAGCGTTGAGGGTGACTGGATGGAGGTTTATAAAAATGTGAGAGGCACAGATAGGGTGGGTAGTCAGTCTTTTTCCCCAAGCTGTAAATGTCAAATACTAGGGGGGGGGGGGGGGGGTCGGTTTAATGTGAGAGGGGAGGTTTGAAGATTTACAAGGCAATTTATTTTATAAGGAGAATGGTAGGTGCCTGGAATGTGCTAAGGTAGCCAGGGGAGGTGGCAGACACAAATAAGGTAGCAATATTTAAGAGGCATTTAGACAGGAACATGAACAGGCAGGGAGTGGAGGAATATAGACCATGTGCAGGCAAATAGGATTAGTTTAATTTGGCATCAAGGTCAGCATAGAAATGGTGGGCCGAGGGTCTGCTCCTGTGCTGCACTGTCCTGTGTGCAGAATGTGTAAGGTTTTCCTGCTGTGTGTGAGCTGAGGGGTGACCATTGATATTTTTGGTGTATTTTCTCTCCAGTAATGTTACTCCAGAGCAGTGTCGGACTGAAGGAGCCTGCCTGCTGTTCACTGTATTTGACCACGATACCCTGCTGAGTGATGACCTGGAAGGGGAGGCCTACCTCCCCCTAGATGACATCCCAGGACTGGACAGCACAGAGGAAGCCCTCACCCACACCAGGGTTCCTCAGACACGACTGACTCTTGGCCACCCAAAACCAAAAGGTGAGAACAAACTCTCCTGCAGATCCTCCGTGCATTCTTGTGGTTGTAGATTCCATCTCTCTTCCACATCCCATTTGCCTGCATTTAGTCCATATCCTTCTAAGGCCTTCCTAAACACACTGTATATTTATCCAGATGTCTTTTAAATGTCAAAATTACATCAGCTGCTATAGCTTCCCCTGGGAGTTTACGCCAGATATGGACTATCTCCAGATATGGACGATGGTGTCAGAAGGTTGTCTGAGGACTCTCTTAAATCTCTCCCTTCTCACCTTAAACCTATGCCCTCCAGATTTTGAATCTCTACCCAGAGAAAAAGGTTGTGAGCATTCACATTATTCATGCCCCTCATGCACCTTAATAAGGTCATCCCACAGCTTCCTATGCTTGAAAGGAGGTGTCAGAGATTATGGGGAGAAGGCAGGAGAATGGGGTCAGGAGGGAGAGATAGATCAGCCGTGATTGAATGGCGGAGTAGACTTGATGGGCCGAATGGCCTAACTCTGCTTCTATCACTTACGATCTTATGAAAGCAAAAAGTCCCAGCCTATCCAATCTCCTCCAATAACTCAAGGGATTGGGTCAAAGGATGACAATGTAGGGAGAGATTTAAGAGGGTCCTCTTGGGCAACCATTTGACTCAGAGGTAGTCTGTATCTGGAGTGAGCTGACGGAGGACGCTATAGAAGTAGATACATATTTGAATTTTACAAGACATCTGGACAAATATATAAGGAAGCTCTTATAAAGATATGGGCCAAATGCAACAAATGGGACCCGCCATGTCACAGTAAAACTCCAATCAAACCGTGGTCAAACTGAAACATTATGGTTGAACTAATGAATAAATTGGACTTTGCACTACTCCATCTAATGCTCCGAGGGCTGATTGCAGTTGAGACTTGTTTTATAGGTCTGATGGAACTGTGCCCAATAAACAACCTTATCTACAGGTTTAACGAGGGTGGGAGAGACTAGAATACAACCCAATGCCAGTATTAATTGTAATAATTTATTAACTAAGAAGAATCACCACAGGCTTCTACTTTCTTGGCAGAATACGATATACTGAAGTTGTTAGAGGCACGGAAAGGAGACCGAGATGCTCAGGCTTTCATTAAAATCCGAAAACAACGGGAAAGGAAGTCGAAGGAGACGTAGAAGTGGCCACAGCCTCGGGAGGAAACACCGACACTGGATGGGATCCACTAGAGCAAACCTTTAGGCACTGAAGGACAGCGTGCCCACGGACAAACGCCCCGTCTGACAGTCATTTATTCCCAGTGTGTGGTGACTGGGTCCTACCTTCACCTCAAGCTGCTGGTGAAGCTGACGAGGGATAGAGAATGCACACACATTGCAGTGGTGGCCCTAAGGTTACAGTGACTCTTCAACATGCTCACCTTCAGCTGCCTGCAGGCCCACGGTTGGGTATCACACTCTTGCTTTTGTAGCCACAGGATTTCCAATAGATTCGACGCAGAGATTATTTCCTTCAGCTGATCGCAAGCCCACTGTGTGTTGTTATGTATTTTAACTCCAACCAGTTAAAACAGCAAGATAGATTAGATCAGGTTATATGTGTGTGTTTTAGCATTTTATTTAATATAAGTAAAGTTTGTGTTTGTGTTCAGCATTCATTGTTCTGCAGCTATTTGCACCAGACATTGTATAGTACCAGCGCTGCCCAGGTTGGGCACCAACTTCAATTTTCCAGTCACCTCAGGTGAATGAAGGCTCTGCCCTGCCAGTGACACCAACATTAATGTAAAATGCCACAGGTGCCAAACAATAGCTGAATAAGAACTTTGGAGTTGTCCCACTGTTCTGACCAATAATTCTCCTCCAATAAACGCGTCAAAACAGATCACTGTCTTTATTACATTGTTGCCTGGATAGAGTGGATGTGGAGAGGATGCTTCCACGGGTGGGAGAGTCTAGGACCAGCGGCCATAGCCTCAGTATAAACGGATGTACCTTTAGAAAGAAGATGAGGAGGAATTTCTTTAGTCAGAGGGTAGTGAATCTGTGGAATTCATTGCCACAGAAGGCTGTGGAGGCTGTCAATGATATTTTTAAGGCAGAGATTGACAGATTAATTAGTAAGGGTGTTAAGTGTTAGAGAGAAGCAGGAGAATGGGGTTGAGAGGAAAGGATAGATCAGCCATGATTGAATGGCAGAGTAGACTTGATGGGGCCCAATAGCCTAATTCTCTTCCAATAACTTACGAACTTAACTGAACCTTGGTGTGTAAATTGGAGGCTACATTTGTTCAACTACAAGTTATTACACTTCAAAAGTGTTTTTTTTTTTTGTTTTGTTTTTTTAAATCAAAAATATTTATTCAAATATTAAAATATCAAAACAGCATCATAATACAAGACGACACAAATATGCTAAGCAACTGCTAAACAACTATATTGCAATCCTTGTCCAGGATACATTCAACCCCCCTCGGTGCCCAGCGGTCATGGAACTCCCTCATGGTGCCCGTAGACGGGTCGTATTCCCTTTCCATGCGCACCCGGGCACGGACGTATCCCCGGAAAAGGGGCAGGCAGCTGGCTCGGGTAGAGCCCTCCACCGTCTGGCGCCTTGACTCGCGGATGGCCAGCTTGGCCAGGCCCAGGAGCAACCCAACCAGGACATCTTCAGCCCTACCCTCTCCCCTACGCACAGGGTGTCCAAAGATGAGGATGGTGGGTGAAAAATGCAGCCAGAAGGCAAGGAACAGCCCCTTTAGGTATTGAAACAGTGGCTGCAGCCTCACGCACTCCATGTACACGTGGTACACAGACTCTTCCAGCCCGCAAAAGTGGCAGGCGGCTGACTTCAAAAGCGTTGGATGTGATGCATAAGTAATAGGTGCATCAATATGTGTCATTGCAGTATCTCCAATGATCCACTATCCTAGCATTTGGAAATCCTCATGCTTTGGAATCTACTCGCCCAATTTACTCCTGTGCTCCATTTATCTCACCAGGGTCCAGTTTCCTTTTCTTTACCCTCTCTTTAATCTCGAGACACAAGAGACTGCAGATGCTGGAATCTGGAGCAAGAAACAATCTGCTGGAGTAACTCAGCGGCTCAGTCAGCATCCTGATACAGGGTCTTTACCTGATACACGACTGTCCCTTTGCCTCCACAGATGCTGCCTGTCCTGTTGTGTTCCTCCAGCAGCTTCTTTTCTGCTCCTTTTATTCTCAACTCATTCACAGGAAAATTCATTTTACTGGTGGTGTGGGTGACATCTTAAAAAACATCATCTAAAGATGTGTTTGTGTGTATAATGAGAGTCGTATCCATTAGTCCAGAACCAGGGGCCACAGTTTACGAATAAAGGTGTAGGTCATGTAGAACGGAGTTGAGGAAAAACCTTTTCACCCAGAGAGTTGTGAATCTGTGGAATTCTCTGCCTCAGAAGGCAGTGGAGACCAATTCTCTGGATGCTTTCAAGAGAGAGTTAGATAGAGCTCTTAATGATAGCAGTCAAGGGATATGGGGAGAAGGCAGGAAGGGGGTACTGATTGCGGATGATCAGCCATGATCACAGTGATTGGCGGTGCTGGATCAAAGGGCCGAATGACTTACTCCCCAACTATTGTCTATTGTCTAAAACCTTCCAGTCTGGCACTTTCAAAGCCCCGAGGATGCTGGATTATTGAAGCTTCACTGTCCTTTTTTCCTTTTTCTGATATCCAGATATGCACAAAATAGTTTCTGACTATTTGGAGTAAAACTGAGAGATTCATAGATTCATAAAGTTATAGGCAATAGACAATAGGTGCAGGAGTAGGCCATTATGCAGCATGAAAACTGAATCTTTGGACCAATTCGTCCATACCGACCAAGGTGCCTATCTACACTAATCCCATTTGCCTGAGTTTGCCTTGTGTTCCTCTAAACCTTTCCTATCCATGTATCTGTCCAAATGTATTTTACAGATGATACCCACCTCTAGTTTCCTCTAGCAGTGCATTCCAGATGCCCACACCCTCTGTGTGGAAAAAGTTGCCCCTCAGATCTCATTGAAATATTTCCCCTCTCATCTAAAACCTGTGCCCTCTAACTTTAGACTCCCCTATCCTGGGAAAAAGACTGTGATCAACCTTATGTATTGTTTCATTTTATAAACCTTTATAAGGTCACCCCTCAGCCTCCTCCACTTAAGGGAAAATCGTCCAGCCTGTCCAGTCACTCCTTATAACTCCAGTCTAGGGAACATGCTTGTGAATGTTTTCTACACCATTCTTCCTGTAGTACCGCAACGCACATAATATTCCAAGTGCAGCCAAACCAATGAATTAATTGCTTGAAAGATACAGAATGGAAGCAGGCTCTTCAGCCCAACGAGTTCGCACCAACCATTGATCACCTGTTATTGCTGCCCCTTTTTCCACATAACCCGTGACAAATATCCACCCAATATTGCTATTCTCATAAACCCCTCTAGCTTTCTTTTCCTCCACATCCCCGCAATGTCTGAAGTAGAGTCCAAACCCAAAACATCACCTATCCATGTTCTCCAGAGATGCTGCCTGGCCCACTGAGTTACTCCACAACTTGGCTTCTTTCCTGGGCAATGGTTTATGGTTGTCGCCTACACCGAGGTAGTGAAACACTTTGTCCCAGTCCTTGGAACGTTTTACTACTGGCTGCTGAGGCACCAAGCTCTAGAATTCAAGTCAAGTCAAGTCAAATTTACTCACACACAAAGCTCCACTCATCCTTTGTCCCTTTATTAAAAAGCTGCTGAAAACTTGAGGTTCAGTGACGTGGTGAAGCTTGTGGCTGCTCTCCAAGCTGTGACTCTGGTTGCAGAAGCATCTTTGGATTGCGATGCTGTGCATAGCTAGAAGTTGGGTAACGCGGATTTATGTTTTGTAACATGGTTGGTGAAAACACAGCACTTTGACTCTTCAGAGCTGTGGAGGGAGCCATTTGATGGGAAAGTGAATGACACTGCCTGCTGCTGGGTTGGTGGAAACAGAGCAACAGGAATCTGTAAAATGAAATTGGATAAATACTGGAAGTGGAAAATTTGCAGAGGGGAGTGAAACCAGATGAAGAGGTCATTCAAAGAACTGCTACTGACATGATGGTCTCCAAATATACCATTGCTCTAGGTACCTCAGCTGCCATGTCAGAGCTGTACAGATAGCCTTGAATCCTCCCTATTATGGAATGGTGTGAAGACAGCTACACTCTAAATTGTGCTGTGTCTACCCTCGAGATACAAGAATGGTCTGTGATGGAAATACATTGGCAAAATCCTGCAGCCAGCAAAATGCTTTTTGGGCATCTGGAGCTCATCCTAAACCACCGCACTTTGTCTAGTTTTTTGTTACATGCCAGTGTCTTCATGTGTGGCTCAGACATACAGGGAGATAATGTTTGCTAATAGACTTGTGAAGCAAGCCTCCTTTTAAACCATAAAGACACCAGCGGAAGGAAATTCCCATAAAGGCTGGGCAGTTTTCACACCACCTGCTTGTAACCAGTGTTTAATAATCAGTCACATCGAGAAGTGTCATTGTAGTGCATCTGTGTATGGGACAGCACTGTAATACATCTGGTAGAGCCACTGCCTCCCTGCTCCGACCCTGACCTCTGGTGCTGATTGTGTGGAGTCTGTATGTTCTCGCTGTGACTGCATGGGTTTCTCCCGAGCGTTCCCATTTCTTCCCAGATCCTGTGCAGGTTATAGGTTGAATGATCGCTGTAAATTGCCCCTTGTGCATAGACGAATGATAGAATTTGGGGGTGATGGTCAGAATGTGGGGTGGTAGCAAAACATTAGGACAGTGTCGAAGCATCTGTCATTAGATGCTTGATAGTTGGCATGGACTCGGTGGTTGAAGGGCCTGTTTATCTGCTGTGGCCTGTTTGACAAGTGGGAATAACAGGGTGGGGTACTGGGCTGTGGGATTATGCATGGTGCGTGCTGAATTGTGGACGCAGTGGGATTATAAAGGTAGGGCCGGGCAGTGGGATTCCTGGGATTATACAAGGTGTCACTGTGGGAGCACTGGGATTAAGTTTATATTTAGTTTATTGTCACTGGTACCAAGGTACAGTGAAAAACTTTGTTGCATGCTAACCAGTCAGCGGAAAGACATGGAAGCACTGGGGAAAATGACTATTTAGTACATTGAAATAAAGACATGCACAAGTTATTTCTTGTTATCGACACAAAATGCTGGGACAGCGGGACAGGCAGCATCTCAGGAGAGAAGGAATGGGTGACGTTTCGGGTCGAGACCCTTCTTGTTATGTTTATTTCTACTGGGCAAACCCAGGCTGTACTTTTAGATCTAAACGTGTTGCTCTCACCCTCTAAGAATCACAATTGGCTGACCTTTCCAGAGGCCAGGAGGCTGCAAACTGCTGCTCTGTGCCTCGCTTCATTCTGACAGCCAGACCTTGGTGCCAGACGGAGGATCGAAATGTGCCTTAATATAAGCCAATCAAAACGCACTATTTCGCTTATAAACGATTGGTTCGTTCTGAGACAATGGACCTATGGTGAAGCGAGTTTAAAGGCCAATCAGAAGCAGGATAAGTATCCAATCAGAGCCGGCTCGGTCCCCGGGGAGGTGGTGTGGGCGAGGGTGACGTCAGCTCGCCGACACGTCACAGGTATAAATGGCGGTGTCGGCGGCGGCTGGCCCAGTCTGGTGATTGACGGTGACGGGGAGGAGTACTGCTCGAAGGTAATTAAATCGCCGGGACAGGCCGCCTCCTAGCTCCTCGACCGACAACCCGCCATGTGCCCGTGATATTCCTGCCGCCTGTCTTTTTTCGTGGTTACTATCGGCGGGGAGGTTATGGTTGGGTGGGAGTTGGAGCGGGGTGAGGGCCGCGCCGCTCGGCACAAAATGGCGGGCCTGGTCTGGTCGGGGCCGGCGGCAGCGTTGAAGCTTTTGTTCGGTAGAGCTCACTTGGGGTAGAGGTAACGGCGAGTGGGCTCGGTTAAGGAGGGAACAGTGGGTGTGTGGCCCAACGTCTCCGGATCGTTCTTCCCCTGACCGCCAGTTCCGCCCCCTCCCGCACGCAAGGCTGGCCGTTAACTGACTGCTTCCTCTGTCGCCCCCAGCCTGACGCAGGATGGCCCGAACAAAGCAGACTGCCCGCAAGTCCACAGGAGGCAAGGCGCCCAGGAAACAGCTGGCGACCAAGGCGGCGAGGAAGAGCGCCCCGTCTACTGGTGGAGTGAAGAAGCCCCATCGCTACAGGTAACGGAGTCCCTCACCCTCCTACGGGGGGGGCACATGCCGGCGTTCTCTCGATGTTTTTCTAATATTCAGTCTCCCGAGGGGCGAGGTTGACATGTGGCACCTGCCGTACACTCTGACAGTGTGTTTTGCCCGCTTGTGCCTCAACTGGATGTCAACATTTGGAAAGCCCCACAGGCCTGGCAGTTGACGTTCAGCTTGATGGACCTGATCGGAAATGTTGACATTTACCGGAAGGTTAAAGACACATTATTGTCAATGTCGTCAGGCTTAATTATTGCTGGTAAAGGCTGCCTTATATTGATGTGTTAAAACGACCAACATTTTGACTGAGATTGTTTTGTTTAATTGTATAAATGCAGATTTGCAAGTTCGTTGGCCCTTATTTTTTTCAAGTTAACTGCTAGGTTGGAAATCGTGCTAATTCAATAATTGAGTTATTGGCTTTTTCAGACCTGGCACAGTTGCTCTGAGAGAAATTAGGCGATACCAGAAATCCACAGAATTGCTGATTCGTAAACTGCCCTTCCAACGTCTGGTGCGTGAGATTGCTCAAGATTTCAAGACTGATCTGAGGTTCCAGAGTGCTGCGATTGGTGCATTACAGGTACAGTTTGTATGACTTTGATTGCTTCACCAGGCCCATAAGGGCCTGTGTACAGATGGCTTTTGTATTGATGCCATTATTTCCAGGTTTCCTCTTTTACCATATTAATGATCATATTTCCACATCAAGTTAATTAATGATGTCGGCTTATGGCAGTGAGATTGGAAGGGCCCATATTGTGAAATAAAGATGGCTGATACTGTCTGAATTTTGTAGTCGGCAGGGCAGTATTCTGCATATCGCCAACTTGGACAATTTTACATTTTTATCAAGCCAATTAACCTACAAACCTATACTTCTTTGGAGTGTGGGAGGAAACGGAAGATCTCGGAGAAAACTCACGGGGAGAACGTACAAACTCCATACAGACAGCACACCCGTAGTCGGGATCAAACCCGGGTCTCTGGCACTGCATTTTGCTGTAAGGCAGCAACTCTACCGCTGTGCCACCGTGACTACCCTGATAGTATATCCATGAGCTGAGCAACTAGCGGGGAGGTTATTTCTCCAAATAAGGAGTGAGAATTTGGGAACAGTGAAGAAAGCTGATAGGGGAATTCAGTCACTTTAAAAAAAAAATATAAATAAATGTAATCTCTAGGAATGATTAGTGAGCAGGGCAGAATTTATTTCTCATAATGTGCACAGCAAGTTTTACATCTAAATGTCCAAACACAAAGGTGTGACCAGAATAAACGTGGATAATGTAAGTGACTGGTTGATTTTTTTCCAATGAAGTTGCTTTGTAATCTTGGTCATTACTTTTTGCACACATTGAACATAATATTAAAGAATGGCAATTTCAGCATTGACATTTTATTTTCTAATGCTAAGTTAAGTTGGAAGATCATGGGCCTTTTGAAACATGTGCCTTTCTTTTCTATAGGAGGCAAGTGAGGCATACTTGGTTGGTCTCTTTGAAGATACAAATCTGTGTGCCATCCACGCCAAGC
This sequence comes from Leucoraja erinaceus, assembly GCF_028641065.1. NCBI lineage: Eukaryota > Metazoa > Chordata > Chondrichthyes > Rajiformes > Rajidae > Leucoraja > Leucoraja erinaceus. The sequence goes on along the minus strand of NC_073399.1, from coordinate 19,029,549 downwards.
GAGTTACCATCATGCCAAAGGATATTCAGTTGGCTCGCAGGATACGTGGAGAAAGAGCTTAATTGAAGCAGACTCATTCTATCACAATGGACTGTGGGACCTTTTTTAATATTGCAGGATTTACAGATGGGATTGTCAGGATACGAACTTTTAAGGAGTGATATGTGCAAATGGAATATGTGGTATTTGCTGTTTTTATTCAATTTTCTAAAGTTTAATAGGGTGGGGGGGAGGGGTTAAGCTGGTTTGGGAGCCCTTGCTATTATTTTGGAAGAAAAAAAAATAAATCTCAACTAACTGAATTGGAATTGGAACAGATCAATGTCCACTTGTCATTTGCATGAGGTGCAAGTGGGAAATGCCCATTGCTCTTCAAGCACTTGAGTTAAGTTTTTATTTTATATTATACTTGGGTTTTCTATTAGACTGTTTCCTAGAGCATTTTATATTAGTCAACTGAAGGGAATGTACTGGGAAAATACTTCCTAAATTCATTCCATTGGTAACTCAGGAGGAATTGTGGTCCTACACCAAGTAAATTACATTGATATTTTGTACATCAAGCTGGAGTGTACGGCTTGGCAGCTATGTACCTATTTATGCATTGTTTTTCATGTTATCTGTTTTGGGGAGGGGAAGTTAATTCATCTTTTATTAAATTGTTAATGGACTCGCATGTGTTGCTATTTGTTCTCGTGCAAACAAGTGGTTTACATTGGGGGAAAATGTAGATAAGGGCTAGTTTGAATTCTTTAGTAGCCTGTGAATTAACAATGTTTAGGTGAATGCCATTCTGCAAACTTTGTTGGAAGCAGTGCAGTGTTGCTCCTTAATGACATGGGGTTCACTTGCCCAGATTGGGGCAATTTTACATTTGGAATTAGTTGCAAATTATTTTGCTCTCCCCACTAGTGTTTTAGTCCTAAAACAACATCCCATCTCTTGCCGATTGGAATGGTATGCATTTATTGACCAGGATGCTGACATTGTGCTTGATGCAAGTAGTGTCTTTGGTTATTTGCCAAGTGATTCAAGATGCTTTGTAGAATTTCCCCATGCCCAGACTGTAAAGATGGGGTTGCAGCCCTCCTGACACTGCTTCCAACAGCACTCTTGTCTTAAGAGTTTCTTCTTCATCTTGGTGTAAAGGAAGTAATATTGCTAGTATTAGAGATTCACTTGTATTGGCCACTGGGTTGGATGCATCTTGGGCCTCCACAGCCTGAGGATATTTATCTAGGCCATCTACTATGGATGACCAAAGGAGATGCCATTCTGTTTGAGATCTTTACCAGGGTAATGCCAGTCCACACTGATCCTTAACCGGGTTATTAAATTGGGCGAGAAAGAAGTGCGGAGGTCACTCGTATTGCCTAGTGGAACTGTGAGAAAGGTTTTCTACTGTGGCATTCAGTGATGTTACCCATTTGTCTGCTCAGTAAAAAGTAACATTTGGATCTTATCCTCAAAGGTATGGAGCTGTTTGTTTTTTTGTCCCTTGCCAATAGGGACATACTATAGATTCCTGTGCAAATAGTGCATAGTTTGGTGCTACTGGGGCTATTAGTGTTGCTAGCCTCAAAGGCTTGGAGTGGTTGTCGTGGACTTGATTTCACCTAAAATTGGAGTCCTTTTGGCAAAGGATCACGTGCTGTGCTACAAAACAGAAGCTGGTAAACTTGTAAATACTGCATTAAAGTACGAACTAAATTTCTTGTAATACTACTGTAATTGTTACAGAATGTACTGTATTTTCAAATGCAATAAATGCAGTAATCTGCAAACTACAGAATTTGGGTGAGCTATTTCAGTGCTCAATCTCCAGTCTGCAGCAGTGCTCATACATTAGGCATGGCTCAGATTTGAATTTGTCAGTCTGCTCAGTTGAGCCATATTGATAAATCACCCTGCTACAAACTGCTTATGTAGCAGATGCCTCATTTATACTGAGTGCTTGATTTGTTTATATGGTGTTGTGATGGCACCCCATGTTTTAAACCCAAAGACAGGTTGTTTGATTTGAGGTCTGATGAGTAAAGGTCAATTAGCTTTGTCACACTATGGAAACTTGTTCTTTTAATTCTTAAATGCTAATGATGCAGCATAGCCAACTGAAACAAATGCAAAAAAAATCATAATCATAGTTAATAAACATAATTCTTTAAAGTAAGTCTAGTGGGCCATTTATATGTTGCATGGGATGAAATGCCAAGCTTCTAATATGCATCTTGCATGAGGGCGGATGCTATTAGCACAGTACAGTGACTGACTGAATTTTGTGTCCAGCAAGGAGGAAGATTTGAAGTGGTTGAAGCTTGTGAATTTGAGATTCCAGTGAGGCAAGATGTATAATTGAGCCATTTAGCATGACCATACAGTGGTGAATTATATCAAATCAATATCAGGGTGAGCTACAAAAGTAACTTTTGGGTGAAGTTAAAGATCCAGTTAATGTACTGTAATATTCCAAACCCCTGCAGGAGGAACTCTGGTTGGTCAGCCTTGATGAGGCAAAGCTATATTAATGTTTCAGACCTCTTCTTGGCTCAATGGAATTTTCTATTTTTACACAGCTGGAAGTGACACAAAATGGAGCACCACATTAAATGATCCACTAGGTGGAGTACAAATGATTCTTGCTTTTAGTTTTGCAATCATTTGGCAGTCATGCTGAGCATAAATTGGTGCGAAAGGCAAATGGATGAATCTTGTGCTGACACTAAGGGGCAGTGTTGGATGGTAGAAAAAAAAATCCATGCAAGGGTTTCTTTCCATTATTACCTTCAATTAACCACAATCTCCATCCCCATCCCCATTTTATTATCCACAACGAGTTGAAATGCTGACAACCCAAAATAGCTGCTTGCAACTTCACTTAAAAAGAAACATAAATTAAAGACCCACCATTCCTTTCCTATTAGAGTTAAAAACATGCAAATACATAAATGTATTGTTCAAGCACTATTCTGCAATAACAGATCAAATTATCCCACAGAGAACTGAAAACAAATCATTTTGTAGAAATTAAAGCTGACAAATCAAATGGACCTAAATTACATGAAGTTCTAGGAGGTGGAAGCATTACTCGTGGTCTCATCAGATTTAACAGCAGTGTTATGTGCTGCCATTTTAAAGAGGGGGAAAGATGCATTATGGACCAGAAGATGTATCCTTTCTCAGACAAATTGTTAGTAATATTTGTGATTTTAGAATAAGAAAGAGGATGTTTAATACATTTAGTGTTTTATTAAGACTGCTGCTACAGGGAAGCTAAAGAAAATAGTGATACATTGAGATTTACAAAAGGTATTTGACAAGTTGCAAATACCAAGATATTTATCAGCTATACACTATCCACAGCTACTGGGAAAGTGAGGAAGCTGTTAAATGACAGAGCAAGCTGGTGAAATAATGAGTAAGTTGAGCATTTTAGATTCATAGAGAATGGAACTGGAGCCCTCATCTTAACTAGCCTCGTCCCATCTGCCCACTTTTATAGAGGGCAGGTGGGACTAGTGTTTATTCTTAGTGAGACTATTTACATTTTTATTTTTTAGAGTAGGATTGGCTTACAAAAACAACATCCAAGCGTAATAAAGCCGATAGTTATAACACTTTAAGACCATATTTTAAAAAAAACTAATTTTAGTCTGCATCCATGTGTCTGGACAGTGTATATATTACTTTCCTGGGTCACGGGTTTTCCTTAAGATCAAAAGGACTACAAGATAGATTATGAAAGGGATTGATAAGGTGTATACATCTGTATTTTGGATAGAGACATTAATGTAATTATAATTCTGGCAGGGCTGTGAAAGCTATGATATTACTGGCCATCAGAACAACATCATATTCCCACTCTAATGTCCTTGAGTCTTGTCTTTCCTACCACTTGCCACGTTGTTACTAGAATTGTATTTAGCTTACCTACCACTTGCCACGTTGTTACTAGAATTGTATCTTCCTGCGACTGCATGGGTTTTCTTCAGGTGCTCGGTTTCCTCCAATACAGGTTTGTATGTTCATTGGCTTCTGTAAATTGCCCCTGGTGTCTAATTTTGACGGGGTGATCACAGGTTGGCACAGACTCAGTAAGGCAATGGACCTGTTTCCATGCTGTTTTGTGAATTTAACATTTAAATAGTGATCACAGTGCATTCAGGACCATTAAAAAAAATTGTAAGAGAAAATGTAAATAAAGTTTTTATTAACCACATTATTCATCATTTAGACCCAAGCCTAAAATTGGATGTTAGCATATAGACACATAACTCCCACCTGCATACCCAAGGTCTCTTGACTTTTCATTAACTAAACACTATCAACCAAAGATGCCAGTGAAAGTTCACTGATAATTAGATTTGAAATAATCCACAGCGAACAGGATCAGAAATTTGTTCAGGGCCTTTAACAGACACAGTATTTGCATATGGTTTGAAGAAACAAAAAGGGTTATTCTGAGAAACTTTCTCCACCATTCTAAATATGGAAGCTTGCCGTGATAGCCCATTTCCACATTAAATCTGATGCAAGCAATTGTCCTTGTAGTTCGATGAATCTTGTTGCAATCCTGCCAATATATCCTTAGAGTTACTCCATATGAGATTGAACTGAAACTCCATTACTTGCTTTCATGCTCTATACCAGTCGAGTGCAGAGGAACCCTTTGTTATTGTCACTTTCTGCAATGACAAAAGGTGCAGAAGTGTCACTTTGGGGGAGGGGTAATATGTGCCGTGAAACTTCAGCAGGACCCACTTTCAACAGCTCACACTAGGTTGCAATAGTGGCTGGTAGTGCTGACTGGTGTGGCTATGTCACTGCGCATCTCGGACATGTTGCTTTTCTTGTAGGGGAGCCATAAGGAGGCTAAGAAAATCAAGTATTAGTAAAAATAAAACCCAAATAATCCTCACAATAAGTGCAATAGGCAGTGCAAAAACAGCTGGCCACAATTCTGAGGTAGAGAAAGAGGGCAGTGTCTTGGCCCAGAAAAGCTGTTCAACTGTAACATGTGCTCCAATGGACGAGAACCAATTCCACCAAATTGTAGATGATCACCGTCTTTCTCCATGGAAATATGAAAAATTCCCTTGTAAAGGGGGAATCCCGTCAGGTGCATATATTAACGTCTCACTCCTCAGTTGTACTGTTATCTGACAGCATTTAGACTTGATATTGGAGCGTGGATCCTCTGATGTAATGCAACAGATGGTCGACATCCAGAAGTGAATTGGAGAAGTCTTCACCTTTCCAACAGTACCTGGCCAGTTGCTTCAATAACATGCAGATCAGGTAACAAAACTGTCACAAGGCCACGTACCCACCTGACACTAGTCATCCCTGGAGTCGGTCACACAAACCACTCAGTGTTTCGGAATCCTGCAGCTGAAAGATCAAAGACAGTTAACATGAAGATGATAGTGTCGTACAGTACAAACAGGAACTTTTGGCCCATCTCATCCATGCCAACCTAACCTCACTAATCTCCTTTGCCTACATTGACCATCTTCTCTACTTATTGAAGTACCTGTTCAAGCACCTTTTAAACATTGTAATTATATCTGTCTACATCACCTTCTTTGGCAGCTTGTTCCATATATTCAGCAGACGGTGAAAATACGCCCATCAGATCCCCTTTAAGTTTATCTCCTCTAATTTTAAATTTCTGCCCTCTTCTAGACTCTTGTGCCCTGGGGAAAAAAATGGATTCTCACTATTCTATGTCCTCATAATTTTATAAATCTCTTTTAGGTCACTCCTCCGCCCCTTATGTTCCAATCTCCTTAGAACTACAGCACATCATACCAGGCAACATCCTAGTGAATCTCTACTCTTTGTTACTACCACATCCTTCCTTTAGTATGGTGACCAGAAATGCGCAAAATATTCTATGTACGTTCTAGACAATGTTTTTATACAGCTGTAATGTGACAGGCCAATTTATATACCAATGCCTGTCAATAAAGGTAACCGTATAATATGCCTTTTTCACTTCCCCATGCATGTGTTGTGTCTTTGAGGGAGCTACGGACTTGCTCCCCATGTTCAAGAAAGAACTGCAGATGCTGGAGAAACTCAGCGGGCGAGGCAGCATCTATGGAGCGAAGGAATAGGCGAAGTTTTGGGTCGAGAGACTTGCTCCCCATGGTCTCTGCAGAGGCTGATAAATGTTAATGTAACCATGAGTGGAGAACAAGAGTTGCCGTGCATTTTCAGAGGAAGGGGGACCAGCTTTCAGATAGACTCTGCATACCCTACTCCCTGAAGATAACATATTTTAGAAGTTCCATAGTTTTTGAAAGCCCTTACTAGAACAACACAAAACCAGATCATGATGATCTGTGCAGGGGCATTCCCTTTGAGTTCCTATGCATCTGTCCTAGGGGTGGTAGTATTGAGAACTGCCACCCACCCTGCAATCTATAAGTTTCTCACAAACATTTGAGTACATGGCAGACAAGATTGCTGGAGAAACTCAGCGGGTGCAGCAGCATCTATGGAGCGAAGGAAACTGGCAACGTTTCGGGCCGAAACACTTCTTCAGACTTTGAGTACATGGCACTGCTTGTAACAAGAATCTCTTTGGCATCAAAGTGCATTTAATAGTGGATTAGGAACCTTTACGTGATAAGGAACTGGAAGCACAGCACTAACCACAGGTAGTCTACTTGATACAACAAAGTCTCACGAGGGTATAAGTGTAGGACAGGTTTTGTGTGCATTTAACTCTGGAAAATAGGTAAAGGAGAAAGACTGCTCTCCCCTGCATTTGAAGATCCACAGACACTTGCCTATTCTCGAGACAATTTCAGTTGCATCTTTAACCGAGCTGGACTCAAACACCAAACAGTCAAAAGATGTTGTCCGAGGTGTTTCTGGAGAGACCCTGAAATAAAACAACTCCCCTTTAATACACAAGAATCACACAGAGAGGCATCAGATATTATTACAAACCCTGCAAGGAGAAATTTATTAATAGAGTATGAATTTTTAAATTTCTTTGTCAGTGTATTCAATGGGGGGGACAAGCGGAGAAAGGTTAGTGGAAAATGATCAGACGGATAGAATTAATCTGCATTTAGAGAAACTGGGATTAATCAAAGATATTCAACAAAATGTCTTTAAAGGCAGTGTGGTAGATGTGATTTACATGCACTTCAGTAAGACTTTTGACAATGTCCCATATGGAAGGTTTGGAAACCCATGGGACCCAAGGCAAGTTGGTAAACTGGATCCAAAATTGGCATGTTTAAGAAATAACTGCAGATGCTGGTGAATCGAAGGTAGACACAAAATGCTGGATAGTTTATTGGCATGGTTGTTTATGAGGCAGAGGGTGATGATGGAGGGTTGTTAATGTGATTGAAAGCCTGTGACCAACGGTGGGTGCACCACAGGGGTTGGTCCTGGATCCTGTTTGCTATATACATTAACAATATGGATACAAATGTTGGGGGGGGGCATGATTCATAAGTTTTCAGATAACATAAAATAGTCAGTACTGTTGATAGTGAAGATGGTGGCAGTTTACAGGAATTTTAAGAGAGACTAGGAACTGCAAATGTTGGTTTACAAAAAACACAGTACTGGAGCAACTCAATAGGTCAGACACCATCTCTGGAGAACATGGATAGATGGCGTTTCGGGTCAGGATCCTTCAGAGTAATTGTGATCCCCCCCCCCCAACATCACAATCAATCTGAAGAGGACTAATAAGTGCTAGAACATACATACTGGAGTTGTGAGGAAGTGGGGGACTTAATATACAAGCCCAAGATCGCTGAAGGTGGCAGCAGGGGTACATAAAATAGCGAAGGTGGCTTAGGGGATACTTCCTTTTATGAACCAGGCCTAGAATATAAGAACAAAGATGGCATGGTATATAAAAATATTAATTAGGCCAAAGCTGAAGCAGTGTGTATAGTTCTCGTTAACATACAATGGGAAGAATTGGGGAGTGGGCAGAGGAGATTCACCAAAATGTTGCTTGGTATGGAGCATCTCAATTGTGTGCAGAGATTGCAGAAATAAGTTTGTTTCCATGGAGCCTGATGGAGTGGCATAGATGGGAATAGTGGGAACATTTTCCTCATAGTAGAGATATCTAAACCTAAGGGCATCGGTTCAGGTAAACACAAGAGATTTAGACGGGATCTGAGGAAGAACTTATCCCATCCAGAGGATGTTTGGAATACAGAATGCACTATCTGGATGGGTGGTGAAGATATAGGTAGGGATTGCATCATCATGCTACAATTTCTGCATTAGACTTCACTTGAATGATTGAGTGCAGTTTTGGTCACCCAGCTATAGGAAGGATGTAATAAAGTTGCAAATGGTGCAGAAATTAGAAATGGTAGGATAGAGGATTCAAAACCTAGAGGGCATAGGCTTAATGGGAGAGTGGAAAGGTTTAAGTGGTACCTCAGGGGTTACATCTTCACTCAGAGACCGGTTCAAATCTGAAACGGGCTGCCAAAGGAAGCTATAGACGCGGATACAATTGCAACTTTCAATAGACACTTGGCTAGTAAAGGTTTGGAAGGATATGGGCTAAATTTAGGCAAATGGATCAGCCAACTTGGTCATCATGGACAGGGTAGGCTGAAGGGCCCGTTTTCATGCTGCATCACTCTACGGCTCAGTATCAGTCTAAACCATGTGCTCAAAATTCTGGAAGTGGGGTTCAAATTAAAAAGCTATGGCTACAGCTGCTGGGCAAGGCAGGAGCTGCTGGGGAGGGGCAAGGGCTGCTGCACTGGGCAATTCCCTGGCAAAGGAGACCGTGGATACGGAGAGGGGGGTGGAGCCACAGATGACCATGATGTTTTCTTTGCACACTGGTTGACACCACTGTCCTGGCAAGGGTGCCTGGCTGCTGCACTGCCCTTCAGGCTATCCATCCACCACTGAGGCTCAGGGTCCAAGACTTAATCAGCGGTTGTCACTTACGCCACACAGTAAGCAAAGAGGGCCCGCCTGTCGAGCCGTTGTCCCACCGAAGCAATTTCAGGGTAATGATGATGAAAGAGCACCTGAAATATCAATGAGAGCAAATCAGAACTGACAAGGCTGACCATCCTCAAACTTGTTTGCATTTGCATTGTCGAGAAATCCGACATAAAACCCCTACAACGGTTGCAACAAAATTAGAAAATGAGTATCTGGCTAGAGTAGGGATGGGAGAGCAGCTAGAAAAACCAGGAGTGCACAATGTAGAGGTCTCTTTCTTCTCCATCTAACCCACCTATACCTTTCCTGGGAATGATTTGCAGAACATGACAGTGGGAACTATTTGACTATTGATTCTGTTTTAGGAATGTTTGATACCCCATGTTATACCACCCCTCACCCCAATAGGCACATGATCAATATTTCAACTTAAACAATCAGTTTTTAAACTTTGCCATGGAGACAATGAACCCGTTACCTGTGTGGAGTTTTCCATACTAATCACTTCTGTTTCCTTCACATCGAGCAACACCTCCTAATAGAGACAAACAAAATGGATGGAGTTAAAACATTACTGCCATCAATAGAACTTGCTACAAGGTACCATTTTCCCCCAGAATTGACTACTTCCCAGATTATTTTTTGCAAGGAATTGCAGGAGTCTGCATCTTGCCCTAAAGACCTCCACTGTTTCCATAATAAACAACCCAAGTCTGACGAACCTCTCCTTGTAGCTAATACCCCCTAATCCAGGCGTAATTCTGGTAAACCCACTTTGCACCTTTCCAAAGCCTCCACATGCTTCCTGTATTTGGGCGATCAGAACCGCACGCAATACAAGAACTCTTCAATTTACATAATAGGCGACTTGCGTAAACTCGCACTTATGGAAGCAATTCTTTAAGCTCGGTAGTAGTGCACTGCTGCTGTCGCATGTGGCCGTTTCCACAAGCCAGTTAGCTGTTCGCGCGCTTGCTTCCACGTGAACCCGTTGAATTTCCGCGTGCGCAGTAGCACTTCAGTTTCCGATGTATGTAACAACAGAATAGACAACAGGTGCAGGAGTGGGCCATTTGGCCCTTCGAGCCAGCACCACCATTCACTGATCATGGCTGATCATTCACAATCAGTACCCCGTTCCCGACTTCTCCCCGTATCCCTTGACTCCGTAAGGAATGTAACCCTTACACAAGTTGGAGTTAGTAAGACTTGACCTCGTTCCCCCAGCAGTGTTCTTCTCACTCCCACTCATCTATTACGCTACAAAACTGCCCACTACGCAGCACTGGAGAAATGGTTAGGGGGTTGCGTTCTTGAACTTGCTGCAGTAACGTTGCCTGTGGATGGTGAAGGGAAGTGAAATGTATCCAGATCAGCCCAGCTTGATGGGAAAGTTGGACCTGGCAGTGGCCCCTGTGCATCTACCTGCCTAATATTTGGTATCAGAGGCACCGTAAAGACACAACATTTGGGTCTCATTTCTCTGTTATTTATTTATTAATCATTGGATGATCTTACCTGTGGTACTAGATTTTGCTGCAGGACCTTCTCAATGCCTTCATCCAGTACTTCCTTTCCGCCATACTGTGAGAAAAAATACTGTTAGCCATTTCTGTACACCGTTCCTCAGGCTGCTTCATGCAAAACACATTCAAAAGCATAATATAGTTAACCGGTTATGATCAAGATAGTCGGACCTTAGTACCTACTAAACCATGCAGTCATATCCTTACTTCAGGTAGTTAAGGCAAACAGCATTTAATGTACAATTACGTACTTAGCTCTCAGAGTTTAATGGACTTGGTTATGCTGAAGCCATTTCATTTTTTTCCCCATGTGCATCTTACTTCAGCAAAATGGTTAATGCCAAGGTACATTTCTGTACCTTTCTGCACCGTTATCCGACACCCAATATCTCACCTAAAATAAATTACGCCGTCTTACACAAGATGAGGTCTTCGAGCTGATCCACCCTTCTCACACCTCTGCTGACATGGGGTGTTATTATAACCCACACAGAACTTGGAGATGATGATATTGTTAGCCTTTACTGTATGAATTCAGGATGACACTGTATTCCATTACTAACTGCCACCTTGCAGCCAAGAGCCAGTTCAATCCAGAAATCCGTCTGACAGAGTGACAGTATGGGAAGGAACTGCAGATGTTGATTTACACCAAAGATAGACACAAAATGCTGGAGTAACTCAGCGGGTCAGGCAACATCTCTGGAGAAAAGCAATAGGTGACATTACGGGTCTGAAGAAGGGTTTCAACCTGAAATGTCACGATGCAGGGAGGGGTCGGGGAGATGATCAGTGCTGCACTGACTGAGATTGCCCCGTGCATGGGAGAGCTCCAATTGAAATAACAGAGCAGTTTTGTGGAAGCAAACATACTGACAATCATCGATACATCTGGACTCTGTTTTCTGCTTATCAGCTCCAGCAGCTATATTGCGTCCGACTTCACACAACTTGCATTATCAGTAACCTTTGATATGGAACCTAATCAAATGCCTTCTAGAAAACCAAAAACACTGCTTCTACATTTTCCCCTTCATCACATTTAGTTATCTCCTCAGAACTTTCTCATTATCTTAATCAGTGTACAAGGCACTCGCTGTTCACTGATCTGGTAACATGGTCACATTTCACACGGGACTACCTGAAGCATTGTTGAAGTTATTTGACATCCCTGTGGAAGCCCAGTGATCACCATGCTGTGCACGATGTATTGAGATTCGAAGCTGGGAGATGTGCTGGTGATGTACAAAGCACTTGATTGCATTTAACACAGATTTTTTCCCAAAATGCCTGCTGTAGCATCACACAACTGCTGGAGAAGTTCCATAATCTAGTTCACTAAAAAAGTTACGTTTAGCCCCTCAACATTTGTGGAACAAAAACTGCCCCATGTGCCGACTCCAAGCTCCCTGATGTAGCACCGCAATTATTGTTTATTAGTGGGGAGCACAGACAACTCACTGCTAACTGTGTTTACCATTCCAATGTTCACCTGGCCCAAGTACCGCAGCGAATACAGCAACCTGCAGCAGAAAGAAAATCCTCAGTAGTGCATCCACAAAAACCTCAGCATTAAACCACACCAAGCATGTCCATGTTTAAACTCTCTCCCTTGGGGCCCATTAATCCATGAGAAAAATAAAATAAATTCAAACTGGCCAGTACAGGATGATGCTCGGTGCCGATTAATGCTGATCTAACAGGTGGATTGGTGTTTTCAGCACCAAATGCCACCACACCCAACTTCAAATCAAAATCACTCAAGCTAGCCCACACGATTCAATGGAATAGTATGGACTGGTGTGGAGGCAGCTATGGTAGTACAGTCAGTCTTTGAGAAGAGATACAGAGTCTTCATGCCTTGGGAGTTGAAAATGGAGAAGTGATGGGATAGTTTAAGAGGATTAAAGGTGATAATTATCTGGCATTTTATTTACCAAAACAATGGCAGAATTTGGACGGACAGGAAGGGAATGAGTTTTATTTGGATCAAGCCAGATTGATGATCGGGAAACCAACCAATTTGCCTGTAAACCAAGTGCACTGCTAGCTATGGCCTTCAAGAGTTAAGAGAATCAGTGGGCAGTGGTAGTGGCTGCCTTACAGTGCCAGAGACCCGCGTTCGATCCTGACTATGGGTACTGTCTGTACAAAGTTGGTGTTGTCTCCCAGCGACCGCATGGGTTTCCTCTCACACTCCAAAGATTTACAGGTTTGTCAGTTAATTGGCTTCGGTAAAATTGTCCCTAGTGTGTATAGTGTTAGTGTACGGTGTCGTCAGTGTTCAATGTGGATTTGGTGGGCCAAAGGGTCTGTTCCCGCACTGTATCTCCAAAGTCACAGGTATGAGAACGAGCTTTGAGTTGGTTAGATTCTCACCTGTCATCTTGCAGCCTGTCTTCTGACATCTCTTTGTTTGATTTGGTATCATATCGAAGCTGAAAGTCAGGGAACTCTTTCTGCATCAGCTGGAGATGAGGCAGCATGGGTCTGTAAACCGACCCATCGTGCCATTTCCAGTGAATCATGCGGAAACTTAACGGCTTTCCTCGAAGTTTCTGTAAAACTGTTTGAGCCTGAAGTAATCACAGCAACAAATGGAAAGGGCATGGTCAGAAAAATAACAAGTTTTGAAAAGGAATGCTCAGAGGACGCAATGAAAAGACAACTAAGACTCAACGAGATTGGTGGGTCTGGGGTCACTGGTAGACTGGTAGACTGGACAGGTTAACTACCTCAAGGGAAATCCATGAATGATGGACTTTTAACAAAAATGTGGGTGTTCCGTGATCATCGTTACTGAGACCAACTTAACTTTCTAATTAAGAAGCAGTCTGAAGAAGGGTCTCGACCCAAAACATTGCCCATTTCCTTCGCTCCATAGATGCTGCCTCACCCGCTGAGTTTCTCCAGCATTTTTGTTTACCTTCGATTTTCCAACATCTACAGTTCCTTCTTAAAAATAAATAACTTTCTAATTCAATGCATTTAATTCAATTTGAATACCCAGCTCCCATGATAGAATTCAAACTCAGATTTCTTTGTACTTCTGGTTGCAACTCTAGTAAATGAATCACCATGTGACCATATCCCTTTATTTTGCCCTCTCAACTTCCTCGGGAATTCCTCTCATTATCCTTCTCCTGGGGTCTCTTATATTGGATAAATTACTGAAACTCTCAGGTATTTAAGCACACTCTTCACAAGTAAACCCATCCTCAGCATGGAAACTTAGGAATTGGAATTGGCTGTTCACTTCTTCTGGTCTCCATCACCATCATTGTTAATATGTACTTCAGGAGTTACTCACCTCTGCTGCTTCATCACTGAATCCCTTATCTAAGAATACTCAAACTTCAATTAATGCCCAGCATCCACAAAAAGATTCCGTTTTCAGAGAGAGAATCATAGTTCAAGTATGAATCCAATGTATCGTGTCTACTCTATGGAATTATTTTAATGTTATACAACCTGATCATATCAACCTCCAATTTCAATAGTCATTGGAATCAATGCTGAGCTTAGCAACCCAGCTTGAAAGTAACTGTCTAAGCCTCAGTACTATCCTACTGAATTGATACTGCAGCCCTCCAAAGGAAATATTTTTCTCCTGAGGTACAATATATTGAACATTGTAAGAAACTTAACCAGAATGAGATCTCTTCACTCAGAGGCTATGCTCTCAATAGTGCCACTGCAGTCGTCAGAATCTTCGCTAAATTCTTCAAAGAAACTTCTTGAGCTGCAGTGGGTCAGACTGAACATCAAACCTGGCTTTGTGATGGACCAAGACAAAGTTATTGACTGGATCAAACATGTTGTTACATTTAATCACTCACTTACTAAACTGGATAATAATTCTCAAACGTATTAGCATAATAATAATAATAATAATATTATATTTTATTGTCATTGCACATAAGCACAACGAGATTTGGTATGCAGCTTCCATCCAATGTCATAATTTAAATAACTAATAAAATTTAGATACCCCGAGAACATGGTTTGTAAAAAGAACATTACAACAGTAAAATAGTCAAAACAGTTCAAACAGACTAAAGTGCAGATGTGTCTGTGCGACGTGACCATTAGGTGGAAGTTAATTTGCAGCAGTGATACTGGGTATCATTGGTTATCTGGTTGACAAGGGTTGCAGTGGTTGAAGGTGTGGGGCTATCTTGAAGGTATTTGAAGATCACTAACAAATAACAGCCTTGCTGATGATTGCCACGTCTTATGAATGAACCGAAACACGATAACCCGTGGGTGGAGAAACTGAAGGAGTAAACTGTTACTGCAGACCTGAGATTTAACTCCAGATCAATGGCACTAGGAGTACAACAATGAAGACAAACACATGCTGTGTAGGACAGATGCCATTCTTTGACAATGAGCAAGAGGCACGTACTTCTCCCCCTTTGGCATTTCTCAAAGCAACGCCATTAATTTCGTCGATAATGTCTCCTGCCTGGACACATTCATCTGCTTCAGCTTGACTTCCCGCAATAACCTCCGTTACAAAAATACGGCCACCAGTGTACCTGTAAGGAAATGCCAGCTGTCAGTAGGCACAATTTTTTTCTAATGTCTCAGCATTAAACCACCAGATCACCAAATAGTTTTTTTATTTCACCGTCACTCTTATAGACAAGTCTAGAATCTTTACACTTAAGCCCAGAAAATTCTGATATTCTTGAAGTTAGGGGCATTTTCTAGTTATTTACGAACCTCCAGGCACTAAGACTCACGATTAAATACTTTACTCTAGAGATACAGAGCAGAAACAGGCCCTTCGGCCCACTGAGACCGGCCTACCAGCAATAACCCCGTACACTAGCATTATCCTGCACACAAGGGACAATTTACAATATTTTACGGAAGCCAATTAACCTACAAACCTTTACGCCTTTGGAGTATAGGAGGAAACTGAGCACCCAGAGAAAACCCATGTGGTCACAAGGAGAACATACAAACTCTGCCAGACAGCACCTGTAGTCAAAATCTAACCCGAGTTTATGGTGCTGTAAGGCAGCAACTCTACCACTGCACCACCGTGCCCCCCCCCCCCCACTGCACTGCATTGTAATTTCCACTTTTCACTGTAGTCATCATTATAGGGACTGAATCATTGAATGGTTACAGCACAGAAAGAGATCATTGCAACATACAATTCAATCAATTCATATTTCTTGGTGAGGCCTCTCTTGCAAAGTTGCCGCTTACCAGAGTACCATTCCCAGCTCTCGACAAGGGACCGTGTTATACATCTCGCACACCTGTGCAAGAACAAATCTGGATTAGTCAACTCCTCAGAGTGCATAATACAGTACACCCCTCTGCTCCCAAAAGCTTTTGAGTTAAAGGTTAAATAGATTTGAAGTTTAATGTGTAGTAGAACTGCAAATCAAGGAATGGGAGAGTAAAGTAGATCCAATACACTTTTTTCAAACCTTTTGTTACCACTTAAATTTATCTAATAGTCTCTTACATGGGCTATTGCAAATTGGAGTTAACACAAGCACATAGGCAGCAAGAAACAAGTTACCCATCACCCTCGGGAATTCCGGAGGTTAATGTACAAAAATAGAATTGAATATGTTTTAGATGTAGTTGCAGGAAGCCTACAGATATACAAACAAGAAACTCCCGGCTTTAATTCCTGCTGAATGTATTAACTTATCTGCATTGGTGATACCACAGTTGGTCTCAGTATATTTGGCCAATGTAGCAAGAGGCACAAGATCATTACTCGGTTATTGCTCTTGGAAACCAAATGACTAAAGCAAAATATTGTGCAAATGCTCAGTAGGTTAGGCTGAAATTTTAATGACCTAAATACGGTGTCCTCCATAATGTTTGGGACAAAAACCAATCATTTATTTATTTGCCTCTGTACTCAACAATTTGAAATTTGTAATAGAGAAAAAAAAAGGAAAAAATAAAAAATAAATAAACCGCATGTGGTGCACATTTATCAGATTTTATTAAAAGTTTTTTTAATATATTTTGGTTTCACCAGGTAAAAATTATACCTGTGTTTATACTTAGTCCCCCCATTTCAGGGCACCATAATGTTTGGGGCACATGGCTTCACAGGCATTTGTAATTGCTCAGGTGAGTTTAATTGCCTCCTTAATGCTGTATAAGAGAGTTCTCAGCAACTAGTCTTTCATCCAGTCTTTCTATCACCGTTGGAAACTTTTATTGTTGTTTATCAACATGAGGATCAAAATTGTGCCAATGAAGGTCAATGAAGCCATTATGAGACTGAGAAACAAGAATAAAACTGTTGGAGACAAGAAAGAGCACTGGTGAGCTTACTAGTCACAAAGGGAACTGACAGACCAAGGAAGAGCTTGATCTGATGACAAAATTCTCTCTATAATAAAGAAAAATCCCCAAACACCTGTCTGACAGATCAGAAACCCTCTTCAGGACTCGGATGTGGATTTGTCAATGACCACTGTCAGCAGAAGCCTTCATGAACTGAAATACAGAGGCTACACTGCAAGATGCAAACCACTGGTTAGCTGCAAAAATAGGATGGCCAGGTTACAGTTTGCCAAGAAGTACTTAAAAAAGCAACCACAGTTCTAGAAAAAGGTCTTGTGGACAAAGGAGATGAAGATTAACATATCAGAGTGATGGCAAGAGCAAAGTATGGAGGAGAGAATGAACTGCCCAAAATCCAAAGCATACCACCACATCTGTGAAAACACGGTGGTGGGGGGGGGGGGGGGGGGGGGGGGGGGGGGGGGGGTGTTATGGCCTGGGAATGTATGGCTGCTGAAGGTACTGGCTCACTTATCTTCATTGATGATACAACTGCTGATGGTAGTAGCTTCATGAATTCAGAAATATATAGACACATTCTATTTGCTCAAGTTCAAACAAATGCCTCAAAAATCATTGGCCGGCAGTTCTTTCTACAGCAAGACAATGATCCCAAACATACTGCTAATGATCCCAAACATACTGCTAAAACAACAAAGGAGTTTTTCAAAGCTAAAAAATGGTCAATTCTTGAGTGGCCAAAGTCAATCACCCGATCTGAACCCAATTGAGCATGCCTTTTATATGCTGCGGGTCAGGCAGCATCCGCTGAAGGAAATGGACAGACTGAAGGATCCTGACCCAAAATGTAATCCGTCCATTCCCCTTCACAGATGCTGCCTCTGACTCACTGAGTTCCTCCAGCAGTTTGATATTTGTGCTAGAATAAACTTTTTGACCCTTGTTGAATACAAAAGTCATTAGAATGTAAAAGCTGGTAAAGACAAGGTAGAGAAATGACCAATTTCTAGGCATTACTTTCCACATCATTCCATGTTGATCTTGAGCAACACATTGCAGAGGTTGCTGCCATTCCCTTTAATTATACATTTGAGTCAGAAATACCTATACTTACTGGAAGGAGCCAGCTCTCATCCAGAAAACTGCTGTTCTAAAAAAAGCAAACAGAAATATCTCATTACTTCAGAATAACACACCTAGACATAGAATTAGTTTGTCAATCTCCATCCAGTTTTTAGTTGGAACCAATTAACACAAGGTGCAATTAAAAGGTTATTATAGTATGAAAATTGAAACTACTGCATACTGAACGTTCTTCGAGGAGGAGACCCTTTACCTGGAATCAAATACATTTATTTGATATTTAAATTTAAACAAAAAGTACTGGAAATTATCAGAGATAAATAATTAATTCTTGAAATTTTGGATTAGCAATCCAGACTGACCATCAATAAAAACATTTATTGTGATTATCCAATTTATCAATACTAACCTCAAGGTCAAGGGTGAATTTCATCTGTGACAAGACCAGTAGCAGTGAGAGGAAAGGCTCTGTACAAAAGAAAAAGCCAAAAGTGAACTAAGAGCTACAGGGATCGGGCTGAGTAATGAGAGATCACTGCACCAAGCCGGGATATACTTGCATAAATTGTTCATGCACCTGCCCTGAACAATCCTTATCTTCCCTATCAATGGCTTTCAGGCAGGGTGATTACATTCATTAAAATTAGGGAAGACCATTGAGTATTGATCAGGCGTTCAGCTCAGATCATGAGGGTTTCTAATTAACAGGGAGGTCGAAACAGAACCCTACCAGTATTGTACCCTAGTGTGACAGACCCGTCCCCATCAGTACTGTAGCCCAGTGTAATACGCACCCATTGCCACCAGTACTATACAGTGAATGACCCATCCCCACCAATACTGTACCCCAGTGTTATACAACAATCCCATCTCCACTAGTACTGTACCCCATTGTTGGACAGTGACAGACCCATGCACACCAGAACTGGACTTCAGTGTTATACAATGACATAACAGTCCCCACCAATACTGTACCATGTGTTCTACAGTGACAGACTGATACCATGAATACTGTACCCTAACATTGCACAATGACAGACCGACCAGTATTGTACCCCATCATTTTTCCAATCACATCCCCTGCCACACTGCACCATGGTGTTATACAGCGAAACTTGTACAGTACATGCAATGAAGGCTAGGTCAGGATTCAGGCTCTGTGGTCCCTGGGTCCTGGGGTGATGGTAGGGATTGGGAGTGTGGATATGGACAATGGTGGGGATGATTGTAGGGGTAAACCTCTAATTCATGATTGCAGCTACAGCACTTGTCTCAGTTCTCCTGTAGTGTCGATGGATAACGTCATGGCCATTCCTTTGAAGGAGTCGGGACTGTCCCGAGTATCCCAGGAACTGCTGCCACGTCCATTACCATACAGGCCAGAAAGGACAGAAGTGGAGCCCACAGGCTGGGCAGACCTATTCTGCAGGTGGATATGACCTTGAAGAATCCAAACAAACCAAGTATCTTGGCATCAAATTGCAGAATGATCTGCGTTGGAATGGTCAGACTCATCATGCAACGGTGAAAGCAACAGGTGTCCTTTCTGAGGCACAACTTTCATCATTGTTCAACTTCTGTCAAGAAGCTATACTTCATCCTCGTTAGACCTCATTTGGACTACGCAGTTGCAGCATGGGACCCATACACGGCTAAAAACATTTCATCCATCGAACGTGTCCAAAGACAGGCAGCTCGATTTGTTACTAACACCTATGAGAGAGAAGCGAATGTCACCAAACTTCTGAATAACCTGGGGTGGAACCCTCTCCAAGACAGACATGAAGCTCACCGTTTGACCTGTTTTTACAAAATGTTAAATGGTCAGCTCGACATGGGCTACAAGACCTACACCAAACCCAAACCAATTAGGAGCAGACGAGGGCATTCGATCCAATTTGTGATCCCAGCTACAAAGACAGATATATACAGCATTCGTTCTTCCCCCGCACAATTAAAGCATGGAATAAACTCCACCCAACCATAGTTACTCAACCAGATGCAACTAAATTTAAAGTAGCTCTTTCTTCCCAATAACCCTTTCTGGCTTAAGCCCTCCCTTCACCACCTTCAGTTTAAATTCCATTTGGAATATTTTGGAGGACCAAGAAACCAAGAACCAAGACTCACAAGGTGAGGGTCATACGTTGGACACCACAGTCAGTGGCGGACTGGGTCTAAAAATATTGGTTGCCAGGAGACAAAGTGGGCCCACTTCATCAGGGGCCCACTTAATATAGGGGGCCAACTTCATCAGGAGCCCACTTGCCATCGAGCAAGCTGACACCCTGGCCAGTCCGCCACTGACCACAGTTAGAACGGATTTCTGGGATGTAAGAATCATTTGCAATTCCACCAAAATTAAAATCCTATTTCATCTTCGAATAAAGTGCTAATTAAGATTCTGGAGGATGAATAATTTTTTGCTTAAAATACTCAGACATTTACTGAAGGAAAATGAGAATAAGGTGAACACTTTGAAGCTTCAAAGCATCTCCTCTGAACGTTCCTTCATCTCTCCAACTGCCCGACCTCCCTCCTCATAAGCACTTCACCTTAAAATCTCCCATGCTGCATAAATCTTTCCACCCAAACGATAAAGCAGATATTCTCATTAACCTTTCAACCTCATCCATTTCTGAAATCCTTCACCCATAAACTCTCCCCTTTACAAGCTGCACAACCCATTCCATAAAGATACTTCACAAATCCACATCACATTTCAATCCCTTTTCCAAGTGTATAAAACCATTTGATAGAGACTTACAGCACAGAAAATGGCCCTTTGGCTAACTGAGTCTGTATCAAGCAGTAAATGATATTTACACTAATTCTAGACTAATCGCATTTTATTTTCTCCACATTCACATCAACTTTCTCCCAGATTCTACCACTCTCCTACACACTCGAGGTAATTTACAGTGGCCAATTAACCAACTCGTGTCTTTAGAACGTGGGAGGAAATTGGAGCTCAATCGAAATCCATGAGTTCACAGGGAGAATGGGTAACTTCACACAACTACACCCAAAGTTAGGATTGAACTGCGAGGCAGAACTCTTCTAAACGCCGTTAATTGTAAATTTTATTGCTATTCCATTGAAATCCTTTGTAAACTCCAGGGAGTTTTTGCCCCGTCCAAGATAACAACGGCCCCAACCTGATCAGGTTATTGGTTGGAGAAAATCCTAAATCAGAAGAATACTAAACTACCAGAGCTCTTACCTGCAAAACACTCATTGGTCAGGACGGAGCTCTCACGATCATACCACTGCAACAAAAAGGAACGGAGAGGTTAAAGAGAGGAATGATTTAGATCAGACTGATCAATGACAAATTTTCTAGTATTTCTGAATGTACTTTTCTGGTCAATGCTTATTAATGCGTTTCAGGCCTTGAGCGCCTTTGAGATTGTTCTGTGAAATATGTCTGTCAAAACTGGATTATTATTACTCTCGCACCTGTATTTGATTGCAATCTCTACAGCCCTGTGCCCCTCTAATCAGTTACTAGATGAACCCCACCATTCAGTCTGGAATACCACATGGCAAAAGGAAAACTGGGCTTACATTCACAAGACGACAGACCAACGCCACACTATTCCCCCATCCCTACCCCAAATCAAAGATTGACCCACCACAAGTCATCACAATCTGTTTGCAAACAGAAGCATAGGCAAACCACCCAGAGTGCAAAGGTTACTTCAGCTACAATTTTGAAATGGTTTATTATAGTTATGTCGCCGAAGTCAAGCTTCAATAATAAATGGATGGATGATGAATGGAATGAGGGGATCAATGAAGACAGGAGGAAGGAATGTGTAGAAGAAGTAATATCCAAGGAAAAATGACAATAGGTGATGATTGAGTGATGCCTGAATATTGGGAAAGGAGGTTTTTCCGTTTGGCATAGAGCATTGAAGAAACAGGTGTGGATACCTCTAGGAGTCTTGGAGTGTGGAGTAGATGGTGTATTGTAACAGCCATGATCTTCCGATTCATTGCCTGGCGGATATAATATCGGCCCCGGCCTTGTGCCGTCAGTGTCCTTTTGCAAGCAAGAGTTTTCTCCAAGGCCATGGAGAGCTGAGGTAATCTGGGGAACGAGGAAAGGAACAGTCAATAAATGTTAATGTTGGGCTGTCTGAAAAAATGTTCGGAACTGAAGCGTCACCTATTCCTTTTCTCCAGGGATGCTGCCTGACCCGCTGAGTTACTGCAGCATTTTGTCTGCAAATCAACAAATCAGCCCTTTATTCACAAATACTCGCGTATTTCAGACCATGTGTGGGGTTAAAGTCAAGTAACCAAATTATACTGTATGAATTGCAATATTACACGTCTTCACAAATGACACCCCTTCTCTGCCTCCCTGCTGACATACTTCATATTATTTGCATGGTTAACAGAATCAAAATTCAACCCAGAAAGTGAAGGCTTCTTGGACTTTAAACACCATTAAAAACAAATTAACATAGCTGAGGAACAATCCAGCACAAAAACATATGTGGAAACACATTACTCCAGGATCGTTGTTATTGTGATGGCAAGTTTAGTTTATGATTTTCTTTGTATGTTTTATATGATATTCTCTGCAATGCTGCCCAATGCCTACCCTGATAAACAAGATGGAATCAACTTAAGCTACAGGACCGATGGTGCTCTTTTTAATCTAGAGAGACTCTCAGCCAAAACCAAAGTACAAGAATGCACCTTAAGGGACCTCCTCTTTGCTGACTGGGTCCTCAATGGTAGCTCCGAGGCCGATCTGCAGGAAAACGGAGACAAATTTGCCAGCACC
This sequence comes from Leucoraja erinaceus, assembly GCF_028641065.1. NCBI lineage: Eukaryota > Metazoa > Chordata > Chondrichthyes > Rajiformes > Rajidae > Leucoraja > Leucoraja erinaceus. The sequence goes on along the minus strand of NC_073399.1, from coordinate 19,006,893 downwards.
TGTAGCAACCCTGGCTTCACAATTAGTGCAAAGAAAACGGAAATTATGCACCAGCCTGCACCAAAGACAGAACCAAACATCCTTGTGAATAGTCAGAGATTTTCAGTAGTGGAGAAACATTGGCAGCACTCTCTCAAGATCAGTCAACATTGATTACAATGTGAACAAAAGCCAGCTCTTTTGGAAGATTGTGAAGCGTGGGGATGAAGAGGTATTAGCCACAAGACCAAGCTGTTGTGCTGTTGTTATGCCTGCCTTACTCCGCCATTGCGGGACGTGAAGAATGTAGCAGACATGCCGGACATCTTACCCACTTCCACATGACCTGTCTGCGCAGTGGCCAGACAAAATTACACACACATGGATTCTGTCCCCAGCATTCATACGTTGCTGTAAGAATCAGATCATAATTTAACAATTTATCTTTCCACAAATGTTGTCTGACCTGCTCACAAGCTTCCAGCATTTGGCTTTTAGACACAGACAAGATCAGGCAGTGCATAAATGGGCAGCCTTGAGGCACTGTGGATCATCAGCAGCAGAAAGAAATGTCTTTCGTTATATGATCTTACCAACATGTTTCATTGTTATAGCACAGGAAAATCAGACCTGGTTCAACGAGATATGTAGAAGGGCATGCCTGAAAAAATGGCAAAGCAGCAAAAGTGTGCAAAAAGTAAGTCATCCCATTAACAATAAATCAAAACAAATCTCTGCATGACTACCACACCTCATGATGACTGATGGACAATTAAGCTGCTAGTTTGTGAGGACTTCCAGATCATTGTTGGTGGAGGCGAGCACGTGAGTGCTAAAGACAAGCCTGAATCATTTGCAATCATGTTCATTTGCAAATTAATAAATGGTGTTGTTAACAGTATTCTCAAGAGGCTGTCATTCACCAATACCCAGTGTGGATTTCACCAAGCAGGTTTAGTTGCAGAACACAGTCTAGTCCAAAAATGAACAAAAGAGCCGAGGTCAAGATCCTGGTATCTTGAGGAAACCACAAAATGCTTGAGGAACTCAGGAGGTCAGGCAGCATCTATGGAGGGAATGGATGGATAATATTTTGGGTCAGGCAATTTCTTCAGACGGGCCTAGATGAGGCGAGGTGACTGATTATCTGTACACCTAGACCACATCATGAAACCCTGGTAAATGGACAGTACAGGAAAACATTTCACTTGCTCAAAACTGAAGTTGTTAGAGATCAAATATCCAAGCCCAGGACATTGCTCAGGGCAGAGTTTTAGCCATCTTCAGTTGTTTTGTCAATGATATTCCAATTTTCAAAACATTAGAAGTGAGGATGTTTGCTCAGAATTGTGTAACATTGAAATTCATTCACAACTCCTCAATGCAACAAAGCCCAGGTAACATTCAAACTTGGCACCTAGGTTATTAGAAAGACATAGCATGGAAACTAACCCTTTGGTCCATTGAGCCCTCACTGACAATCAACCGCCCATTTACACCAACACTACACTAATCTAATCTAACTTTATTCTCAATATTATGGGTGTAGGATAGTGTTAATGCGTGGGGATCGCTGGTCGGTGCGGACTCGGTGGGCTGAAGGACCCGTTTCCGCGCTGTATCTCTAAATTAAACTAAACATCTGCAATGAGTGTCAGTCATTGATACTTGATGGCATAATCTCTCATGGCATTCGGCATCATCAAAATACTGTGGTCAATACTGGGAGCAAATGACTTGCATCCTGCCACCAAATAACGTCACTTGGTTGGACAAGTGTAGATCTAACAATACTGAAAGAGCTTGACATCACCCAGGACAAGACAGGTCACGACATTATTCTGGCACCATTTTCCAATGTTACCAGGGCTAAGGGGTTATGGACACGGAATTACAAACATCTGCAGGTTCTCCTTGTCACATGCCATCCTCCCTTTGACATATATCGCAGGTCCGTCAGCTCTACTTTGAAAGTTATAACACGCCCACATTATTTGTGGTTGGGGACACTTCACCAGAAGGACAGCAGTGGTTCAAGGCAGTGGTTCATCACCACATTATTGAGAGCAATGAGGAAAATAAAATACATATTAAAAGATACATTTCAAACCACTTTATTAAGGGAAGATGGTTATTTATTTTCCCCATCCATGGAATAGCTCAAATTACAGATGCACGTTGTCCACCATCTTTCAGTTTAACTGCATAACAAGTCAGTTCTGCCCCTCGATATTTGTAATTGAACTGTGCTCCACATGTGCTGGCAGCTCACATACTTTGCCCATTCACTTCAGTACAACACAAATAAGCTTCCAGTTGCTGGATTCTAATTGCTAACAGTGTTACATAATTCCATTTATGTAAAACTGACTTTTCACATGAACAATGGTTACTTCTTTCATGAATTAAGGCATGCCTTTACCTATCCAATGTATCAAATAAATAGTCCAAGCATAGAGGAAGGAACTTTATACGTATCTTTCACAGCAAGTAAACTTGATTGTAAACTTGATCACTGTGATGTAACGATGACCACATCGGCTGTTTTTGGTGATATATTATTTATTTCAATCACTTCCTGTCAGTCGCATTCCCTGTTAAAATTCTCAGTTTTATTTAGACTTAGAGTCCAATAAGCAAGTGTGCCCCATCCAAGTGGAGGGGCAGCAGTAAATCCAGTAGCAATGTTCAACGGGAATTGAACGAGTCACAGGGCACAAGGAAGAAGTTGAGGAATCGATCCAGGTTGAACAAGTTTTTCAAAGAGCTGATAGACCTGATAAGGCAACTGGTCCCTTCCTCCAAAGCAAATTCTGTTGAAATTGGTGGCAGTATATTACCTGGAACAGGTATCCTGTTGTGGAAGTTGCTCCATCCAGTGCCAGTAGTCTCTTCTCCACAGCCCCAGGACTGGCTCTGCAACAAGACAATTCCACCATTTCACAACAGCAAAAATTCATTTTACTGTCAATGCTTCTTATAGATTCCTTCTGAACTGAGGAGGTCAATACCCATGATGGGCTGGGCAATATATTATCATACTTCCTGCAATTCTCTTTGCTCTTGGGTGTTCGACTTACAGAACAAGGCCATAGTGCAACCAGTCAGTAAACTCTCCACTGTTGGGGGGGTGGGGGCCTAAAAGGTTTTGTCCCATTGGCTTCATCAGTCAGAGTATTAAGTATAGAGTTGGGAGGTCATGTTGCAGTTATAAAAGACGTTGGCGAGGCACTGGGCAACATGTTATAAGAAAAATGCTGTCAAGCTGGAAAGGGTGCAGAGAAGATTTATGAGGATGTTGCCAGGACTGAGCTATAGGGAGAGGTTGAGCAGGCTACGACTTTATTCCTTGGAGCACAGGAGGAAGAGGCGTGATTTTATAGAGGTGTACAAAATCACAAGAGGAATAGATTACGTACAGAATCTCTTGCCCAGAGTAGGGGTATTGAGAACCAGGGGACATAGTTTTAAGGCGAGGAAGGGAAGGATTTAATAGGGACCTGAAGGGCAACTTTTTTTTTTTTTTTACACAAAGGGTTATGGATGTATGGAACAAGCTGCCGTAGGAGGTAGTTACTATCACAACGTTTAAGAAACATTTAGATAGGTATATGGATAGGAGAGGTTTAGACGGATATGGGCCACACGCAGGCAGGTGGGACTTGTTGGTTGGGATGGGCAAGTTGGGCTGAAGCACCAGGTTTCTACGCTGTTTGACTCTATTACATTTTATCCTATTTGCATTATGGTAACATACGTTACAGCAGATCTCCAAAAGAAAGAAGCGCGCCAGGCACTGCAGTTACTTACGTCGGATTCCTTTCCGCAGGATAATTTCAAGAATATCACATAAGGATGTGAGCTGAGGATGACCATCGGTGATGGGATCTTTGTCTGCCTGGATGTTTAGGATGCATGCTGTAGACAAAACAAATCAACTGTCATTAGTGTAGAAGGCCACACTGGGGAGTAAAATCAATCTGAAATTGAACATCAAAGTGTAGTACTATGGTTTAGTATTCAGGCTATGCTGAGATAGTGGGCACTTCTTCTATGCGCCATCACCCATGGTAAAAAAAATGAACTCAAGGTCATGCTGTCCTTACCACAACTCATACAAATGGCCAAGAATCCACTGCTGCCCTGCACTGATTCTTAATTTGATACCACTTTGATTCTCATTGACATTCTAAATCATCGTATTGCTCACTATCACCTACCCTTCCCCTCCCCCTCCCTCCTCTTAATGGGTTCAAGCAGGAAGACAGATATGGGACTAGAGTGTGACTGGGTCTGCTGCATTGTTCTGCTGCACAAGTTACAAACTTTAGCAGAGTGGCATCATGTTTTGGCTTAGAAGACTTCCATTTGGCGCACTGTCTTTATTTCTGAAAGAGCTCTTGTCCCACAACACTGTTTTCTCTTCATAACCATAGAAACCTTTTCTTTGCATGCCTTTTCTCAAATTTCTATTTGTGGGTTGTAAAATAAATAGTTTCTTATTACCTTTTAAGCAGTGTACTAGATAATATCACTGCACTCTGTAACAGAAATAAATGGTTCTTCAGTCAATTATCTAATGGTCAGGGAGAATGAGATAGTAATTATCTCACAAAATGCAGGGATATCAAATCTCAAAGTGTCTCCCAGAACACAGAATTAACTCAAACACGGCATTAAAATCCACGAGAACTGTCCTGCCATAATCTTTAGGAATGGATGTGCTTGGGACATTAAACACTTCAATAAAATAAATAAGTACAGAAGTGTTTACCCATAAAATAGTCTCACTGGAGCAATGACAGAACTGATTCGCCATATCCATCAGATATGAGATTTTAAACTTATGGGAAATTTAGAAAGAAAAATGGCATATACATAGATCATTGTACACACATTTAAAACAACAAGTAGCTTAAAAGCTAGTGCGTTAAAATAATATTTAAATAAATAATTATTTGTTTCATGCAGGAATATTTGGAGGCATTTAAATTAGCCTAGCTGTTGGAATAAAACCAAACAAGCTAGTGGATCGCATAAGGGATAAAAGAAAATTAAAGACACAGGCAATGGTGGGACTGCATTTTTACTGATGGCCATGATATTAACAGGAATTAATTGACAATGTAGCAAACAAAATGATGGCCATACTCAACAAACTAAATCATGAATGAAAGGGAGAAATAGATAAGTAATAGGGATTTTTTTTGGAAAAAAATTTATTTTTGGAAAAATTATTAAAGACATTTACGTCAGCAAAAGTCAGGGTCTAACTGATCTGCGAGTCTTCAATATTACAGAGAATCCCCTTTCGTGACTAAAGAATATGGGAATTAAAACATACTAGGGTTATATTCATTGATGGGGTCTTGAAATTTGAGCAGCTTTCAACAACAATGAAAATGAGCACAGTGAAACATCATGGCAGCTTGCATTTGCAAATATGTTGAATTACCAAAGATGATGACTACTCAAAAACACTTAGTTGAAAATTCTACACACTCCAGGCAAGATCAGCCAGAGCAGGGGTGGGGAACCTGCGGCCTTCTAGGCCATTAAGTGCGGCCTTTTGAATGGATCCAAATTTTGGAGCACAAATCCCTTTATTTTTACTAATATGTTTTTGTTCGTCTTTTATTATTTTTATTCTTAAAATGAACGTATTTAAAATACCAAAGAGTAAAAGAATATTCAACAAAATAATCCTCCCCAACTGACGGACACAATTAAAACATTAGTAAATCATGAGGGCTATTTTAACACCTGTTATGCTCATGATTTAGTTCTAATGCGACTCTAGAATGTACGTTTGACATGCACGAAAAATGCTTTCTTGCTTTTCAACCACTTATTGCTGCGAATCTACGTTCTCCTACCTAACCCAAATCAAGACGCCCTTAAGGTCACAAATGACGGATACCCATCTGGAAGATCATCTGAAACTGCGTACCTCCATGTTGCAACCAAATATTCAAATGCTTTCCCACAAAATGCAGTCACAACAAAGTCATTAAAAGGTTAATTAACTTTTGAATTAACAATTTTCTTTCATCTTCTTGAAGTTAGTACATAGTAGTTTGATTTTTACAAAATAATGTATATTTTGAAGTACCTGTATATCTAATTGAAGTTTCTTGGATGCGGCCTTATTAGATTACAGCTAACTTAATGCGGCATTGCAACATGAAAAGGTTCCCCACCCTCGAGCCAGAGTAACAAGTTGGCAAGGGTATAGAGAAGATTCATGAAGATGTTGCCAGGACTCAAGGGTCTGAGCTATAGGGAGGGGTTGAGCAGGCTGGGATTCTTCCTTGGAGCGTAGAAGGATGAAGGGTGATCTTATAGCGGTCTATAAAATTATGAGGGGAATAGATTGGGTAGATGCACAGAGTCTCTTGCCCAGAGTAGTGGAATCGAGAATCAGAGGACATAGGTTTAAGGTAAAAGATTTAATAGGAATCTGAGGACTATCTTTTTCACAGAAAGGGCGGTGAGTCTATGGAACAAGCTGCCAGAGGAGGTAGTTGAGGCAGGGACTATAGTAGCATCTAATAAACAATTAGACAGGCACGTGGATAGGGCAGATTTAGAGGGATATGGGCCAAACACAGGCAGGTGGAAGAAGTGTAGGTGGGACATATTGGTCAGTTGTGGGCATGTTGGACCGAAGGGCCTGTGTTCACACTGTATGACATCAATATTTGTGCTCCTATCAATTTCCACCATTTTCTCCAATGCTACGATATCCTTTTTTAGATTAAGGGATTAAAACTGTACAAATATTTTAGGTGTGTCGCCAACAGTCAGTACAACTGTAAGAAATTATTATTAAACACCAACATTTAAAAATAAACATGCCATTTGCCCTCTTAACTTGTTAGACCTGCTTATTAACATTTTGTGATTCATGTACTCGAACACCTAGATACCTCTGAACTTCATTAATTTGCAATCTCTCTTCATTTAGATAATAATCCACCTGTTTGTTCCTTTTAATGGATGAATGAACTCCACTCCCCCACATTTGGTAGGTATTAACCCATTCATTTAATCTTTCCATGTCCTGTTGAAGACTCACAGCATCCTTATCACATGTCTTTCCACATATTTTTGCAACATGAGGAAAAACTTGAAACCTTACATTTCATTCCCTCCTCCAAGTCATTATAATAAACAGTTGAGGGCCAAGAACCTATCCCTGGTGTACTCCATCAGTTGCAATTCCATGGTCTGAATAGGATCCATTTATCTCAACTCTTTTGTAGGCAACAGCCACCATTCAATCCCCACTGATAATGTTCCTCCAAAACTTCATATCAACACTACCCGTCACATCCTCAAAGAAATCAAGCAAATTTCACAAACATGATTCACCTTTCATAAACTAATGTTGACTACGTTTGACATATCTGCCATTTATTTGTTTCCTGTCAAGTCATCAGACTCATTTTCTGGAAATCCCACACCTACCCGAGCTGGTTCTTCCTATTCTTACTGTTTGTTTTGATATTGCACTCATGTTTTCTCTAAAAATCAACTTTCTCCACTCTTGTGGGCTTCTTAATCATTTGCTATTGGATCCTTAAATTGCCAATCCTCTGGTCTACCACCAGCCCCTGCAAGTCTGAATCCCTGCTTTTCAATTAAACATTTTCCTTGATGTCTTTGTTAACCACAGATGGTGCCTTTCTCATGGAGTCCCATTTTATAATTGGGATAATTTATTGCTGAATGTATGCAGAAATTATCTGAACTAAATAGGAAAAACAATTTTCAGGTGTTTCTCCCCTGAAATAACTGGGCCAATCTGAGAACTGGGAGAAACTAGAAAGAGCCCAAGATGCTGCCAGTAAATATATGCATACTGGGGAATTTCAGCTAAGAGTTACAATGGAGTCTCAGCCTTTGGCCTTGTATGGCATGAGAGATTGACATGTGCAGACTTTGATCCAGGATGCAGTTACACCCCTCAGGTTACTCATAGCTTAAATTTGGACAATTGTCAGATAACAGAAGGATAAAGCCAGGCAAGTATGCAACCTAGCATTTGGGGGATGCAGGAGTCCCAGCCACAGACTGTGTTCAACAGATACTTGTTAAATGAAAATAAAGTGTAGGAAGATTATGCAATTTGATGACTGCAGCAGTACAAAGAGGCTACTGAAGTGAGGGTAGTAAAGTGGAACATGTAGTGAAGAGTGACTGCTTTCTTATAGCTTCATCTGTTCCAAACCGATCATTGTAAACCACCCAGGGATTGACATTATAAATATTTTAAATTAATGAGTATAGTTAGCGTGTGGCATTTATACACAGAAACAATGGTTTAGTTGGAATTCACAAAGACCCATAGTGGAAGAATCTCAAATGAGAGGTCAAAGTTTCAAGATACAGGACTGCGTCTCAGGAATTCTGTGTTCCAAAGAATGGTGGAGGCTGGATCATTGGATATATTTAAAGTTGAGGTAAATAAATTCCCGGACGATCATAGAATTAAGGGCTTCAGCTCTTCCAGGGAGCAAGCGAATTCAGAAGTAGAAGATGGGTACAGAGGATTATCAAAATACCACTAACTGCCAAACATTTTAATTGTTTAATAGTTAGAGTGGCAAGAATATTCAGAAGCATTCAAAAACCATTAAACATACATTGAAATGTTAAAGAGAAAAACAAAAAAAATTAAGTTCAAATGCAATTAAGTTAAGTTTAGTTTATTATTGTCATGTGTACCGAGGTACTGTGAAAAGCTTTTGTTTGCGTGCTATCCAGTCAGAGAAAAGACTATTCATGAATACAATCAAGCTGTCCACAGTGCACAGATAAAGGATAATGGGTAATGTTTAAGAAGGAACTGCAGATGCTGGAAAATCAAAGGTAGATAAAACTGTTGGAGAAACTCAGCGGGTGAGGCAGCATATATGGAGCGAAGGAAATAAGCGACGAGTCTGAAGAAGGGTCTCGACCCGAAACGTCGCCCATTTCCTTCGCTCCATAGATGCACGTCTCACCCGCTGAGTTTCTCCAGCATTTTTGTCTACCCAAGGATAAAGGGTACAATGTTTAGTGCAAGATATAACATTGAAGTTCAATAAACGATGGTTAAAGGTCTCAGGCAGAAGGGAAGTCGGGACCGCACTCTAGCTGATGAGGGACCGTTCAGTTGCCTGGTTAATTACATTTACATTAATTCAATAAATGTAAATTACTTGATACTTAACTACTCGTTTCCTTTCCCTTGTAGGTATTTTTCTCCATTAAAATGAATGGAGTCACAAGAGATAGTCACATGCTCAGCAGCAGATTCCCCAACACATCTGCTGTGAAACCACAGGATGTTGTCACTCTACCAATGGATTGCATGATGACCAATATCAGAAAATTCACAGAGAAACTGTTAGGAAGCTCAGTAGTTCCATATTTGCACAGGAAGTCCCAAATCTGATAGTTTTGCGGGAAAATGCCCGTAGCACACATGGAACAGCAGCATTATCAGTAAAATCTGGTCCAACAGCTTTTAACTGAAAACCAGAAATTCATTTGAAAAATAAAAAGTTTTTGAAAAACTGAGCTGAGTGCAACAAACCTAATGGCCTCTTCCTGTTCTGTGAATACAACGTGCTCAACAATCTCAATTTCCTTCTGCGATTCCATCAAAAACGATCTCATCTAGGAGTCCATCAGAAGAGTGACATTGTTGTGTGATTTCCCAAAAGATGTAACGATTTATTGCAGCTGCATGGTACTGTAACGCTTATGCTAACCTGCACTCTGGCATTTTTCTCTTTGCACTACCTGTGGTACTTGCGTATGGCAATAGTTGTATTTGCACCAGGATACAGTGAAAGCTTTGTTAGAATGCTACCCAGTCAAATCATTCTAAATACGAGTAGAATTAAGCCATATACAAGTACAACAGGCAATGCAGAGAGAAACATATAGTGTTGCAGCATTATAACAATACAGTTCAAGAGAAATGTTCCAAGGTTTACAATGAAGTGGATTGGGAGATATGGGCTACAACCTAGTTTATGGGAGGACTGTTCGGTAATCTGATAACAGTGGGGAAGTTGTTTTTCCTGAATCTAGTGTTTTGTGCATCCAAGGTTTTGTATTGCCTGCCCTTTGGGAGAGGGGAGCATTATACTCTAATGTACTATAACAACAGTTAAATCGCTAGTCGGCATGTACTTGGTGGGCCGAAGGGCTGTTTCCTCACTGTATCTCTAAAGGTTAAAATTCTAAAGATAGCGTGAAGGTGTATTTATATACCTGTACTACCAATTCGTACTTGCCAAAAAGAAAGTGATGACCCTTTTACCTATCATTATGGGCTGTGATGCCAATCTACTGCTGAGGCTCTTAATTATCAAAACACTGATGTGGAACGAGCTCAAACTGGATGAGGCTTGGTAGTTTCTGTCCCAAAAACTCACCAGTGAATCAGTTCAGTTTGTAAAATAATTTAATAGTTTGGCTGTCATTCCTTTTCATTTCCAGATTCTATTAAACTTTGTGATGGCATTTGAAATCCTGTCAACTGGATTATTTGTTTGGCTTTTAGATTTCTAGCCCAACAAGATAATTGATGCGCAACTCAAGCCCTATAATTATGTGAGCAGAACCACAACAATCAAAACCTCACCATGGAGGCAACAAAGACATCAGTGACATGATGAAGAATGCAAGTTGCATTCACTGCTCATCAATGGTCTACAGCAACCACACCCTTTTTAACTAGACAGTCTAGTTTTTAAATTCAGAACTCTTAATTTTATCTACTTTCTTTTATCTCCCAATTTGAAGCAATTACTTGAATAAAACAGTGATTGGTTATTTCATAAAAATAAATTTTCCGTATGGTAGTAGTAGGAGGCCAATCAGTCCGCTAGACTGATCTGCCATATAATATCATGGCTACTCTTTTCCTCCACTTCATTATTCCTGCTATCCCTCATTACTATATCCTACTGTCCAAGAAGAATTGTGTCAGACATGGATATTGCCTATTTTTCATCAATTGATAGCATAACACGATTATTTCCTCTCTGTGAGAGGAAATCGTTTCCTGCATATCCTTTATCAAATTCCTTTATCATTTTGAAGACTTCAATAAGCCAACAAAACCTATGGACTCTGTTATCCTGATCCGAGTCAAACCTAATGTGTTTGTTTTGGATTTAACACTGGGCACCAACAATAGATCTGAACAATCAAGGTGCAGTGTATGGAGAGCAAGGGACTTCAGTGAGGCAAGTGCAATGGTGCAACTTTCTATTTAAATTATTAATTATGTTGTTCATCATTTTGTTTAGTGATTAAATCAAATCAGAATGAAGTGACATCGGCTGGGGCAAGTCAAGCTCTGGGTTTGTGCCCGAGCAGCAGCTGATCCTGAAGCGAATAGTTTCATAGAGTGTACCTTTCATGAGATGGTTACTTATGATTCAAGAGTGCATGCATAGAGGGATTCTGTCCAGTAGAGCAAATGGACAAGAAGATGGTTCAGGAAACTCCTGGTCTTTGACCAGTATTTAGGATTTAATGTGAAATCAGTAAAATGCATGGAGTGTGGTGACCAGGGCAGTTAAGCTAAAGGCATTGATAGGCACTTAGAAATATAATATTACATTTATTATAGAAATAGTTTAAAGAGGGACTTAAAAACACTCTTCTATGTTATCCTGTAAATAGCTCATTCTAAGCTTCCCCAGTCTAGTTTCAGTCAATAAAATACTGAGTCAAGCACTTGCGCATCTAAACTTTATTTTTTGGAAAAACACAATAACGGTTCCCACTACTATACCAAACCACCGCGGGTTTGATCCTTGTATCTGCCTGGCCAAGCCCTCCTAGCCTCTTGCAAGAAGAGACACTCCAGAAGGTCATGCAGTCCCAGAAGATCGACACAGGACCTCGTGGGAGCGGCCTTTTATAGGTCCCCGAACCTTGAGGGGCCGAACCATATGGGGGTGGTCTGTATACAGTCCAATAACAGATATCGATTAACCCAGTACATGATAGACATTCCCCAAACCCAATAATACAGTGACTAATACAATGTATCTGACAAAGTTTCTAGATGAAAGTTTAGAGATGAATTATGCAACACAAATGTCTGGATATTCAAGAAACCCAGACAAGGCTCAGCACTTAACCCAATCAACATCTAGCAAAGTAAAGCTTTGCAACAATATTTACAATGTGTATGTCTGGTTTGCATTCACCCAATTCTTTCCATGCAATTTACACCTAATTGTCAGAATCTGCAGATGTTCCATTCTCTTCCTGCAACTCTTATCTAGGCTCTAGACAAACTGGCACCATTCTGCAGAAGGCACATTTAAATTGACCAAATGGTCTAGCAGCCCAGAAGCCATTACTCAATTTTAGTGTCCTGGCATCTCAAATTTGGCCAGAATTAACAATCCCACTTTCACACTCCCCATCCACTAGGGGCAATTTACAGAGGTCAATTAGCCTACAAAACTCACACGTCTTTGGGAAGTGGGAGGAATTCGGAGCACCTAGAGGAAACCTGCATGGTGATGGGGAGAAAGAACATGCAAACTCCACACAGATAGCAGCCAAGGTCAGGATCAAATCGGGCTCTCTGACACTTTGAGGCAACAACTCTAACAGTTGACCCATTGTACCACCCATTTGATGTGGTTGCCGATCCAGTTGGCATTGGATTATTTAACCCTTTTTGAACAGCAGACATGGGTTAAATGGCCTTCTGTGCCATAAACATTCTTCATCACATGGACTGGCCGCGGAATACTGGTCTTATTTATTTCTAAGACGATGGCCACGAAGTGAAAAGGGACTCTCGGAGGTGGAGAGATAGGATATAGCAAATAGATAATTTATATGTAACCTATAAGTAAGTTATAGAGAACCACACACAGAAAATGGGAAGACTGTAAAAAGAAAGCAAATCAAGGAGCCAAAGAAAGAAGAATGCTCACCGTCACAGATTTGTAAAATAATGCACAATAGTATGCAGAGGCAATAGGATAATACAAGGTAAAGATGGTATTTATAGAGGCCATTGTATTGCAACACAAATGTCTTTCCACCAAAGTGCTGTTCAAACATGAGTCATAAATTTATAGCTGCTTCAGATACATTTCTTCATGTGGTGATTATACAATTCCCAAAATACTAATTCCCCCAAAAAATATACTTCTTCCATGCCACCTCTGCAATCAATTCATCTTGGCCGAATTGATTTACTTAATAAAATTGGACGTCGACGTGTCAGTAAATTAATAATAATAGGAAAGATCGTTCAACGTATTCTGTCTTGCTCAAATACTTTTTCTCAACATAGATTATAATGAAATATTTCCCAGTATCTGCTCTGCTCCACCCTGACATAAGTTTTAATGAAGTTCCCCACTCTGATTGTTTCAAAGTAGTTTGGAATTATTTTACGAAGATAGTGAGAGGTGGCCAGTGACAAGTTGCCCACCTTCCCAAACCCAGGCACGGCCCCGCCCCTTTACTGACCTCCCCTCCTCCGCCCCATCATCAGGCCGTTCCGCCTCACTCGGGACTGCACTCACCCTTCAAGGCGCCTAGCAGCGGTTCCTTTCTGGACATCTTCGTCTACGGCCAGGGTCCAAGGAAACCGTCTTTTCCACAAGTCCGGTCCTCGCGCACTTCTGTCTACTCGGTGCGGCGCGGCGCCCCGTCACTCAGACCGCCAGGAGGAGTGGTGGAGAAGCATGGCGAGGTTCCCTAGTCTTAAGGGCGGGACCTGGGACGGGGGTGGAGCAAGGCCACGTCTCCTAGGTGACGGAGTCTGCTTCTGGGGCGGAGCAAGGCCGCGTTTCCTAGGTGACGGGGCCGAGGATGGAGTAAGTCACGTCTCCTAGGTGACGGGGCGGAGTCTTTGGTGGGGCGGTGCAAGGCCGCGTCTCCAAGGTGACGGGGCCGAGGGTGGAGTAAGTCACGTCTCCAAGGTGACGGGGCCGAGGGTGGAGTAAGTCACGTCTCCAAGGTGACGGGGCCGAGTCTGCTTCTGAGGCGGAGCAATACCGCGTTTCCTAGGTGACGAGGCGGGGCCTAGCGCATCGTCCAAAGCAAAGATCTTATAGCAAAGCTTTGCTATAAGATCTTTGGTCCAAAGCAATACCGCGTCTCCAAGGTGACGGGGCGTCGTCTCCTAGGTGACAATGCGGAGCCTGCTCCTCTGGGCGGAGCTGAAATGAAACAATGGGCGTCCGACCCGAAACGCCGTCCATGCATTCTCTCCCCAGAATCTGCTTGACCCACTGAGTTCCTCCAGCACTCTGTGTTTCGCTGTCTTCTAGTGGGCGATGAGATTGGGCTTGGGGCATGGCCAATATAGGAGGTGGGTTCCGGAATGGGATGAAACTTGTTGACAGCGGGACTCAGTGATCAATTTTAGGCCAAGGTCACTGCTACTCCCAGAAGATGCTTTTGAAGTGTGGTCACTGTTCCAAAGTGGATCAAGCGGCGATAAACCTGCGGTGGTAAGTTCTAATAAAGAGATGTCTGACAGCGAAGAAATAACATGTTGCTGAGATTTGGGCGAAAATATGTATATAATATGATTACAAAACTGCTGTGCTGTTGCTGCTGCATGTAAAAATGTAGTTGTTCCGTTTCAGTACGTATGACAATAAACGCTCTTGACTCTTGAATGGACTCTTTAATAATAGATTGCTGCGTTTTTCCAATTCATATGTTAGGATAATTGCCCTAAAGTTTCCTGCTTTAGGGCAGCCTCTTAATAGTGCCATTGGTTTTAGTTTTAGAGATACAGCGTGGAAACAGGCCCTTCGATCCACTGCGTCCGCGCCGACCAATGATCGCCCATACACTAGTTCTATACTGCACACCAGGGGCACTTTACAGAAGCCAATTAACCTACGACTTTAGAATGTGGGTGGAACTAGATCATTGTAGACCAAATATCTTATAGGATCTTTGTTGTAGACAACCCACACAGTCACGGCAATAACATGCACATTCCACACAGAGAGCACATGTGGTCATGATTGAACCTTGGTTTCTGCTGCAGTTAGGTAGCAAATCTACTGCTGCGTCACTGTGCCGCCATTTGTGTTTCTTCAAGACCTTTTCAGAATCCAGGAAATTTTAGTACATTACAACACGTGTGTCCACAATGCATCGACTTGCACAAAGATCCTAGTGGCCATTGTGCCCAAGGGAGTAGCCTCTGGCCCCATTAGTTTGTCTAGCACGATTTTGCTCTTAGTGTATGTATGAGACTAACTGTAAAGTCACGTGTCATCAGACCATGAGTGTTTCAGATAAAACACATGTAAAGCAGAAGATGGGTGTTTCAGAGAGGCCCCTGTCAAAGCACCCATCAATCAGATCATGAATAATTCAGGTAACACACAGGCTGATCAGAGCACGATGTTTCAGGTCATGGGCACCTATCAATCAGATCATGGGGTGTTTCAAGTAATGTGCCCGTCAGTCAGATCATGGATGTTTCAGCTAATACGCTCAACAATCAGAGCATGGGTGTTTCAGCGAACACGCCCGTCAATCAGATCATGCGTGTTTCAGGTAACCTACTAATGAATTAGATCATGGGTGTATCAAGTAACACACATGCCGACCAGAGCATCAATACAATACAATACAAATATACAATACAATACAATGTATTTGTCATTTGAACCCCTTGAGGTTCAAACGAAATGTTGTTTCTCCAGTCCACATGGGTGTAGCAATCATAATCCTGTTATAAATAATAGTCGGTATTCCGTAAATTGAAGTGTCAATTAGAGGTTAACTGCAAACCTCATGCTGATTGTGGCATTGTCAGAGCTAAATATAACCCCAGCTATTCATACCAAAGATCCTAGGATCTTTGCTTCATATGGTCAGAGTTAAGCTTGGATAGAGTGGATGTGGAATGGGAGAGTCTAGGGGGTCATAACCTCAAAATTAAAGGACGTTATTTTAGAAAGGAGATGAGGAGGCATTTCTTTAGTCAGAGGGTGGTGAATCTGTGGAATTCTTTGCCACAAAAGGCTGCGGAGGTCAAGCCAGTGGATATTTTTAAGGCAGGGATAGATTCTTGATTAGTACGGGTGTCAGAGGTTATGGGAGGAAAGCAGGAGAATGGGGTTAGGAGGACGAGATAGATCGGCCATGATTGAATGGTGGTGTATACTTGATGGGCTGAATGGCCTAATACTGCTCCTATCCCTCATGATCCTAACTGTGACCGCAGCTGTTCCAGCCCCAGCTCCACCATGTGAAGGGCGAGATGGGCAGTGGACGTGAACCTGCTCACGGCGTCATCACGCCCACTATACGTCACAAAGGGCCGGTACGGGGCGTTGGCCGTTCCCGGCCAATGGGAGAAGCGCGCCGGAGGGTCTGTCCGTGTGGGCGGGGCTCTGGCGGGGTTGATTGACAAGCGGCAGCGTCATGGCGGAGCCGCGGGACGGGCCGGCGAACGGCAGCATCATGGCGGAGCCGCGGGACGGGCCGGGCCCACGGGCGTTCTTGGAGGAGACCGTGCGTATCTTTAAGGAGACTTACCCGGGCAGCGAGCCAACGATCGCCGTGGCGGCTCCAGGCAGAGTCAACCTCATCGGAGAGCATACGGATTATAACCAGGGATACGTGTTGCCCATGGTGAGGGGCTTCGCCGAGGAACTGGAGAGGGGGAGCGGCGGGGAACTAAAAGGGGGGGGGGGGGGTGATCGGGGAATGATGGAGTGGAGGGGAGGGGGTGTGTGTGGAGGGTTTGGGGTGACAAGGCGATGGTGTGGGGAAGAGGCAGTGGGGTGGTAGGGACATATGGGTGGGATGGGGAAAGGAGTGTAGGAGGAGGAAAAGGAGTGAAGGAGTGGGATGGGGAAAGCATGTGTTGGGGTGGATGTGGGATGGGGTGGGAGGGGGTGGAAGTGGTGGGTAGGAGAAAGCGGAAGGGGATGTGGAAGAGGTGTGAAGGAGAGTGTGGGTGATAGGAGAAACGGGGGTGGGTGAGAGGGAGAAGAGAGGGGAGAGGAAGGGGAAGATATGAGAGCGTGAGCAAAAGGGAGATTTGTGTCAGATGCGTGGATTTGAGTGTGGGGAGTGGGTGATCGAGGAATGTTAGGCGAGGGGATGAGAGGGAACATGATGAAAGAGTTAGAGGCAATAATTTGGGGAGTAAGAACTCGGGAGAGAGGGGAAGGGGGTGCCTAGGGTTGTGAGGGAAAAGAGAAAGGGGAGAGGGATGGTGGGAGGAAGAATGGTTGGAGGGAGCAGTCAAGAGGGGGAAAAGGGAGATGGTGGGCTTCAGAGAAAGAGGGCAGGAGTTCCGAGAGGGTTGGAGAAGAGCAGAGATAAAGAGGGCAGGAGAGTGGGAGAGCAGGAAACTGATGGATGGAAGAGTGGAGAGACAAAAGAATACAATATAGGGGTTGAGGAAGAGGACATGGGACTGGCAGAGAGATATTGAAAATAGTGTGGGAGAAGGAAGAGGTAGGTGAAGGACGGCAAGTACGAAGTTAGTGAGGGTGGATGAGAGGCGGGTGGAAGAGTGAGGAGGGGGTGGTGGGGAAGAGATAGACATGGGACACAATGGTTGGTGGTTCTGTTACCCAGCTTCAGTGACCCAGATACAACTCTGACCTTAGACACTGCCTGTGTGGAGTTTGCACGTTCTCCCTGTATCCACCTGGGTTTCCTGGTCGGTTAATTAGCATCTGTTAATTTCCCTTGGTATTAGACTGAGGTGACCAATGTAACAGGCCCCTCTCACAATGCAGGGTGGAAGGGAGTGGCATGGGGAACAGAAGCTGAACCAAAGGTCCCCGGGAGGTTGGTGAGGTGTTGAAGGTGGATTTATGATGGATTACCTTTTAATCCCTTAGGCTCTCCCAATGGTCACTTTGGTGGTCGGCTGTGTAACCACAGATGGAATCATTTCATTATGTACCTTGGCCAAGGAAGCAGATGATCCAAAATACGTGGAATTTCCTGTGACATCAGAAGGAAATGTTTTGACCCCTGGGTTACCTAAATGGGCTAATTATGTAAAAGGAGTTGTTCAGTATTACCGAGGTAAGGCAACATCCGTGTGTAAACATCTGATTGCGTAATGCCATGTCGTCCAATATTATGTTATTGATATTAAAAAAATTAGATATAGATTTAGGAAAAGGAGTAAGAGAGTTAGATTAACTTTCTTCCATCCCTTCCAGAGTATGGTCAGTATCTGAGAGAATGTTTGATGCAGAGTTGCTCACGACATATAAGTGTCTCAATGAGCACCTAAATTACATAGGCATAGAAAATTGCCAGCTAAAGGCTGGTAGGTGGGATTATTACAGAAGGGTTTTCCATTGGTTGGCATGGGCATGGTGGGCCAAATGGCCTGTTTTCATGCTGTATGACTGACCTCTTGCACACCAGCAAACTGGGACACCAGCAAAGACCCAAACTACCTCCCTACATCTTTGTCGCTTCTTCCCCAGTCAGACACTAGCCCCTAAAGTGCTGCCCTCAACACCCACCGAACTCCAGCCCAATCCTGCAGCGCTGCTCCTCTCTCTTCCCATCATCTGAAACGTTGGCTTTACTTCTCTCTCTCAAGACGCTGATTGACCTGCTAAGTGTTTATGGCATTTTCTGTATTAATTTCTGATTTCCAGCATCTGCAGTTGTTTATTTCAATACTTTTACTTGGGATAGCACAGGGATGGCTAATGTAACATAGATAGTAATGAGGGAGAAAGAAGTCAATGGACATGTGTGTGTGACTGATGAGCATTTGAAGGAGGGCCCTGTGGAGAAGAGAAACTTCCCCACATCAGCTGTTACCACTATGATCTCACAATCTCTGTCTCACCCCTCCCTCTCACCTCTGTATACTCGCCCTCTCACCTCTGTATACTCGCCATCTCTCCTCTACACTCTCAGATGCAGGGTCATGACTTAAAATGTTCCTCTGCCTCCACAGAGGCTGCCTAACCCACCGAGCTCCTCCTGCAGTTTGTTTTTGTGCACCGGCATCAAGTGGTTGAACTAGATTGTCTAATTATGTGGTGTAAATGCTATTGAGTGCAATTTTATACAAGAACAGCAGCGAGACCCGACAGGGAAAAGTCGGGTCTCCCGGACAGGGAAGAGATTTAAACAGCCATACAAACAAAGACACTGTCTTACAGACATACACATAATTGAAGGAGGGCCCTGTGGAGGAACTGCAGATGTTGATCTCACAATCTTCTCACCCACAAAACGCCATCTCTCCTCACAAGATGCCGAAAGGTCTGAATGACAATCAAAACTAATCTAAATCTAATGCTATCTAATTTTCTAATCTAATCTAGAAAAAGTGTTGGAGTAACTCAGCTGGTCAGCTGGCAGCAGCATTCCACAAAAGGACACAAAGAAGGGTCCCGACCTAAAAAGTCACGCATTATGTTCTCTAAAGACGCTGCCCGATCCTCCGAGTTACTCCAGTACTTTATGTTTACTTGCATGAATTACATTTATGAAAACTAATTCAGGTTTTAAAGTACTTTATTTATAATACATATCTTTGGATAAACTCAACAGTCAATTGCTCTATTGATAAAATGTAACGACAAGCAATGAAAAGAAGGATTAGTTAATCTGTTATCTAGGGTGTTGTTACAGAAATGCTCCAAGGTAATTGAAATATATCACAACATGGCTGAGAAACAATCACTACAGTGTTTAGTTTAGTTTATTATTATCATGAGTACCGAGATACAATGAAAACCTTTTTTAGCTGCGTGCTATCCAGTTAATGAAAAGACTATACATGATTACAATCAGGCTGTCCACAGTGTACAGACAAGATAAAGGGTATAACATCAAGTCCTGTAAAATCTGATTAAAGATAATTCAAAGGTCTCCAATGAGATAGATGGGATGGGAGGGCAGGAGCGCTCTCTAGTTGGTGAGAAGACAGTTTAGTTGCCTGCTAACAGCTGGGAATTAACTGTCCCTAAATATGGAGGTATGCATTTTTCTGTACCTCTAGCTGATTTGAGAGTGGAGAAGAGGGAGTTACCAGGATGAGACTCGTCCTTGACTATGCTGGTGTCTTTGCTGAGTCAGAGTGAAGTATGGATTGAGCCAATCAAAGGGAGGTTGGTTTGCATGATGGTCTGGGCCACATCCACAACACCCTGCAATTTCTGATAGTCTTGAATGGACTGGTCCCAAACAATGCTGTGATGCACCCTGATAAAATGCTTTCTACAGCTCATCTGTAGAAGTTGGTGAGGGTGGTTGGGGACATGCTAAACTTCCTAAAGCTTCTAAGGAAGTAGAGACTTTGGTGTGGTTTCTTGGCCATGGCTTCGACGTGGCTGGTCCAGAACAAATTGCTGGTGATATTTATTCATAAGCACTTGAAGCTTTCAACTAGCTCTACTTCGACACCATCGATGTATACCGTTGGTTCCTGAAGTCGATCAACATCTCCTTTGTCTTGCTGACATTGAGGGGGAAGTTATTATATTGGCACCAGGTTATGAGGTTTTCAATCTTCTTTCTGTACTCTGTCTCGTTATTATTTGGTATCCAGCCCGCTAGTGTCGTCTGTGAATTTGTAAATTGAGTTGGATTGGTATTTGACTGCACAGTCATGAGTGTCTAAGGAGTGTAGAAGGAGCTGAGAATGCATCCCTGTGGGGCACCAGTGTTAAGGATTGTGATTTGTTGGTCAGGAAGTTGCGAATCCAGTTGCAGAGGTGACTCCAGCTTCACAAATTTGGAGATGAGTTTGAAAACAGAGCTGTTGTCTTATGAATAGGAGTGTGGTGTCAGTGTCTCTCTTACCCAGATGTTCTAGGGATGTGTAGGGCTAGGGAGATGATATTAGCCGTGGACCTGTTGTGGTGGTAGGCAAACTGCAGTGGATCAAGTCTACTTGGTAAGCTGTATTTAATGTGTTCCATAACCATTCTCTCAGAGCACTTCATTATGGTGGATGCCTTTGGCACTGGGATGAGAATGGTCTTCTTAAAGCAGGTGGATACCTCAGAACGGAGTAGGGCGAGATTAAAGATTTCAGTGAACCCTCCCATTAATTGGTCTGTGCAGTTCCTTGGATGCAGCCAGTGACTTCATCCGGGCCAGTTGCGCTCTGTGGGTTCACCTCACGGAGGCAGATCTCACTTGTACATCATTGACCCTGGGAAAAGGCACACTCGTGTCTGATGGGATGGAAGCCTTCTGCTCAAAGTGAGCATAGAATGCATTGTGCATCAGTGCAGGAGCCCATTTGGCTGCCAGCTCAATGCAAAGTCATTTAAGTCTCATTCGCCCTCTCCTGATATCCCCCTGGCAATTACAGTGATGGGGAACCATCTATTAAGGAAAATAAATCAGAAGCAAGGGAATGATTGATGCCGTCAGAATAAATGCATTGAAGATGAAAAACTGCACAGTCTTGACGGAGTCTTGACAGCAAATGTGGTAGAGTGGGTGAGGTGGCTGTTGGGGTGGGTGAGTTGGCGGTCTTCTGTTGTATATAAGTTATAATTGTTGAGAAAGAAATACTGAGATTGATTGTGTGAATGTGAGGGGAAGATGGAAATAGGCACGTTGCAATTTTCCCAATTCAGGGCAAGAGCAGAAAAAGCCATGAAAACCATCATCATTGTACCAGAAAAAGTGGAGGAGAAAGCAAAGCAAAAAAATAAAATGTTTTACTTGTCTCACAAAGACAAGCATGTTTTAACTGACAGAACAAATATTGAGTCAAACAAGGAGCTGATAAGTATGAGAACACTTTGCCAGGTGGAAGAGGAGAGCTGGTCTGACCTGTATTCAAAGAACCCTCAGGCCATCCTGTTGTAGGTTTGCACATCCTTGATGTAACTGAAGCCAGACACAAAAGGGTGAAATTTAAATGGTCCCAGGAACCACTGCATGGGATCAGGCACAGTTCTAGGTGGAAAGGGCAGAGATTAAAGGAGGACAAGTGGATTCAAGGTGGGAAGAAAAAGCTTCCTTAGTTAAGAACTGGCACAACCAGGGTTTGTAGTCATTGGGTGGAAGTTAGAAGCGGTTGAGGAAAGTTCTCCAGAGGAGAGGGGAGCCAGTGACAATTTAGAAACTGATGCCTTGTGTTTAGTGTTCCGCATGTGTGTTTAATGTTTATTGTTCAGGTTCACTGACAGCAGGAATGCAAGTGATTTAGCATTCAGCCTTTGAAGATGCTATTATTACCAGAGTTTATTAGCATGGACTGTGTGGTGAAACACTCAGTCCTGCAGCCTCGAGCTCTGGTTTTGGATGCAAGCTGCATGTGGGAGTGATCATATGAGAGGAACTCATCATTTTTTGCATAGCTTGCCCAAGCCTTCTGCTGCCTGCTTGTCAGTCAAACATCTAATTGTGGCATGGATGATGTAGTTACAAAGAAGTGCACCAGCACCGCTACTTTTTTTAGAAATTTAAAGAGATTCTGTTTGTGACTGAATACTCTAATAACCATCTGCAGTATATGTGCGCTACAGAACGTATCCTAACTGGTTGCATCATGGCCTGTTATGGCAATTCCAATGCACAGAAATGCTCGAGCCACAAAGAGTCCGCCTGGTGGACTCAGCCTGGTCCATCATGGGCATCGTCCTCTCCCCTATCTAAAACATCTACATGAGCCATTGCCTCAAGAAAGAGGCATCTATCATCACCGATTTCCACCATCTAGGCCATGTCCTCGTTTCATTGCTACCATCGGGCCTGAGGCACACAGTTCTGAAGTACCACACCACCAGGTTCAGGAACAGCTACTTTCGTAGGAAGGAACTTCAGATGCTGATTTACACTGAAGATAAACACAAAATGCTGGAGTAACTCAGCAGTTAGATATGCTGCCTGACCTGCTTAGTTATTCCAGCATTTTGTGTCACTATTTAGCTGGACAATCAGGTTCTGGAACCAACCTGCACAACCCTAATCTTATCTTGACAAGGAACACCACAGTCCACCTCTTGCACTACTATGAACCTGTTTTTTTTAAATTACATTTTTGCACTAATGGCTTGTTTTTTGCAGTCTTCGTATAAGTATACACTTTCTCTTCCCCTTTTACGTATTGCTGTATATTGTTTCCAAATTCAGCGTTAGTTTTAAGGTATAGCAAAAGTGCCATTAGATGTCTATCAAGTTTTGTTTTTGATTGTGGTATTTTTGCATTTTCCTTCATCCTCTCACCATTGTGAACTTGTGCTCTGTTGTATCTATGTAGCAGGCCCACTCCCTGGCTTCAAAGCAGTAACGGCAAGTAACGTCCCATTGGGCGGAGGGCTGTCCAGTTCAGCATCCTTGGAAGTGGCCATCTACACCTTCCTACAACAGATCTGTCCAGGTATGCAGAGCATATGCAGCTGTTCTGTAAATGTTGGGACTCCACCATAACTACATTGTCTCATTTATTTCCAGTTGAAGTACTCCCAGGGTCACTGTTTCCCTCTCAGTCAATTGTTGAGTTTAACTGACGGGAGTATTTCAATTCACAACTTCCTCATTGAACTTCCTGATCAGATATGACTAATCTAAAAAGTTCCCAACATCAGAGCCAGTTTTGCTATGGATCAGTGTGTAGGAAGGAACTGCAGATGCTGGTTTATACCGAAGATTGACATGAAATGCTGGAGTAACTCAGCAGATCAGGCTGCATCTCTGGAGAAAAAGGAATAAGTGATGTTTCGGGTTAATACCCATCTTCAGACTGAACTCAGAGTCTCGACCCTTTTCTCCAGAGATGTTATTCCTTTTCTCCAGAGATGTTGCCCGACTCGCTGAGTTACTCCAGCATTTTGTGTCTATCTTTACTATAGATCATGTGGTTTCCTGGTGGATAAAGGTCGGACATTTGAAGGTCACACATGCTAATGATCTCAGGACTGACAACTAGCTGAGAGTTCAGATGTTCCAAAACCCACCAGGACAAGTTGTTAAATTAATTTCAATTTTTTGAAGAGGTGTGTGGTCAGTGTGTGGTCACTGTGAAACGGGTGTTTTCAGTCCTGCATTGCTCCTTCTGACTGCATTTGAGTTTAAAAGTGCTCATCCATGGGCTCACCATTGTTGGGGTACAGTGGTGGTGCAGCAGGAGGAAATCTGCCATCCTTTCCTGGTTTGGGCTATGCAACTCCAGACACATCCTACATTATTGTCTCTTCATTGTTCTTTGAAATATCTTACAATTTCCTCATTGGTAATTAAGAACAGGCAATAAACTGCTGGTCTTGTCAGCACTGCCCTGGTCCTTAAAAATGAAATTATAAAAGCACAATTCAAAAATGGCACACAGGTAGTGATTTCTTAGGGGCTCCGTTCTCTCTCTGGTCACATTTATTCCCTTAATGTATGTATTAAATTTATTTGGATTCTCCTTAATCCTATCTGCCAGAGCTATCTTTGCCCTCCTGATTTCCTTACGTGTGCTGCACAATAGGGTACAGAACCTCACCTGCACCATCTCTTACCCAGAATGATCAAGAACCAGAGGACATATGTTGATGGTGAGAGGAGATAGCTATAATAGGAAGCTAAGGGGCAACTTTTTCACTCAGAGGGTGGTGTGTTTCTAGAACTAGCTACAGAGGAGGTATTCAAGGAAGGTAGTATAACAACTTGGACAGAGACATGGACAGCAAATGTTCAGAGGGATATGGGCCAAACACAGGCAAATGCGACAAGCTTAGATGGCATCTTGGTCGGCATAGACAGATGGGCCGAAGGGCCTGTTTCCATGCTCTATGACTCTATGAGCCCTGACTTCATTTAAAATTTCTGACCATCAGATGACGGGGATTTAGTGGAGAAGGCCCTGGCCTGTCAGAAAGCAGAGCACACATTTTCCTTTGTGCCCTGTGGAATCATGGACCAGTTTATCTCGGTGATGGGAATAGCCGGTCATGCCTTGCTGATCGACTGCAGGTGAGCAAAAGACAGATTGGTATTATTGGACAAAGATTGCCCAGTTTGGAAGTTTGTGTTTTGAGCAAATGCTTTTCTAACTCAAGGTCTTTGGAAGTGACCCCTGTGCCCATCAGTGACCCCAGCCTGGTGATCCTCATCACAAACTCCAACGTACGACACCACCTGACGGGCAGCGAGTACCCAGCCCGACGTCAGCAATGTTTGGAGGCTGCCAAGGCACTTGGGGAGGAAAGTCTACGTGATGTTTCAATGGCTGAATTGAAAGGTGAGTGAAGGTATGTGCTTCAGCCGAAGGCAGGCATGTACAGGCAAGGGAAAGATGCACAAAGGATGGGTGTGATGCATTCCACAGGACGGATCTCAGGCAAGATAAGTGGAGTGAGCAAAGGTGCAGCAGTGTGCGAGTGACTTGCTTCCTGACTCTCAAAATTATTTTTGCCACCCTCAAAGGAAAAGTCAGGAGCATGGTGGAACTCTCTCCACTTGCTTGAGCTGATGCAAAAACACCAGGATAAAGAAGTCTGTTTGATTGTCACCCCCTAGCCATTGTTCTTAACATTGACTCCCTCTTCCACCAGTTTGCTGTAGCTGCGTGTCTGTATGTGTGTACCATCTGCAAAATGAACAGCGGTTACTTATTCCGTTCCTTTAGTGCCATTTCTTAAACCTGCAACTCTGCCTCCAAGATGGAACGGTGCATGGGAACACCACCACCTGCAGGTTCCCCTCTAGAAGGTATCCCAGCTGACTTGGAAATGGGCACCTTTCCTTTCTTACTGTCGGGCCTAAGTACAGGTTCGTTACCCAAATGCAGCAGCAGCCCAGCGTTACCTCAAGGCCATCAATAGCTGGTCATGCCAGACACAAATTATTTTTTGTTTCCGATAGTGTCCAAGTTAAAATCTAGTTCTGGCAGTTTCCCTCTAGTTGTATTGCTCATTCCTCAACAGTACTTGTTCTCCGCTTCGTGCCAGGGCAGAGCTCGTGAAAACGTCTCCAGTGGGAACTGAATGGTCTTGAGTCTCACCAGGTTACTGTTCACTTCCCCAAGCCAGGACTTGGTACAAATTAATGAACAAATGAACATAACCTAATACCCCCTGTGACTCTCCCACACTCTCACTGTTTTTTCTTTGTGCTCTTCTCTCTACCCTCTTCCACCCCTCTTACTTTATCCCTCCCCCTCCTTCTGCATCCTTTTCCTCTGCCTCCCTTCATCTCCCCCCCCCCCCCCCCCACCCTTCCTTGCCCTTCCTTCCTCCCCCATCCTCTGCCTACTTCTTTCTGCCTCTCCCTTTACCCTGCCACCCTCCTCCTTGCCTTCTCCCTCTCCCCCATCAGCTGCGAAGGCTTCTCTGGACGCCGAGGTGTACCGCAGGGCCCATCACGTGATCAGTGAAATCAAACGGACAACCGAGGCGGCTGAAGCCCTGAAATCCAGGAATTACCGGGAGTTCGGGAAACTGATGGTGCAGAGCCACAATTCACTGAGGTATCTCGGGGTGTGTCAAGCGGTGGGAAATTGTCGTGTGCAGGGAGGATGAGATGGTAGTTTTCTTCCTCTGTGGCCAGAACAGATAACAAACTCCAATTGGAATTCATTCAGTTTGCAATTTTGCACAGTCATTATGTCAGAGCTGAGATGTCAGAGCATTATTTACAATATAAGTACTGATAAGAAATGAAACACTGCCCTAAATACTTTGTTCTGTGAGATTCTTTCCACTTGATGCTGTCAATGTATTTCTAAAGATAAAATAAATACAGAAAATGATGGAAACACTCACAAGGTCAGGCAGCATCTGCGAAATGAGAAATACAGTTAATGTTGCAGATTTATCATTTTGAAACATATTTACAAATCCTAAATCAGTGATAGACCGATACTCCCCAATCCTGTCCCTAATGCCGCAGTGTAGCGGATTTGTACCACCGTGTTAAAACAGATGATAGCACTCTGTCTAAACAGTGAAAGATGTTCAGGTGGCCAGAATCATTAAATTTAGAAAAAGTAATATTCTGTATGGAATATTTCTTGGAAACAAAAACAGAACGTGAAATATGTAAAGGCATGCAACATGTAAAGGCAGCTTCAAAGGAGGGAGAAACAAGGCTGGCCTTTCATCAGAAGTGGAACCATTTACTGGTTTTAAAATTCAGAGAAGTGAGGGGTTGAATGACCTGGTGGTGCAGCAAGCAGTGCTGCTGCCTCGTGGCTCCAATGCTGGCTCTCTTTAGGCTTCATGTGTTCTCCCTGTGACCATGTGGACTTTCTCCACGTGTTCGGGTCCGGGTACGGGTTTGTTAAGTGGCCACTATAAATGATGCCTTAATGTAGATTTGCAGCGAAATGAATCGAAGGAGAGTTGATGGGTGTTTGTGAGGTGGATGTTAACAAACACAGAATTGGGGTTGATGTGAGACTTTGAAACCTTATCTTGGAACTTCATACCTTTGGGCAGGATGTAGTATTGATAGAAGATTAGGTTAGATATTCAGGATAACACCTCTCTTCATTCTTTACTTTCACAGAGATGATTATAATGTCAGTTGCCGGGAGCTGGATGAGTTGGTTGTCGCAGCAATGGATGGTGAGGGTGTCTATGGCAGTCGGATGACCGGAGGAGGCTTCGGAGGT
Source organism: Leucoraja erinaceus (assembly GCF_028641065.1). Lineage (NCBI taxonomy): Eukaryota > Metazoa > Chordata > Chondrichthyes > Rajiformes > Rajidae > Leucoraja > Leucoraja erinaceus. The sequence goes on along the minus strand of NC_073399.1, from coordinate 18,979,334 downwards.
TGTACGGTTACCTTATTGGAAGCTACAGCTGTGGAGAAAACGATGCAGCGAATTAAGGTAATGGGCGGAGAGGCAGAGGGATAGAGCACTCAGGGCATACGTGCCACAGTTTTCTCTTCATACGGTTCAAAGATACAGCATGGAAACAAGCCTAGGCCCACCGAGTCATCCATCACCCGTTCACACTTGTTCTATGTGATCCCATGTTCTCATCTACTCCCTACACACTAGGGGCAATTTATGGAGGCCAATTAACCTACAAACCTACAATTCTTTGGGATGCAGGAGGAAACCAGAGTACTTTGAGTAAACTCATGCAGTCACAGGGAGAACATACAGAGTTCACGAAGGCAGCTCTATTTGCTGCACCTTTGTGCGGCCCCCAACTGTGCTCACACAAACAAATTTAATAGCGATTTAAGTAGAAATCCAGGACCAATTTAGAATGAAAACTCAACAATGCGGGTTTGAAATCAGAAGGATTTCACGTGGTATGGTGGAATCTTATAACCATATAACAATTACAGCACGGAAACAGGCCATCTCGGCCCTAAAAGTCCGTGCCGAACAACTTTGTTCCCTTAGTCCCACCTGCCTGCACTCATACCATAACCCTCCATTCTCTTCTCATCCATATGCCTATCCAATTTATTTTTAAATGATACCAACAAACCTGCCGCCACCACTTCCACTGGAAGCTCATTCCACACCGCTACCACTCTCTGAGTAAAGAAGATCCCCCTCATGTTACCCCTAAACTTCTGTCCCTTAATGTCCTCTTGTTTGAATCTTCCCTATTCTCAAAGGGAAAAGCTTGTCCACATGAACTCTGTCTATCCTTCTCATCATTTTAAAGACCTCTATCAAGTCCCCTCTTAACCTTCTGCGCGCCAGAGAATAAAGACCTAACTTATTCAACCTATCTCTGGAACTTAGTTGTTGAAACCCAGGCAACATTCTAGTAAATCTCCTCTGTACTCTCTCTATTTTGTTGACATCCTTCCTATAATTGGGCGACCAAAATTGTACACCATACTCCAGTTTGGTCTCACCAATGCCTTGTACAATTTTAACATTACATCCCAGCTTCTATACTCAATGCTCTGATTTATAAAGGCTAGCATACCAAAAGCTCTCTTTAGCACCCTATCTATATGAGATTCCACCTTCAAGGAACTATGCACGGTTATTCCCAGATCCCTCTGTTCAACTGTATTCTTCAATTCCCTACCATTTACCATGTATGTCCTATTTTGATTTGTCCTGCCAAGGTGTAGCAGGATGGATCTTGAATTCACTCCCCAAGGAGATGTGGGCACAGAGGGTAAATTAATGTTCCCAGGATGGAAAATGATTGGCATTTTTTTGGATGAGGTTCATGGATGTCATAGCGTAGTGGGTCTGGTTGTACTCATTAATTGGCACTGCTGCTGAGCATCGCAGTGAGATTATCAATCAATCTAACAGTGGCCCACCACAGAGATTCCTTAGGCTTCCTTGGGCTTCATTAGATGTCTGTTTCTGCCATGCCATGGAACCTCTGACACAGAGGTAGCCTTCAGGATGAAGCTAATGTGGAATATGCTTTTCCCCTGTTCTCTGGAAACGGGCCTCATGACCTGTTGGGCAGACTCCATCTTGGATCCCGAGATGAAATACAAGATGACTGTATTGCATGTAGTCTCAATTCACCAACCTGCATCATTCCTCGATGTTCTCTATGGTCAGCAGCTTTACATCCAACTTCCCAGTCTCCTTGTAGGTGATGGTCAGTCAAAATGGGGCAGTGGTCAGAGAGGGCCTTCTGAAGGGGGAATGTTGGTGTGTACTGATGTCCAGTTGTGTGAGGATGGATGGAGTGCTGTGGTGCACCTGTCACTTCAATATCCTCTGTCCTATTGACTGGTAATTTGACAATTTGGATGCATCTGACCAATTAATCCTTAGAATAGATAGAAAATAGGTGCAGGAGTAGGCCATTCGGCTGTTTGAGCCAGCACCACCATTCAATATGATCATGGCTGATCATCCAAAATCAGTGCCCCATTTCTGCTTTTTCACCATATCCCTTGATTCCCTTAGCCCCATGAGCTATATCTAACTCTCTTGAAAACATTCAGTGAATTGGCTTCTACCGCCTTCTGTGGCAGAGAATTCTACAGATTCACAAAATGTTTTTCCACATCTCAGTCCTAAATGGCCTACCCCTTATCCTTAGCAGGTTATAATCTCCTATCTCTCCTTAACAGGACAAATACAGTGGGATTCCAGCATTTTACATCACGACACCTTCCAGAGGTGCTCACGTACTGCAGCTCTGAGGAGAGATCGAAAGATTCACCAGCCATTGATCAGACCATCCAGACATCAACTTAATCCACAAACCAGCCTCATCTGATCCCTGGCCCTGAAGTATTACCGTAAAGCAGCAAGAGAGAAACAGGTCATGTTCCGCATTACTCGGTGGTCATCCCCTCAGCAGTTGATAGACGATGGGTGGAAAGAACTTGAAACTGCCCACCCCTGGCCCCAAGCCACGAGTGCTGCCTCAGGGTCTACGCTCTGCCATAACTCTTGACTATAGAGTTGTGGATGGGCTGCCACCCCCGCTATATCGATAGCAGTCCCCTTGCCAGTGCCTGGCTCTCTCCCAAGCCTGGTTTGCAGAAGCAGCACTGGAGCGACTGAACGCATTAAGGGTGGCAGAACCAAGGCAGTTAAAGGAAATACAGATCAGCACTGATCTAATTGAATGGCAACAATGTTCAGGGGGCTGAATGGTTTTCTTCCATTGAACCCCCTCGTTTTGCATTGGGCAAGGCTTCACACAGTACTGGCACTATTCCTTGATGCTTCAGTAGCCTTGTAATGCCTTGTTTTGGGAATTGATTCTTACTGGGGTAACGCCACACGTACTTTCTCGGTTATATGAACCATGTAGCTATAATTTTCGAGTGATCCTAGACATTGAGAGTTAGCAAGGCTTTTAATGCCATCGAGCAAGATATTATCACATAGCCTTCCACAGCTCACTGCATTTTGACTGGAAACACTAGGAACTGGTTTTCTGAGTGGGCTTTGTCATTTTCCACTGTGCCAGTGAGGAAATATTTAATTGTGGTGAACCTCGATCAGTAATGTGCTCTTTAGAATGAGGGGAGACTTACTAATTGGTATCATTTGCTACAATATTACTTCTGTTGAATCTTGGTGAAGTTTAGGGAACATTTTCCTGAGATCCCACAACACGACTGTCCTCCCAGATACCCTACTTTCACAGGAGAATGCCCTGATGACGCTTTTACTGTGCAAATGCTTCATGTAGGGGTTTGAAACGCATTGCTTTTATAAACTGATGTATTTTAATCCCTTACCTTTTGGCATATATACAAAGGGCACTTCTTTGGAAACGCGGGGCAGAAATCTCAGATGTGACAGCTTTATATCGGCAGGACCAAGCGTAGATTAGGTGACCATTTCACCGAACACTTGCACTTGGTCCGCCAAGGCCTGCTGGATCTCCTGTTTGCTAACCACTCCCCTTCCCATTCCCATACCGACCTTTCTATCCTGGGCCTTTACCATTGACAGAGTTAGGCCACTCACACCTCCTCATATCCCGCTTGGGTAGCTCACAACCCAACAATATGAACATTGAATTCTCAGTTTTGGGTAACAAATGAATAGTGAGGTTTGTTTTTGCAGATATTAAAAATTGCCACTTAACAGGTCAGACAGAAGTACTTATCGCATTTTTTGTTTTACTTTTAAGCAGTTTATTTTATTGCTCTTCACTAAATATTCTTGAGAAGCTTCTTTCTTGAATCACAAGAATCATCCAATGTGCAAGGTCAGTCAGTGGAGAGTTTTCTTTCCCTTGACGCCAGCTTTATCAGCGGTCTTGATATCAAAGGGATCACTCTCATGTCATGGCTAGAATTCAACTCTTTTGCCCATTTTTGTTGAGGCTCTGTAATGTGATTTAGAACCTAATAGCTTTGGCAAAGCAGCATTGAGCAATGAGGTCTGCACGAGTGCTATATTATTATCTGACCTGTTCATTGCTGTAGATATAATAATCTCACTCCTGCTATTGAGACGCGGGCTTTGGTCGTCAGTCATCCTTCCAGCCAGACACAAATGCTCCTGGCTGGTGTTGCTGGGACATAAAGCCAGCTGTGCCCATCAGGGGGACAAAATACTGCAGAAATCAAAAAAGAATGCAGAAGCTGGAAATCTAAGATTAAAACAAACTGATGGCGACACTCAGCAGATCAAGCCACGTCAGTGGGAAGAGACCCTTTGCCACAGTGACGTACGTGATGTATACTGCTTCATATAATCAACTGTAACCCGTGCTTGATGCATATTCTCCCGATCAGCAAGGTGAGTTAGTCCTAAGAAGCTTCATCACCACCCATATTGCTTGCTTTTCTTAATGTCCGCACAGCTCTGGATAATCTTCTTCCTTGTCTTGAACAACATTTGGAGCTGATTACATTTAGGCCAGGGGAACATCTCATGGAGGAGAGGGGGTGGACAAGTAGTTTATGTGAGATTATCTGGCACTGGCTTGCATTGGAGTATCGAGAAAGTGTCCTATCATGTTGTTGAAGTTCTCGAGCCGTGGAATTACCCGTTCAATATTGGATATAGATCTCCCTCAGGTGCCCCTGAGTTTCATGAAATGGCCACAGGAAATTCTCCAATAACGGCAAAGCATGATTTCCATTCCGACTTTCTCCACACAGGCCTACTTTTTCCTGAAGCTCAGGAATTCAATTCTGCATCAGCCACATAGTGCTGTATCTTGTTACTGCCCACTGGCGGACAGCTTTGGACAGGTGATCTGCGAGCATTTTTTAGCAAAGAACGCTACAAGATCTTTGTTTTTTAGTAGCCTCTCCAGTCTCTGCAATTTCAGATGCTGCTCCTGTTGTATCATTGAAAGCCCTGCCATACACATGGTCTTAACAGCGCTATATTATTGTCCTGATTTTCTTATCCAGAAGAAAATGTTTACATTTGCCTGGTTAAATGTAAACTTTCTCACTAACTGCTTTAAAGTCTCACACCTGAAGTTTTTGCAAGTTTTAGTACAGTATCCTCAACCTGAAACAGTGGTGCTGAGGCATTGAGTGTAAAATGTGCAGTGCAGTGACATTATTGTTAGTTATTCCCACACTCGCATTCTTCAGCCCATCTCCAATCTGAGAAACTGGTTCTTTCCCCCTTGGATCACATCACATCACCCTCTTGAAATTGCTATTTACTAACTAGTTTTTTTTTTACTCTCCATCCCTGCTTTAAAATGAGAATCTCTCTCAGCGAGGCTTGAGAACACAGACGCCTTAACCCTACACCTTACACTGAGTTTTCTTCTTGGGGTAATTGTAACAATGCCAGAAGTACGTTTGAGAAACGGTGAGGGCGGCACGGTAGCCCTCCAGCGCCTGCAACCCAGGTTCGATCTTAACTGCGGGTGCTGTCTGTATGGAGTTTGTACGTCCTCCCCGTGACCTTCGTGGGTTTTCTCCGAGATCTTCGGTTTCCTCCCACACTCCAAGGACGTACAGCTATGTAGGTCAATTGGCTCGGTATAAGTGTAAATTGTCCCTAGTGTGTGTAGGATAGTGTTAATGTGCCGGGATCGCTGGTCGGTGTGGACTCAGTGGGCCGAAGGGCTGTATCTGTAAACTAAACAGTTGCACACACAGAGCAGCAAAAATATGTATTAATAGTATATTTATAAAGATCTAAGCCAACCCAGCCTGAATTGACTCGAGTCTGAATGCATCCTGCAGAACGTGCCTCCACGACTAGGTTTCCTTTGGAGTCTCTGATTAGCCCCACCTCTCCCCTCATACTTTTCCCGTGTAGAATATTTTTGGATTAACCCGTTTATGGTTCCTCCCAGCCTTTTTTTCCTACACTCTCATTTCCTTTTCTTACTTCTCCTTTGAACATTCTGTAACCAGCCCCGCTCTTCTTTGTGTTCTGTTTTGCCGTCTCTCTTCATGGAAACTTCAATTTTGCTTCACTTCTCCCTCTTGGGAATGCACCTAAACTGCGGTTGAAACATCCCCTCCAGAAAGACTGCAGGGGAGGGGAATATCTCTGATTGGTTGAAACCATGATGATAACCCCGGAGATAAACTGTAAAGGGGGTTATCTGATCAGTGGGTGAAAGGGAGCAGCTGGAGAGTGAGAACATCAATGAAAGAATGTCAGAGTATAAAATGCAGAGCAGAACGACACGCCCGCCATGACAGGCTACAGTCATCTTCCAATCCCAGAGACAATAAAATAAATAAGCTCTGCAAATATTAGAGATGGACGGCTGATACATGTAGAAATCAAGTCAGCAGAAGTTGCATGATTCCATATTGAGTGCATAAAGCTCTAATGTTCCCAGGCAGAAGGCGGGGTGCTGCCTCAAGCTTGCATTGGGGCCTTGTAACAATGCAAATCATGGGTCAGAATTGAGTGGGGAATTGAGGTGCAGGCAAGCGGAAACTCAGGCACTGTGCGTAACTATGGCAAATCTGTGGAATTTGTTTCCAGACGGCTCTGGAGGCCAAGTCAATGGATATTTTTAAGGCAGAGAGAGATATATTCTTGATTAGTGCAGGTGTCATGGGTTATGGGGAGAAGAAGGCAGGTGAATGGGGTTAGGAAGGAGAGATAGGTCAGCCATGATTGAATGGTGGAGCAGACGATGGGCCGAATGGCCTAATTCTGGTCTTGTCACAAATGAACATGAAAGTCACCCAATCTACATTTGATTTCCTAAGTACAGAGGAGGCCACATTGTGAACATTGCGGTTCACTAGGTTGGACTAGTGCAAGTGAATGGCTGCATCTTGCCATCATTCAACAGTGAATTATCCATCTGAATTAGCTCAGCCTGTTTTCCCTTCGCCTCTGGGAGTGGAGAACATGCCCAGCCTGACCAGCTGGCTATTTTTTCACATTTTCTGTTCTTTTTTATTTTAGATTTTCAGAACCTGTAGTTTTTCTTTGATTTTGATTCGATTTGGTCCGGATCTCTCCCTATCCCTTGAGATTGGTCCTTCTTCAGTTGACTAATTTTATCTTGGAATAATCTGTAACCGTGTTATTGCTTCTTTCTGGATGTTCCCCTAATGTTAGTTGCTCCACGTGGACTAATGGAAGTAATAATGGCGCATTTTAAAATGCCAGTATTTTTTTACGGAGATGCTCAATTGAAGTACTGTATGCCTTTGGGTGCCTTGAAGGATTTATTCTCTGCAGCTAGTATTGATTATGATGTGGAGAATGTAGATCGTGCCCACACATGACCCATTCGCTATCTTTTCCCCGGTGTTGGGGAAACAGGAGGACTGTGAACCCGGCAGCAGCCCTGTGAGCTATGGCCAAGATCATGCGTTGTAGGCTGCACTGTATTGCATGCAGTGTGGGCTTGGGCAAGGGCATGTGTCCTGTGTGGGAGTGCAAAATCTATATGCTTTTAACATCTATTCAAAAACACTGAAAATGTTATATTTTAGTTATATGGGACATTTAATAAATCAATAATTGCAATATGATTTGAAGCAGCCAATATCAATGGGAAATGAATGGCTTTTAATAAATGGTCTATTTTAAATGATATTTTGTTCTCCTGCTTTAATCTCTCAGAATGAACACCGACACATCTGCTAATGATGCAGAAAAGAAAGTCCTGACACCCATGTTGAATATGTGTGTGTGTGTGTGTTAGTTAATACACTACAGTGTAATGGGTTGCCTTTGTTTTAACCCTCTCACAGACAGGCTGCATAGATTACTCTGAATGCATCTTCCACACAGGCTGGGAGTTTTTGGGAGCTCGTCCAGATTGTTTGGTAATGTCATGTTTTTTACGTTTTGCTGTGCAATGGTTCTTTATTGACGCGTATGCGCAGCACAGTGAAATCGTGTTGCACAACTCACAAATGCACATACGCCATATTTCGGTGCAGTTTACAAAGAAAAAGTCCAATCCAGAAAGTTAGTACTGGAGCGCCCCCAATGCAGGTAAGCCTCAGGCTACTGCAGGCCTACGACCCAACGTCCCTCTCCTCGTCCGACCGCCTCCATGTCCCAAGAGGCGCCTCCTGCAGCCGGCCTTGAGGCGCTGATCCCAGTCCCCCCCCCCCCCCCCCCCCCACCACCGGCCCACTCCTCATGCCCATCGCTGCCAGCGGCTCTGTCCCCAACTCACCGGCCTTTGGGGCTTCTGAGCTTTCCCCTGCAGGCTGCGGCCTGCCGGGACCTACTTCACAGCGGTGAACCAGGCCTGTCACCGCTCCTGGCCACGGGCGACCCACCAAGTCTTCATTCACATGCCGCCAGGTCTGTCCTTGTTGCAGGGTCAGTGCAAGAGGGTGTTAACACACAGGTCACACTGTGGCAGGGAAGTGTAGAATCCTCACACTTGGCTTGCTCCAGAGGATCGGTGTGTGGTGGTGCTAGTCTGTGACGTCTAATGTGCCTCTTATCAGCTCATTCAACTATTGGTGTTCCCTGTAAAAAATAACCCTGGCTAATTATAATTTGCAGCTGACAGGAAATAGTTTCCTGTGGCCATCATGGCTGACCTGCAGCACGGTGCTTGGGCAATGGCAATGAGGTTTCCTCTTTGCTCTCAGCAGCGCTGAAGATGGTCCCCTGAAGAAGGGACCCGACCCAAAATGTCACCCTTCCTTATCCTTCAGAGATGCTGCCTAACCAGCTGAGTTACTCCTGCATTTTGTGTCTAGCTTCACAGTAAAACTCCCTTCACTTAGCCCACACTAATTGTTTGAAAACTGGTCTGCAACTCAGGCATGTCCTAACAACTAACTTTTTCACCTTTCTTTGTATTGTCAATATGATCTGTTTACAAAACACTCAGCCTTTTCATCTTGGTCATTGATTTAGATTCAAGTTGTTGATAGAGTTGAGTAGTTAGCTTTTGATTACATTTCTTGCCACAGCGCAGAATCACAAACTGAGATATTGAGATGCAGGATGGAAACAGGCCCTCCGGCCCACTGGGTCCACACCCACCATTGATTTCTTGTTCACACTAGTTCCTTGTTATCCCACGTTCTCATCCATTTCCTAAACACTAGGGGCAATTTAGACAAACCAATTAACCTACAAACCCGCACGTCTTTGGGATGTGGTGGGGAAACCAGAGCACCCAAAGGAAACACAAACGGTGGTCACAGGGAGAACTTGCAAACTCCACACAGACAGTACCCGGATCTCTGGTAATGTGAAGTAGCAGCTTTACCAGCTGCGCTGCTGCTGACCAGTAGAACTTCATGGACTTTTTCACGAATGGCATCAAGGGAGGGCAGGATTGAGGGACATCGCCTGGTCAAACAAGTCTACGGCTTGCTGAAGAGTCTAGGTGGCCATTCCCGAGTTATTCTGAACAGTGGGTGCTGAATCAGGACATTGGCTGTGCCCAGGGAGTGAGTTGTAGCGAGTCCAGCACAATCCTGGTAATCCGAGCAAAAAACACAAACTGCTAGAGGAGCTCAGATTCTGAAGTGCCCGACCCTAAATGTCCATTCCCCCCACAGATGCTGCTCAACCCACTGAGTTCGCCCAGCGCTTTGTTTTTTGCAAAAAATTCCAGCATCTGCAGTCTCTTGTCCCTCCAGTCCTCGTAACCTTACTGGCTGTGTTTGATGGTGCTGACAATTGAACTTCAATGGATGTTCCCAGCTAAATCATACGTTTCCTAAAACGGTAAATCCCAATGTTGTGTGAGAAAGGCCCTGGGAAAACGTGACTAATAAAGAAAATAAAATTGAGGCTATATTTCAGAGTTATATATTATAAACAAACGAGAAGCATTTCCTTGCATTCCATAACCATTGCACATCAGCAGGGAGGAATATAGTAGACAAGCCAAGCTTACGGAGAGTGATCACCCGAGATACAGCGTTTCACTTTCGTGCACCAGCCTCTTACCTCCTGAACTGGAATATCAATTGATTCACAGTCACCACTCCTACCTTGGCCCTCTTCCCACCCCCACCCCCACCTCCTGTATGTCACTGGGGCTGTCCCAGCTGAGGTTGGACCTGGACTTTAAACCTAGACCCGTCGGTCTCTTACATTACAGTCTTTGGAGGGTCTGGTCAATATAGATTGACCAATATAGACCATTAGATATAAAACCAAGGCATGCATATTTTTTTCAGAAAGGTGGCCTTAAATAAGAATATAATATGACAAAAATGGCTTTATCCGCTGAAGGGTCGAGTACAAATTTTGCTACAGAGAATAAAACTTTCAGGCAGTGCGGTGATTTTGGTGTGTCTCCATCTGACACTGGAGCTAAACAGAGCAGCTGAGCCTATAAACTACATGAACCTCTGGTCCTCTGTGGCAGAAGACTGGTGCATACCCCCTCTAATGGCAGGATCTTGAACTCTGTCTGGAAGGGTGCTGGAGGCAGAGACCTGTGCCACTAGTGCCTGAAACCTAAATAGTAAATGGGTGAGCACTTTTTTAGGGCTCCAAGTAAAATGGAAAGTGTAATTAGATGGATTTCTGAATGCATTTTCGTTGTCTCTGTACTGTACACTGACAATGACAATTAAAATTGAATCTGAATCTGAATAGCTGGGAAATGGGACAGGACAGAGTAAGCTCTCTTTCAGGCAGGAGGGATACATTGAGATATATGACCATTCCTTGTGCCATCATTGTTTACAGTGTATATTTCCCATAAATTTCAACATTCACTGCTCCACCATTAATCCTGGTGTACAGTGCAGGTGCCTCACTGGTGACGAGGTGTTCCTGGAATCATTCCCAAGTGTGACAGACCCAGAGTTTGCCAGTGATTGGGTTCTGAGGGACTTTCCATCAAGTAGCAGTTTGCAAAAATGGAACTAGTTGACAGTGACCTATTAATCCTTAAACAAATCAAATGAAGATGGCTGGGATATTTGAGGGAGTGCAGAATAACTGCCCCGTATAGGCGGAACAAGTATTGCCCATGCAGAGAAAACGGAGATATACATGAATGGCTGGAGGACAAGGGTATTACAAGCTGGAGAACTGAGTTATACAAAGGTAAAGTAGAATAAAAACGCATGCCCCTTACATGTGTTGGTATCAAAGCATTGTGCTTATTCCCAATCACTTTCTAAATATTTTACAAAAATTAGTAGCTGATACCTGACTGAAAAAGTGAGTTCAACAGATATAATTCAACAGTACACATGACCCAAAGTGTGAGATGTTTGGGCAGTGGAAGGAAAGTTATGGTGAGCCTCTTGCAGTCAGTAGCGACACAAATAATGCTGAGAGGGCTGAAGACTCTTCAGTGTGTCCATCTGCTCCTGGAGGCCAGGGCTTGAGGTGAGTCAGCTGGATGTTGAAAGAGCTGGAGCCTTCAAACAGTGTAGAAACTCAGACAAAAAGAAAACAGAGTCTTAATTATCTGCGGTCAGCAGAACACATGACAGCAAGGTCACTGAGGTGTAAAGACTTGCCAAGCCTGCATACGGACATGTGCAAGCAACCACTACATTTGTCTTTATCTAAGGTGCTCGCAAGCTGAGAGTCCAAGGCCATGTCAGAGGCTGTTCATTGGTGTGGTTGAATGTAGAACCCAAAGAGCACGACTTTGCGGTGGGCAAATGGTGATCAGGCCTCGTAGAACTTCCTTTCAACTTGTTTGGTGACGGTTCCACTGGTCATCATGGTCCGAGTGACCTGCTGGGTGACGGACGTCCCTCCTTCCATCCTTTGTGTTGTAACAGTCATCCCGTCTGAAATGGGACGCAGGGAGTTAGTTTCAGAGAAGCACAGCAAAATCAGAGCAATGAAAAGCTAATGCAGGGTTTGGTGTAGACTAAGGGCTGGGCTTCATTCACGAGGGTGAGGACGGCGACTGTGTCAGCACCAACCTGAGAAGAAGGGGTCGGTGGTGGACTGCATCAGGCTGGTCTCTGTGCTCATGTTCCCAGGCATTGTGAACCCTTCATTCCTCATCACCGTCTGCTTACTGAACTTGGAAATGCTTCCTAGGAAACGAAAGAGTAGATCACGACCGTTACAGCACGGGAGCCAGCAATGACCATGTGCTGCCCATTGAGTTGTACAGATGTCATAAGATCATAAGTGATGGGTGAAGTATTAGGCCAGTTGGCCCATCAAGTCTACTCCGCCATTCAATCATGGCTGATCTATCTCTCCCTCCTTATCCCATTCTCCTGCCTTCTCCCCATAACCTCTGACACCTGCACTAATCAAAAATCTATCTCTGCCTTAAAAATATCCACGGCCTTCTGTGGCAAAGAATTCCACAGATTCACCACCAGATGTGCAGACTCTCTCACTGGGATCACATCCTGGGACCCTTCATCCCCTGATACTCACATCCTGGGACACCCAGCATGGGAGCCTCCTCCCCACAATCTGGGCCCTTTCATCCCCCAGACTGGGTTACAGCCCATTCTAACCCCGAGAGACCTTCCAGCACAGGACAACTCCACCCTGGGACCCTCACAACCTTCCACCTCACTGCACCCCATCCTCCACCACCCCCAAACCCCCACCTGCCATTCCTTCTAAATGTCCATCAATCCCTTCTCCAGAAACACAATTGCATCTTAACCCAGCAAACTATTTACTGCCCTTTGAATGGAAACGCGGTCTCGGGAACAATCTTTAACACTTTTATTTTGTCAGGAAGTGAAACTTGTCTGCTTGTCCACCCACTAACTCATCTGGTCTTTTCACTAACTGACCCACCCCACTCACTAACCGACCGACTCTATCACTAACTCATCCAGCCCACCCACTAACCAGGCCATCCACCCACACCCCAACCATATACTCCTTCATCCACCTACCGTGTGCCACCCATCCATCGAATCACCCATCCACTCACCTATCCCCACCCACCCTACTGCACCCCCACACACCTACCCCACCTGCTCCCCCAGCCCTCACCAGAAGAGGCACAAAGAGTGGCGATCTGTGTGGGGCAGTATTCATGCTAAGCCCTCGATGCAGGAGACCGTGGAATGGGAATTGCTCCCTCACTGTGTGGACACTTACCTGCATCCTGAGACTCGATGGTGATGATCCCTTCCCGCTCTGGACCAAAGCCCTGCGTGGTCTTGGCTTGAACCTTGAACTTGTATGGAACGTTCTCGCTGAGATGTGGCACCATTAGAGTCATCTCTGCATCATCTCCTTCCACTTGATACGTCTTGGTCTCATCTGGTGGAGCAATTGGGATGCGTTGGGTGAAACTGGTGGCCTGGCCTGCCTGTGACGAGGCATCCAGTGGGGTGGCTACCCTGAGCCTGTGCCGGCGGGAACTTAACACAGAACGGGGGGGAGCGGGGCAGCTGGCTGATCGCGGGAGTGGGGCGTGTCCGGAGGCAGACTGGATGTATATGGGAGGGAGAGGTGGGGCTTGGTCATGGAGTGCAAGGCTAGGGTGAGAGGTGGGAGAGGGAGTGGTGAATATGGGAACACAGGATCACAGGGAGACAGTGGTCACAGGGAGATCGGAACTATGAGTCATTAGGCATTAACTTCCAATGTTCTTGCAGGGAGTTGAACTCATCGGAAACACCAGTGGATGGTGTTGGTCGTTCCCATTACCTCAACGGCCTTGGAGTGGGAGCAGAGCCTGTTTCCTTCACAGGGTTGTGAGGATTGCCTCACATCCAACTGTATCTGCCCAGGGCTCGGCCTATTGGGACACTTGCCTACCTAGTTATTGCCTTTTGTAAGTGACGACTTATGGGACCACTGGGTCATGAAGTTCAACCAGTGACTGAAACTGTAGTAGCTCTTCAGTAAGCACTTCAGCTCAGCACAGGCAAGTACAGCAAGTTAGTGAACTCTTTTGCACATTCTATTAATGCCCACATCAGCTGAGGAAGGGAAGTAACCCAAATGTGAACTCCTACTCTCTGCCTTACAACCGTCTCAACTGACCTCCACTACCAGGTCACAGTCACTCCTCCAGACTGGGAGAGACATTCGCCAACATGGGAGAATGCCCAGTTTTGTTTTGTCTTTACCCCTCAAATCTAGTTTAATTTTTTAGTTTAGTTGTGAGATACAGCGCGGAAACAGGCCCTTCAGCTCACCGAGTCCACGCTGACCAGCGATCCCTACAAACTAACACTATCCTACACACACTAGGGACAATTTACAATTTTACCAAGCTCATTAAGCTACAAACCAGTTCGTCTTTGGAGTGTGGGAGGAAACCGGATCACCCAGAGAAAACCTACGCAGGTCATTGGGAGAATGTACAAACTCCGTACAGACAGCACCCGGAGTCAGGATTGAAACCCGGTCTCTGGCGCTGTGAGGCAGGAACTCCACTGCTGCGCCACCGTGCCGCCCGTGATGTCTCATCTGAGGATGGAACTTCCGAGAATGCCGTGTTCTCTCATATCTTTGTAACGGGACCAACATCGACCGGAAGAGCCAACTGCTGCCTGGCACGCCCAGTAACCCCATCAAACCCACAGCCTTCTGACGTTCAGGAGGTGCTAAAACTGAGCAAAGCCAGCGCTGTTACCCTGAAGAACATCTGACGATGTGGACCGCAACAATGCTTACCTTGCCCGCCCAAGGGTTCACAGGTCACCAGGTAACCCATGATATCTCCATTTGGTTTTCGGGGTTTCTCCCAACTCAGTTTGAGCAACTCGGAGTTGATTGCAGTGAACACCAGGGGCCCAGGGGCACTGGGTGTGCTCAGTGTGAACGGCGAACCTGCGGGGTGAAGGGAGCATGTTACCAACTCCAAGCAACAGCGGAGAACAGGCCTCACCTCCCAGTAACGCCGTAACCTCCCAACCAGAGCAAACTCAATGCATTTCGTTGTCTCTGTACTGCAAACTGACAATGACAATTAAAATTGAATCTGAATCTGAATCTCAGGGGTCCAACATGTAATGGCATAAGCCCTCATGATCTGTTATGTTGGTCTGTAGGTGATTGACGTGAAGTTGAAGGCAACACGCGATCAATTGCTAAACCCACTGTGTAGTGATCATTAATTAGAGAGAGCAAGGAATTGCTCAGCAAACTGTGTGTGTTAAAGGTATGCAGTTATAGGGATTGCTACTACAGGTTGAACACCCTTGGTGCGTTGTCGTTTCATTATCACATGACCTCTGTTGGCCCAGCAAACGGATAATCCCCAAAGCCTCTGGAACCGAGGGTGACAGAACATCGGTGTTCAACCTGTAGTAGAGATGTATACACACAAAAATCTGGAGTAACTCAGCGGGTCCGGCAGCTTCTCCGGAGAAAAGGAATGAGTGACATTTCGGGTCGAGACCCTTCTTCACATTGGGAGTCAGGGGAAAGGGAAATGATATGGGAGGTAAATAGAACAAGTGAATGAAAGATATGCAAAAGGTAACGTTGATCAAGGGAAGGAGGAGCCCACAATGGCCCATTGTTGGCTGTGGTGTAGGTGATAATGAGTAGTTGAGACTCAACAGGTTGACAGTGAAACTAGTACTGTGACTGGTGTGGGGGAGGAACAGGGAAGAGAGGAGATGCATATACTGACCACCAAGGGGATGTATATACCGACAATCCCAATTCCATTTACATTCTGTTCACAATGCCATCTGCGGCCACTCAGGGACAAACCAGGGCAGGACTTGCACAGTAAATGGTAGCATCCTGAGGAGTGTTGCAGAACTGAGAGACCTAGGGGTGCAGGTCCATAGTAAGTGGTGTTGCAGATTGAAGGGTGGTGAAGAAGGCAAAAAAGAAAATGCTCAAACAACTCAGATGGTCAGGCAACCTCTGTGGAGGCAATAGACAGACGTTTTGGGTTGGGATCCTTCTTCAGACTGAAGGTGTTTGACACTATGGTCAAGTAGCTCCCCAGAACATGGAAGCTGCAACTCATGGGATGACTGGCCAAGCTGATATTGGACAAGTGGAAGATCTGAATCCACATCAAAACTAGATGCAGCAACACACAAAGAGCTGGTCAGGCAGCATCTGTGGAGGGAATAGACGCTCACATTGGCCCTGAAAGTAAGCATGCAGGTACAGCAGGCAGTGAAACAAGCTAATGGCATGTTGGCCTTCACAACAAGAAGAGTTGAGTATAGGAGCAAAGAGGTCCTTTTGCAGTTGTGCATAGCCCTGGTCAGACCACACCTAGAGTATTGTGTGCAGTTTTGGTCTCCAAATTTAAGGAAGGACATTCTTGCTATTGAGAAGTGCAATGTAGGTTCACAAGGTGAATTCCCAGGATGGCTGGACTGTCATATCTTGAAAAAATAGAGCAACATGGCTTGTATACACTGGAATTTAGAAGGATGAGAGGTGATCTTATTGAAACACTTAAGACTATTAAGGGATTGGACACATTAGAGGCAGGAAACATGTTCCCGATGTTGGGGGAGTGCAGAACCAGGGGCCACAGTTTAAGAATAAGGGTAGGCCATTTAGAACGGAGATGAGGAAAAACATTTTCACCCAGAGAGTTGTGAATCTGTGAAAGTCTTTGCCTCAGAAGGCAGTGGAAACCGATTCTCTGGATGCTTTCAAGAGAAAGTCAGAAAGCTCTTAAAGATAGCGGAGTCAAGGGATATTGGGAGAAGGCAGGAACGGGGTACTGACTGTGGATGATCAGCCATGATCACAGTGAATGGCAGTGCTGGCTTGATGGACCAAATGGCCTAATACTGCACCTATTGTCTGTCTCCCGCGCAGCCAATATAAGACATTCATACACTGATCAATGGAAAACACTTGAATTTTCTTCTGGAATAAAGTTCAGGCCTTGGAGTAGAGATCGAGAAGCCGCCAGGATCAGTGTGGACTCCCACAACACTGCCACCTTCTGTCCATCACCGACCAAGCCAATTTGAATGGGTGGGGGCCGCCATACCTGGGATCGGGCTGAGGGGACTCATTGGGTCCACTTTGGATTCGATGGTGATGACTCCTTCGCGGTCCGGACCCCATCCCTTGTCACTCAGGGCCTTGACCTTGAACATGTAGGAGTAGTTGGGCAGAAGGTCATTGATAATCAGCGAGTTTTCATTGGGGTCTGGGATGTCAACAGTTTGCATCTCACCTGAAACGTAAGAGACATCACCTTAGTCACAGACAACTGCTCTCCCTGCCCACCCGTCCCATGAGATGGGCTTAACTGATGGACGCTCCACTTACTACAGTCTCGCCCCCAAGACACCTGCAACGTTAGCACACACGGTGTCTGCAACAGTGAGTCAGACTGCACGGGAGGGCAGCTTGGACACTGAGGGATGGGCAAGATCACACAAGAAACAGGAGCAGGAGTTGGTCATCAAGCCTCTGACCTGCTCCTCCTTTCATCGAGATCTTCTCTCAGTGCCATTTCCTGGCTGAATCCTCCATGTTCCCCCATTTCACCAGGAAATGTTCAGAAATGTATCGATCTCTGTTCCCAATGAACCCAGTGCCGGATGCTCCTCAGCCCTCAGTGAAGAGGTCTCTCCTCGTCTCAGTCCTGAGGGACCTTCCCCTTACTCTGTTGGGGAATCGCCTTTGCCACTTCCTGCCTCTCGTACCTTATAAATCTCAATGAGATTAGTCTTCAGACTTTAGAGGTTCAGCTCGGAAACAGACCCTTCACCCAAGTCCGTGCCAACCAGCGATCACCGCATACACTATCCCACACACTAGGGAGAATTTACAATTTTACCGAAGCCAATTAACCTACAAACCTGTACGTCCTTGGAGTGTGGGAGGAAACCGGAGCACCCGGGGAAAATCCACGCAGTCATGGGGAGAATGTACAAACTCCATACAGACAGCACCCGTAGTCAAGATCGAACCCAGGTCTCTGGCGATGTAAGGCAGCAGCTCCACTGCTGCACTGCTAGGCCACCCCCTCTCGGTCTCCTGAACTCGAGTGCATGCAGGGATAGTCAGACCAGCCTCTCCTTATCCGGCCACCCTGTCTTCCCTGATCCAGTAGTGGGTGTTTGCCAGCCGCGGTGGGGACTGGGAGAGTGGGGGAGTGACTCACCTCCTGCCAGGGACTGGTAGGTGACGCGGTAGGCCAGGACCTCTCGTTCGCACGGAGGGTTCTGCCAGCTGACCTTCAGTGAGGTTGCTCCCAGCGCAGAGAAGACCAGGCGAGTCGGGGTGTTGGGGACCCCCGGAGAGCGGTTTTCTGTGGGGTGGGGACAGAGAAACAAAGCGGTAAGACTGGAAAAGCACAGGATTAAACAGAGACTGAAACACCTGCTGGAACGGGTCCAGGAGCAGAGAATGACACAAGCAGCAGCTTCCACCATCGGTCCCAGTGAGAGGTTGCTGCTTCATCTCTGCCAGCGCAGGGAAACGGGCCAAATATGACAAGTGTTAATCCCGTAAACTGATGCGAGCGAACTGCTGAGAGGAGAGAGAAGTACCAGCCTCTCAAAGTAGAGTTGGTGAGCTTATTCTATTATGCAGCAGTTAATACTCTCATCCACTGGTTTATCCTCGCCTTTACCCACTCATTACCTCTTTGAACTAATTTAAAGATCACTGCTCTCTCCAATTCTGACTCAGTATCTACCCCATTTCCTTTCACTTTCGAATTGGCCAAATGTCCTTCAGCCTTCAGCTATTTCCCAGCTGTTATCAGGCAACTTACCATCCTACCTCAACCAGCGAGCAGTCCTGAGCTACTATCTACCTCATTGGTAACCCTCGTACTAACTTTGATTGGACTTTACTGGCTTTACCTTGCACTAAAATTTAGCTATCTGTACAATGGCACGATTGTAATCATGTATTGTCTTTCCACTGGCTGGTTTAGCACGCAACAAAAGCTTTTCACTGTACCTCGGTACACATGATAATAAACTAAACTGAACTGAATTAACCGATTTGGGTTCTAGGCTCAGGAACGACCTCTCGAAATCACCATCACCTCTCTTTCCTCTCAGCACTTCGCTCTGATCAAGTTTTCAGCCCCCCCTTCACCAATCCTCTCAGGCTCACTGTCAAACTCTCTGCCCGCAAGGCTGGGCTAGAGCTGGCCATTCTGTTGCAGATGCAGGTCCAAGCCACGAGGAATTGGGTAGGATGGAACTGCAGATGCTGGTTTATACCGAAGATAGCCGCAGAGTGCTGGAGTAACTCAACGGGTCAGGCAGCATCTCTGGAGAAAAAGGATGGGTGACATTTCGGGTCAGAACGTATATCTGAAGGATTCCGACCCAAAACGTCACCCATTATTTTTCTCCAGAGATACTGCCTGACCCACTAGGTCGCGAGGAATTGGGTTGGTCTTGCCCTGAACTTATTCATATCCCTCCCTCAGTCCTCAACAAGCCAGTCAGGATTGGATCTAATCTCTAGGCTGAGTAGTAAAGCATGTGGCCTGAGCTAATTGCCCAAACCCATCATATGGTGCCATTGGTGTTAGCCAGGATTGTGAATGAATGAGAAGGAGGTTTTAGAGTTACACTGGACGGGGCCTAACCATGAAGAGCCATCTCCAGGTTCTCAAGAGCAGCGTTCACATCCTCAGATTCTGTACGTCTCCTCCCGCCAATCATCCGTTGTGTGACCGTGTAGTCAACTCCCTGCATTCCATGCATTGGTGGTCCTGCAGATACAAATATCTGTCAGACATTCTGCAAAGCAGTGCCAGAGCTGCTGTACCTTGAACCTGGCATCACAGGTTGGTCTAAAAAGCTTTTTTGGCACATTGGCCTTCATCAGCCAGAGCATTGTATAGAAGTTGGGAGGTCATGATGCAGTTATATAAGATGTTGGAGAGTAACACAGCCGGATAGGCAGCATCTCTGGAGAGAAGACAGGAGTGACGTTTCGGGTCGAGACCTTCGATTTAAAGCAGCACCTGCAATTCTTTCCTACACGTTTAGAGTACCGTGTTCAGTTCTAGGAACCATTATAGAAAAGATGTTGTCAAGTTGGAAAGGGTACAGAGAAGATTTACGAGGATTTGTCAGGATTCGAGGGTCTGAGCTAAAGGGAGAGTTTGAACAGGCTGGAACTCTATTCCTTCGTGCAGGAGGAGGGGTGATCTTATAGAGGTCTATAAAATCATGAGAGAAATAGATCGGGTAGACGCACTCTGAGTCTCTTGCCCAGAGTAGGGGAATCGAGAACCAGAGGACATAGGTTTGAAGTGAAGGGGAAAGGATTTAATAGGAATCTGAGGGGTAACTTTTTCACTCAAAGGGTGTATGGAATAAGCTGCAAGAGGCAGGGACTATAGCAACGTTTAAGAAACAATTAGGTACATGGATAGGACAGGTTTAGGGGGATATGAGCCAAATGCAGGCAGGTGGGACTAGTGTAGATGGGACATGTTGGTGAGCATGGGCAGGTTGGGCTGAAGGGCCTGTATCCATGCTGTATGACTATGAGCAGTCTGTGCATTTACTGCAGGTACCCAGGAGCAGACGCTGAAGGTGATTATGAATAGGGCTGTAGGCATGGAGTGGGGGGTTATGAAGGCAAGAACATGGTAGAAAGAGTGGGAGATGGAGATGGAGGGTGGGCAGGGGGTGGGTGGGGATTGATGAGGGCAGTAGTTGGAACTGTTCAGTGAACTTTTAGAACTTTGTTGGCGCCAAAACGTGGTGACGCTTGTGTACAGCCTCGGTGAGGTCTGCTCCATGAGTTGTGTAGTAAACAAAGCATTTCACTGCACCCAGGTACGTGTGACAATAAAATATCATTGACTCGTTGAACATACCCTGTGCAGACAACCACTGACCCTGCCCTGGCGCCAGGGTCTCCGAGACCCCCCCGATGGTCCGTGTGAACTGCTGGCTGTGAATGCCAGTGTTCTGAGTGATCGTGCCCTGGGTACCTCCGGAAAACGTCGTGTTCGTCTCCCACCTCCCGTTCATCTGCATGTCTGCGGGAGAGGGGGAAGGAAGGTGTTCAGTCAGTAGAGGCACCCGGTTCACTGGACTAGTCCGCCCTGCTTTACCCAACCACCAGTTGCCTGTCACATTCTCCATGGCACTACATCCCAACTTATCCGCCCTTTAGACTTTAGAGATACAGCGCCGAAACAGGCCCTTCGGCCCACCGAGTCCACGCCGACCAGCGATCAGCCCGTGCATTAACACTATCTTACACATTGGGGACAATTTACAATTTTGTCCGAAGCCAATTAACCTACAAACCTGTACGTCTTTGGAGTGTGGGAGGAAACCGGAGCGCCCAGAGAAAACCTGCGTGGTCTCAGGGAGAATGGACAAACTCCGTACAGACAGCACCCGTAGACAGTATCGAACCCAGGCTCTGGCGCTGTAAGTCAGCAACTCTACCGTTGCGCCACAGCCCCTCCTCACCCTACAATTCAAACTTGCCCCCTTGCCCCTTGCCACCCACCCTATCTCTCTCAGCTACTCCCTATGACTTTTGGCAGATCAACTTCCCTCCTGTATCGTATCGTAGCCAACAACTCATCCCCACCCACTATACCCCACCCAGCCCATTCCAAACCATCCCTGATCATCTTCACCAGCCCCTCCCCACCCTACAAGTTAAACCTGTTTCTCCCCACCTATCCTATCCCTCCCAAACTTGACCATCTCTTGGCTGTCTCCCATCACCCAACCAACCTAATTATCCTTGTCCTCCCAGTGATAATTACACCTGCTGTAGACTCTCCCCACCCAGTGTGTACCAAGCCTGGTCTTCATCACCCACACCCAATCCATTCATTCACCCAGCTCCATCACATCACTTGGCTACTATCGCCATAGCAACCTGGCTTCACCCTCCCACCAACACTCGGGGGGAATGTTTGTCACGCGACCCATCAATCCCTTTGACAACAGCTTCACCTCACAACGTGAAGGTTAGGAACAACGTAGTGAGTACGTATAAGGCCGCATCGTTAATGATGGCTGATGTAAGGAAAGCAGATGCAGCAGGAGCTAAATAGGCATTGGGGACTTTATGGAGAGAATTAACCAACAGAAAAGCAGCCAGGACTCCAGTGTCGGCTGTGTCAGCTCTCAGCTGTGGCCGAATGCACAAAGGTGGATGTTAGACAGGCATGCAAAAAGTGTAAAGTTTAAAAAAACTCAATGTCAGAACAACTCTTAAAAGTATGTGCATAGCAATCTGTGGGGTGAATTTGTGGAATGGTCTGGAACAGGAGATAAAACTTAGCACAAACATAATTCAGTTTAAAAAGTACAAAAACACTTTTTAAAAAGGATATTGGGATGAGGATAGGTGATTGTGAGTGGGATATTTGTTATACTGATTGTATTGGGAAGGGTGATTATAGGGTGATGGGTTGTATATATGACTAAGATACTGTATAGTATATGAGGGTTGTTTCTTTTATTTTTTATTTTTTTCTCTCTTTTTTGTATGGCTTTGTAAATATTTGATTAGTGTATAAATGATTATAAATAATTTGGTGTACATATAGCTGCTGGTGTACATATGGTGTACATATAGCTGCTAAATTTGTATAAGATAATTATAAGCAGTTGAATAAGGGGTAGGAATTAATAAGCTTTGGCTTCTTCCTGCTCCTTTTCAGACACATACGATTTCATTTATTTATAGATATTGTCTATGACACTTTATAAATATTCTTGTTTTATTTTTTGTATGTTGTTTCTTGCTTTTTATTCTTTTATTCTGTTCCAAATAAAGAATTAAATTAAATTTTAAAAAGTCATTGTAACGGGAGATTTTGACTTTGGGAAAGGTTGCCATGAATTCATTCATTTCGAGGCTTGTTCAGGATACTTGTGTGAAACTCTTTGTTCAGCTTGTATCCAAGGTGTGCATGCGAGGGGTAATTCAGTGATGGAATCAAAACTGTCCACAATAAACTGGAAAATCTGATAAAAAATGGTTCAACCACAGGAGGGGATCTTCAGTTTATAAGGCTGAGGGCAAGTGTTCCAGTTGTCAAAAAGAAATCACGGAGGACTAAAGGCTGAATAATTTACTATAGAACAGAATAACAACCCGAATCTCTCGAGGAATCAAATATAAGGGCAGGAATGAGCAGGAATGAGACAAAATTAACATTAGCAGACGAGATAAATCGCAGGACTGCAAGGCTTTGAACACTGTGTTTTAAAATAAAGTGAACAAGGTGTTCTGTCAATAAATTCCCAACATTTATTTGACCCAGCAACTATCGCTTTCCACTGGAAAATCGAGCATATTATAAAAATGTTGAGAAGAGCACACTGGCGTAGCTTAGACAACTGGTTTGACATCTAAGTTTATCATTATGGATAATATAAGCTGGCAACTTAATCCTCAATGGGTCGTGAAGAGCCAGGGCGGATTTGTAACGAGTAGCTCACGCCTCTGAACCAGATTGAATTTCTTGAATAGTTGACTGAAGGGTGGGGGGGTCTGTGGACTTCCAGAAGTCCTTTGATAAAAGCTTCTGGTAAGATATCTACAGCAGACATTGACAGGATTAAGTAATGACGTGGAACTGCAGATGCTGGTTTACCGAAGAAAGACACAAATGTTGGAGTAACTCAGCAGGTCAGGCAGCATCTCTGGAGAACATAGATGGGTGAAGTTTCGGGTTGGGACCCTTCTTCAGACTGATTGCACGTGGTTGTGGTGAGGGGGGGTGGGGGGGGGGGGGGGGGGGGTAAGAAAGCTAGATGAGAGGAGGGGCAAGACAACATGGTCGGTAATTGGTGAAATTACCTATTAATAATTATAATGTAATATAATAAAAATACATAATATAATAAAGTAATAATTATGTATTATAAGAAAGGTGGAATAGGTAACGGATGAAATCTGCCTATCAACCCCCCCTCGCCTATGTTCACCTATTACCAGCCACTCTCTGCCCTGCTGCTCCTCTCTCCCAGCTTTCTTACCCGCAATCAAAGATCCTATAAGATCTTTGCCCGCAATGGCCCTCTGAACCAGTCTGAGAGAGGATCCTGACTAGTATTTGGATTGGATTCAATTTATTGTCATTGTCTCATAAGAGACAACAAAATGGATTTTTTGTTTTGGATTGGAACGTCTGCTATCTCATGTTCTCCAGAGATGCTGCCTGACCCGCTGAGTTCCTCCAGCACTTTGCATCTTTCTCTGACGGGTTAAGGGCGTTTTAGTTCCCCCGGTCAGGGAACGGGCTTGGGAGTCAGGGAGGAGAGAGTGAGGTCAACGAGCAGAGATCGGCTCGACGTGAATACGATCCGTGTGGAGGAGCATGATTTTATAAGCGAGTTAAGAGGTTAGCCAATGACACAAAGAAAGACCATGCTGTCAAGCAGTGTGGGTTGCAGCATTAAATTACACATTATATATGAAGTGAATGGACAACACTGTGATAATTGGATTTCAAAAGAAGAAAATATGAGGTCAGGCAAGAAGAATGTAGAGTAGTTTTTCCAAAAGGCCACTGGGATGCAGGCCTCTAACGGAGTTTTTTCCAAAAGGCCACTGGGATGCAGGAACGGAATGAACAGGAATGTTGGCAGAAACTAGGATCGCATTCCCTGGACTTTCAGGGCAGGGCAAGGTTTGGTTGATGTTTTCAGTCAGTTAGAGAAACTGACACAATGAACAGAGAAAAA
Organism: Leucoraja erinaceus; assembly: GCF_028641065.1. NCBI lineage: Eukaryota > Metazoa > Chordata > Chondrichthyes > Rajiformes > Rajidae > Leucoraja > Leucoraja erinaceus. The sequence goes on along the minus strand of NC_073399.1, from coordinate 18,954,750 downwards.
GTATTTCTAAAGTCTGGGGAGTCCAAGGCTTTGTTATCTTGTGTATTTTAGTTTTTTAGATTTAACGATACGGCGCAGAACCAGGCCCTTCGGCCCACGAAGTCCATGCCAACCAGTGTTCCCCGTACACTAGCATCATCCTACACATTACGGACAATTTACAATTTTTACCGAAGCTAATTAACCTACAAACCTGTACATCTCCGGAGTGTGGGAGGAACCTGGAGCACCCGGAGAAAACCCACGCAGTCAAGGGGAGAACATACAAACTCCGTACAGACTACAGTTGTCAGGATCGAACCTGGGTCTCAGGTGCTGCAAGGCAACAACTCTACTGCTGCACCACTGTGCCACCCCATGTATAAAGGGAATTAGTTCACAGATGAGTTAGGGGTTTATTGAATGGATGAACGGGTTTGCAGGGTGAGAAGGTCTGCTCCTCTTCCTCTGCCTGTGGTGTCTCCAAACCTCAGCCTCGTCCAGTTTTATCATCTAACATGGGCATATCCTTGTGTTTTGAGCGTCCACGTACGCTCTGCTCTGATGTTGAAGGATTGCAGAAGCATATTTCGTAGACGAGTTGTGCACAGGACATCAACTTCAAAAATCAATTGCAGAAACAAAGAACTGTAGATTCTGATTTATACCAAAGATAGACACAAAGTGCAGGAGTAGCTCAGCGGGTCAGGCAGCATCTCTGAAGAACAAGGATGCGTGACGTTTTGGATCGGGACTCTTCATGAGGGTAGAATTGGGGCAGGTCCACAGATCCCTGCATTCCTGCATCTTGTGCTTGGCAGCCTGGAATTGACACCGGTCACATAGCAAGCGGAGTGGGACCGGCTAGTCCCACTTTTGTTCATAGACGCAGGCCCTTTCTGTCCGATACTCCCTACACCACCCACACAATCCGCAGTTGCCACACCAAGCAGCGAGATGAAATGCAGCAAGCTCACATTGGCTGACATTGACTCCTGACCCCGTCATGCACAGCATGCTGGCTGACCCCCTGAGCCCTGTATGTGCGCTGCACGCCAACTGACCCTTGACCCCGTGCACATGCACAGCACGCTGACTGACCCTTCGCTCTTGCTGCATGCAGCTCCATCCCCTCAGTGCACCAGTTTGTTCACCAGTGCAGTCGACAGAGACGCGGGTTGCTGAGGCGACTGAAGAAGCTACTCAGAAACGCAAGGATGTTAGAGAAAGAAGCCGCTGCGAGATCGTCACCTTGACCTTGGTCTGGTCGGGGTGCTGCCCTCCGCCTTGTGTTGTCTGAGTACTCAGGGTCTTCGGAGAGGAGGCTCTCAATGTCTGATGAAGCATGCGTCAGGGAAGAGCTAGTGGAAAGGCGAGGGATCACTTCCACTGGTAGTTTCCAGCTGACCTTCCTCCCATCGAAACCTTCACCCAGCACGTTCTTCCATCTGGAGCCTTTCAGAACAAGTGAATGACTCGTGTTGGTATTCAATGTATCAGCTGTGCTTGTCCACCCTATCTACAACTAATGGGGGCAGCCCAACAACTGTATAGAACGGTGTGTGTGTGTGCACACATTCATCTGCACCTGCTTACTGCCACACCGAATGAGGCCATTTGACCCATTGGGTCCATACCCCCTCCCAGCAGAGCAATCCCCACTGGTCCTAGTCCACCTCCTCTTGTTGCCCTGGGTCCATGCAGCTTTACCCTCTGTTGATCATTTATTCCCAGTTTATTCACCCAGCTACACAATAGAGGCAATATACATCGGCTAGGGCAAGCCAATCCTTAGAGCCAACAACCTAAGCACCTGAATGGTATCCATGATAAATGGCATCAATGGTATTGGGAGTGATCTTGAGGATTTATTGCAGCAGTGGAAGGAGCAGGCGGAGATCAGGACCTTCTTGGGCAACCATCTTGGATTCTTTGAGGAAGTGACTTCTCCTTTGCAAAAGACTGTGGTATCATTTTGCACCCAAGACGATAATTTTAGCTTAAAAGGTTGAGGAGATTCAAGGGAGAAAACCCCAGAAACTGGATAAGAGAATGTTGGAAGTTTGAAGGACGTTTTAGAAGTTCTTGAGTAGGGATGAAGTGTCCATCAAAGATGCCCATGCTCAGGCTACTGATGTTTCAGATTAACATCGATGATTTATCTTCATTAGCTTGGTACACACTACTCAGCTTTGTAGATATTAGTTTAATTTATTATTGTTACGTGGACCGAGGTACAGCAAAAAGCTTTTTTTGTAGCGTGCTGTCCAATCAGCGGAAAGACTATACATGATTACAATCAAGCCGTCCACAGTGTAGAGATTCAGGATAAAGGAAATAGTGTTCAGTGCAAGATAAAGCTCAGTAAAGTCTGGTTAAAGATAGTCCGAGGGTCTCCCCTGAGGTAGATGGTAGGTCAGGACTTCTCTCTGGTTGGTGATAGGATGGTTCAGTTGCCTGATTACGGCTGGGAAGAAACTGTCCCTGAATCTGGAGGTGCACATTTTCACACTTTTGTACCTCTTGCCTGATGGGAAAACGGTGAAGTGGGGATGCCAGGGGTGAGACTGGTCCTTGATTATGCTGCTGGCCTTGCCAAGGCAGCGTGAAGTGTATGTGGAGTCACTTGGTTTGCGTGAAGGTCTGGGCTGCGTTCACAATTCTCTGAAATTTCTTGTGGTCATGGGTGGAGCCGTTCCCCAAACCATGATGCATCTCCGATCAGCCTGCCAGCTGCAGCAGGCTTTTGAAGACAGATCCCATGGAGGGTGGGGAAACAGGGGGGGGGGGGGGGGGGGGGGGGGGGGATAGCGTGGAGGGGAAGGGGACTGAAAAAGTTCCAAAAGGATTTGGGACTCTGAGCCTTAACTGAATATCCAATCACCAAAGCATCATGCAAAACCAAAGTATCAACACAGTCAAGCACAAATTGGGGTTGAATAGCCCACATGCTGTGCTAGTTCTGGTCAGCAAGTTACACTGCAAGGCTTCAGATTCTGGACGTGATGCAGAGCAGTGACAGAGGACTAAGCTTTGTTTAGGGAGGGGGGGTAACGAAAGTTTGTGTTTCGCCATTGAAAGAAAGCAGCAGAGAGGAACCTTGAAGGCAGCACTAAACTCCACAGGAGTAGGAAGTACAAACATCTGAATAACACGCTGCAGGATAAAAAACAAGCTCAAACCAGGAAAACATCCATTTAGAATCGACATCAGGTTCCTATTTAACCAACGAGGAGCAGCTCTCCAAAACACACGGGTTGGAGATAAAGCTGAATAAACAAGTTCAGAATCAGAGGGTATGTGTTCATATTCACATGCACTCAGCACGCTCGGTACTCCCCTGCACCAGGATAACACTGCTGATTCCCAGAGAAGGGAGTGTGAAGGACAGAAGATAACAACGGCTAGTGTAACATTTTCTCGTGCCTTATCCAAAAACAATGAATTATCACCATCCAGTGAATGACGAGACCTCTGGCAGATAAATCCAGCCACACAGATTGGAACAGTTTGCAACACATGTTATTGCTGATAGTGCTGGCACTGATGCTACAGTTGTTAGTGATAGCCATGGGAACTATGTTGGCAAGGGCACAGGAGTCATCTCTGCTTTCTAAAAGTATCAAGGGATCTTTCCCATCCATTCAAATCTCCAGCCAAGACTTTTGTTGAACTCATCTGAAAACTCACATCTGTAACGTTTGCAAAGCCCAGCCTCGACTGATCGCGATTGAGACAAAGATTGTGGGTTGAGGAGATGTTGACACCACCACTTGACTTACTTTCTCTCAGAGAAAGATTGGAGTCACTTCCAAAGGAGGAGATCACACAATCTTTATCATTAACCGGCAGTAAAACGCTGCCAGGCGGTGCACAGATCGGAGCAGCACAGGACAATAGACAATTGGTGCAGGAGTAGGCCATTCGGCCCTTCGAGCCAGCACCGCCATTCATTGCTATGATAGCTGATCGTACACATTCAGTACCCAGTTCCTGCCTTCTCACCATATCCCCTGACTCCGCTATCTTTAAGAGCCCTATCTATGGCAAGGTTCTGAAGGTGGAAGGAAGGGAGAGGGAGAAGTTTGGGTGAAGGACTGTTGCAAGAAGTGAGGCAGGAAAAGCAGGGCTAGAGACTGGATGGATGGTCAGGGTTGGGGGAGAGGACGGTTGGGGGGGGGGGTGTCAAGGCTCCAGCATTAGAATGCAGTGATAGTTCAGTGTTGACAGTCCACCTGCTCAAGTACCTGGAACCATTTTTCATGAAAGCTCTTTCCCACTGCCTGACTCCCCTCCCCTGTGACGAGTGGACTATGCTGTGCTTTTCCAGCCCACGGAAAACCCAACTCGCAGGGAGCGCAATCCGCACGTTTATGGAGACTTTGGAAAAGCATTGGAACGACTTCCTCACGCAAACAGGAATGGCAGCGGTCACGGAAGCAGACGGTCTGCAGACTGGGAACTGCTCTGGCATACACAACGTCACTTGATGAAACGACGGGGACACAAGAGATGCTGCAATCTGGAGCAAACAACAAACAGCTGGAGGACCTCAGCAGGTTCATAAGTTCTAGGAGCAGAATTCGGCCGTTCGACCCATCGAGTCAAGAATCTGTCAATCTCCGCATTAAAAATATCCATTGACATGGCCTCCACAGCTGTCTGTGGCAAACAATTCCTCCTCATCTCCTTTCTAAAGGTACATCCTTTTATTCTGAGGCTATGGCCTCTGGTCCTAGACTGTGCCAATAGTGGAAACATTCTCTCCACATCCACTCTATGATGGAGCAGCATCTGTGGAAAGGGGGGGAGGGGGGGGGGGGGGGGCTCCCTGATAGTGCTTTTGGAATAACATTGGCCTAGGTGTCTGTGGTATCAATTACTGAAGTGACTCAACTGTGCAAACCTCTGGATACAGAGACATAGGCTACCTTAAAACAGGGTTTTAAATCAAATATATATATACGGAAATTAGTTATGGCCATTGGGAACTTTAATGTATATCAAACAATAAAATATAAAATATACAAACTAAAGGAGAACCACTGGCAGAAAAAAAAAGAGAAAATGGCTTATTGCTACATTGAACCTAGAAGGCATGGGTGATAATAACCAAGGTTTGTCAGTGTAAAGCAGTGGTTCCCAACCTTTTTTTGGCCATGCCCCACCTAATCACCTCTAAAATCCTGATTCCCCCCCTCATGTGGTGATATATAATTCTTATCATTTAAAAAGTGAACTCCGTTTCAGCTGAAGAAGCTTAAAACGCCAATACCTTGGTTTAAACAAGCTTCAAAAGAACATGGCATCCATGAAAAAGAAAAATGAAATAAACAAAAGACAGTTAAAGTTCTGAGCAAGAAATTACTAAAAAATTGTTAAAAAAAAAGAAAAAAACATTAGGTGGTATTAAAATAATAATAATGATAAATATGATAATAAAAGAGTATTGACAGGTAATAAAGAGAGAGAAAATTCTGCGACGTGCATGAAGAGCGATGGCGCGGTGATTATGTAATAATTACACAATAAAGACCTTTTTTACCCCCAAAAATTATTTACTCAAAATAACATCTGAAACATAAACTACGTATGTTTACCTGATGGAAAATCCTAAAAAATAAAAATCAAAAATTTGGACCCAGACCTCCTCAGTCGCACTCAATTGCCCCCCTTAGAAATCATATTGCCCCCCTGTGGGGCGTACGCCCCACGTTGGGAACCACTAGTGTAAAGGATACTTGGACCTTTAACAGCATTTTGTCAGTTACGGTCACCTGTAGACAAGGTATTGCTGCTGGTGCGGCTGTGAAACTATTACCGTGTGTGTGACAGCCAGGCTTAAGCACCAGTGTGAGAGAGTGCGTGAGCTGCCACAGTACAAAGTCCTACCTGTATCGTCAGAGACGCTGGGCCTGGGTGATCGCATGACATCCGAGCTGTACATCAGGAAATTCTCGTACTCATCGTGTGCCTCAGCGTCAATGATGGGAATATCTGGGATGATAGGAACTGTGGAGGACAGAAAGGCAATTGTATGGAGCCCCAACAACGCCACACTCACCGACAACGCCGGTCCACCGAGAACACGCCGGCCCGTGATTATCCTCTACCCTAGCACTCTCCCACACACTAGGGACAATTTACAATTTTACCAAAGCCAATGAATCTACAAACCTGTACGCTTTTGGAGTGTGAGAGGAAACCGGAGCACCGGGAGAAAACCCCGAAGGTCACAGGGAGAATGTACAAACTCTGTACAGACAGCACCCGTAGACAGGATCAAACCTGGTCTGATGCTGTAAGGCAGCAAATCTAAATTTATAATGCACCATTATAAATCTATCAGAGCGATCCCATCAATCCCATTCACCTACTCACTTCCCCGTACCCACCCTCTCCTACTCCCTGCCAACAATCTCCCCGACACTGACATCCACGGTGCTGTGACCGGAGGCTTATCATCCCCGATCCATGTGGGCAAGGGAGCCCCTCCCTGCACTAACTGGGAAAAAGGAGGTCCGTTCACCTCTCATCACCTATTTGCAAGTCTCTGGGTAAGAATACAGTATCTGGGGCATCCCAAGTGCTGACATTGTCTAAGGACCCACATCAAACTCTCAACACTATCTCAAATTGACCCGGGACCACCTGGTAACAGTGTGACCTGTCCCCTCAAGCCGTGTCTCACATTGACCCAGGGTGACCAGCTAATCGTGTGAGCCCCATTAAACTCCCAGGTGCTTGTGGCTCTGGACTGGGATCTGCCATCCTCACAAGGGTCTCACTCACTGGACATCGGTCGTTTTGGTTGCGTCGACAGGTTCATTGTGGCTTCTCGAGGGGGACCCCAGCCAGCCCCGTTCCTGGCCCGCACTGCGTAGCGATACGGCTGCTCCTCCTTCAGGTTCTCGATCATCACCATCCTCTTCTTTGGCTTGTTGATCTTCGCCATCTTTTTTGGTCCAATCGGCTCTGTGAGCGACAGGAGGAGGGGAAAGCAAAACTATCAGCGACTGGAAGGCACCGCCCACGTCTTGGCCCGAGGCCAGGCGAGGGTTCCTCTCCCTCCCCGTAACATCCAACGTCCGACACAAGCCGGTAAAACCCAGAGTGACCACTGGACACAAGCACATGGTCGAGGAACTCTGCTGGCCCACTGAACACCAACGCACTGGATCTCGTGCTCACAGCAACAGTGCCAGTGTTTCACTGTGGGTTGCTATAGAGACGCTGTCAGGCCCCTGTTGGGTTAGGGCGGTGCTGGAGAACACGGTTTAGTTTAGTTTCAACTTACAGCACGGAAACAGGCCCTTCGGCCCATCGAGTCCGCGCCGACCAGCAATTCCCATACACTAGCACTATCCTACATACTAGGGACAATTTACTATTTACAGAAGACAATTAACCAACAAACTTGTACGTCTTTAGAATGTGGGAGGAAACCGGAGCCAGTGGAGAAAATCCACGCGGTCACAGGGAGAACGTACAAACTCCGTACAGCCAGCACCCGTAGTCAGGATCGAACCCGGGTCTCTGGTGCTGTAAGCAGCAACTCTACCGCTGTGTCACCGTGCACCATAGTGTCTGGGTAGAGGACAAGGTTGGGACAGGCTGTGAAGGAGGGGAAGGGTTGTCGCCAGGTCTGACAGCCACTCACGGTTTTCGTCGGTCACCACGGTGTAGCTCACTTCATACTCCACAATCTCCCCGTTGGCCTCCGACGGCTCAGCCCAGCTCAGCTGTGTCACCGTGGGTGAAAGGACGTTGAACGCCAATCGACCCGGCTCATTAGGTACTGAAAGGAGAGCACAAAGACCCGGCATTAGATCTCCTCGCAGCCTCACAACCCATCATTGTATCTTATATGTATATGTGAACAACTTGGGCATTAATTGTAGATGGGTTGGGTGGCACGTTTAACAGACGACACAAACATCGATGCAGTTGTGGGGAGTAAGGAAGGCTGTCAAAGTATACAGCGGGATATCGATTAGTTCGAGATATGACAGGTGGTGTTTAATCTGAGCGTTTAAGTGTGAAGTGTTACACTTTAGGAAGTCAAATGTAAGGGCAAAGTGTACAGTTAATGGCAGGACCTTCAACAGCTTTAACATACAGTGAGATCTTGAGCTCCAAGCCAATAGCTCCCAGAAACTTGCAAAACAACTGAACAGAGTGGTAAAGAAGGCCTATGGTATGCTAGCCTTCATCAGTCAGGACATTGAGTACAAGGATCAAATTGCCATGTTGCAGTTTTATAAAACTCTGGACAGACACGAAGGCTTTGGAGAGGGTGTAGAAGTGGGTTATCAGAATACTGCCTGTATTAGGGGGAATTAGCTATGAGATGTTGGACAATCTTGGATTGTTTTCTCTGGAACAGTGGAGGTTGAGGAGAGACTTGATAGAAGTATATAAAATTAGAAGCATGGAAACAGAGATGAAACAAGACCTATGGCCCATCTCATCCATGCCGCCTCATCTAAACTACTCCCTTTTGCCCACGTTTAACCATATAAATATAACCATATAACAATTACAGCACAGAAACAGGCCATCTCGGCCCTACAAGTCCGTGCCGAACAATTATTTTCCCTTAGTCCCACCTGCCTGCACTCATACCATAACCCTCCATTCCCTTCTCATCCATATGCCTATCCAATTTATTTTTAAATGATACCAACGAACCTGCCTCCACCACTTCCACTGGAAGCTCATTCCACACCGCTACCACTCTCTGCGTAAAGAAGTTCCCCCTCATATTACCCCTAAACTTCTGTCCCTTAATTCTGAAGTCATGTCCTCTTGTTTGAATCTTCCCTATTCTCAAAGGGAAAAGCTTGTCCACATCAACTCTGTCTATCCCTATCATCATTTTAAAGACCTCTATCAAGTCCCCCCCTTAACCTTCTGCGCTCCAGAGAATAAAGACCTAACTTATTCAACCTTTCTCTGTAACTTAGTTGTTGAAACCCAGGCAACATTCTAGTAAATCTCCTCTGTACTCTCTCTATTTTGTTGACATCTTTCCTATAATTGGGGACCAAAATTGTACACCATACTCCAGATTTGGTCTCACCAATGCTTTGTACAATTTTAATATTGCATCCCAGCTTCTATAACTCAATGCTCTGATTTATAAAGTCTAGCATACCAAAGCTTTCTTTACCGCCCTATCTATAAGAGATTCCACCTTCAAGGAACTATGCACGGTTATTCCCAGATCTGTCTGTTCAACTGCATTCTTCAATTCCCTACCATTTACCATGTACGTCCTATTTTGATTTGTCCTGCCAAGGTGCAGCACCTCACATTTATCAGCATTAAACTCCATCTGCCATCTTTCAGCCCATTCTTCCAAATGGCCTAAATCACTCTGTAGACTTTGGAAATCCTCTTCATTATCCACAACACCCCCTATCTTGGTATCATCTGCATACTTACTAATCCAATTTACCACACCTTCATCACTAGGGGCGCTGCACTGGCAGCAGCCTCTACCTACAGCCTGTCTGTCATTTCTATCTTTTTTAAAATTTTCAGTTAGTCTAAAGTCTGTTTTAGGGGGAAACTTTTACTTTTCTATATGGGGGAGGGGGGCACGGTAAGGGGGAAACCGTTTCCCAGTCTCTTCCTGGCGGGGACGCGAATATTTCTCCGAGTCGCGTCCTCGCCCCCCACCTCGCGGCCTACTAGCTGGATCGGAGCGGCCTTTCCTGCCGGGGACCGGGAACCGGACCAGGGCTGCTACAGCGGCGGCGCAGCGCTGGAGTCACCGCGGAGTGGGCGATGCCTACCTGGGTCACCGTTTGGAGCTCAGGAGTATTGGGCCGTTGCTCCAACATCGTGGAGCTCTGGTGCGCTGACCGCCATCGTGGAGTTCTGGGGCGCCTTGCAGAGGGCCTACAGCAGCAATCTCCACCCGGCGCGGCCTACGGACATTGGAAGCCGCCGACTCCGGTAGGAGGGGGCCGACTCTGGTGTCCACGCCGCTGAGGACGTCCCGCAGCCCCGACATCGGACTTGTATCACCTCGGCGAGCGGTCCTGGACATCTGGCCGCCCGTAGCTGCAACTGCGGAGGGCTTGGGGAGGCCCTGACCACAGGGAACAGTGGAGGAAGAGACTGACTTTGGTGCCTTCCCACACAGTGGGAAACTTTGATTCTGCTGTTTGGGGATGTTTTGTGTTAAATTCCATAGGGTGTTGAGTCCTGTTTATTTTTATTGTATGGCTGTATGGGAATTCATTTCACTGTGCCATCTGGCACATGTGACAATTAAATCTATCTTGAATCTTGAATCAGATCATTGATGTTGATGACAAACAATAAAGGACCCAACACAGATCCCTGAGGCACCCCACTAGTCACCTGCCTCCAACCCGACAAACAGCCATCCACCATTACCCTCTGGTGTCTCCCATTCAGCCACTGTTGAATCCATCTTGCTACTCCTGCGTTTATACCCAACAGTTGAACCTTCTTAACCAACCTTCCATGAGGAACCTTGTCAAAGGCCTTACTAAAGTCCATCTAGACTACATCCACAGCTTTACCCTCATCAATTTCCCTAGTAACCTCTTCAAAAAATTCAAGAAGATTAGTCAAACATGACCTTCCAGGCACAAATCCATGTTGACTGTTCCTAATCAGACCCTGTTTATCCAGATGCGTATATATATTATCTCCAAGTATCTTTTCCATTAATTTGCCCACCACTGAAGTCAAACTAACAGATCTATAATTGCTAGGTTTACTCTTAGAACCCTTTTTAAACAATGGAACAACATGCGCAGTACGCCAATCCTCGGGGACTATTCCCGTTTCTAATGACATTTGAAATATTTCTGTCATAGCCCCGGCTATTTCTACACTAACTTCCCTCAATGTCCTAGAGAATATCCTGTCAGGACCTGGAGACTTATCCACTTTTATATTTTTCAAAAGTGTCAGTACTTCTTTTACTTTGAAACTCATAATATCCATAGCTACTCTACTTGTTTCCCTTACCTCACATAATTTAATATCCTTCTCCTTGGTGAATGCCGAAGAAAAGAAATTGTTCAATATCTCCCCCATCTCTTTTGGCTCTGCAGATAGCTGTCCACTCTGTCTCTCCAATGGACCAATTTTATCCCTCGTTATCCTTTTGCTATTAATATAGCTGTAGAAACCCTTTGGATTTACTTTCACCTTAATTGCCAAAGCAACCTCATATCTTCATTTAGCTTTTCTAATTTCTTTCTTAAGATTCTTTTTACATTCCTTATACTCCTCAAGCACCTCATTTACTTCACGTTTGGCCCAGTTCCCTCTAAACCTTTCCTATTAATGTACCTGTCCAAGTGTCACTTAAATGTCCTAACCCCCACCATTTCTTCTATAAGTTTACCTGCTCCACTCACTGTGTGAAAATGTTGCTCCACTGCTCCCTTTCAAATCTTTCCCTTCTCTCCTTAAACCCCTGAACCTCTAGTCATAGAATCAGACAGCACGGAAACAGGCCCTTCCGCCCAACTCAACCATTGCAATCAAGATGCCCCATCTAAACTAGCCCTATTTGCCTGTAATTGGCCCATATCCTTCTAAACCTAGTTTTCGATTCTCCATCGCTGGGAAAAAAAGACTCTGGTTATTCATTTCATCTATGCCCTTTGTAATTGTATAAACCTATGCAAGGTCACTACTGTGTGGACCATACCGGTCATAGTTCAATTGGGAAAACATTGAAGCCTTCTCTGCTGCAAAGCATTTCTCTATTGCAATAGTTCAATGAAACGTGAGGTTTTCAGGAACGCTAACTAAAGTGTTGTGGCAGAGATACCTGTAGGCAGAACGATATCAATGAGGGATAGGACTAAGCTGCTTGGCCCGTACACTTGCCCGACCGTTAACAGTATTTATAAAGGTGCCCCCAGTAATTCATTGGCCGTGAGGGTGTGAGGCCTCTGGTGGCCGTGCGTGCAAGGTACTGTGTCAGAGTGCAGCGGCAACTCACGGTCTTCCGGTGTGCGGCAGCTGACGGTCTCGGAGCGGGGGCCGGCGCCCAGGGCGTTGTAGGCAAAGATGTTCATCTCGTAGTCGCAGTAGGGGTACAGGTCTGGGAGCTCAGCGGACGGTGTGGTGGTGGTCACGACCTGCGAGGAATTCTCGTCCCCTTCGATCCAGTAGGTCACCTGTGTGGGAGGGAGTCCGAGTTACCTAACCGTCCACGGGCAACACCCTGCGCTACTGCCGGGAACGTTCACCAGCAAGGCTGTTCTGGCTCTCGCTCCCCTGCCGTTCTCTCCCGCACAACCCCTGCCTCTCATCTACCACTCTCAGCAATCGTGAGAATGTCACTGCCTAATATCTTGAATTATCTTTCTCGTTTATCTTTGCAGTATTTTTTCTTTTCACCGCCTTGCAGAATTTATGTGTAATTCATGTGTAAATTACATCTCTAATTGGAATTTGAAGCCCTGGTTCAAATGTGAGCCAATGAAATGCTTTGTCACATTCAAAGCTGTCCTTCATGTCGGAATCGAAGCTGAGCATTGCTGGTAACCCCGTTATCCATCAACAGTGTTTCCATCCACATCCTAAAACCATTTAGTTTTGTTTTGGTGTAGAAACTGGCCCTTAGGCCCACTAAGCCCGCACTGCCCAGCAATCACCCTTGCACTAGTTTTATCCTGCACACTAGGGACAATTCACAAACCCACACATCTTTGGAATGTAGGAGAAAACCGTAGAACGCGGAGAAAACCCATGCAGGTCACGGGGAGAAAGTACAAACACCATACAGACAGTAGTCAGGATTGAACCCGGGTCTCTGGTGCTGTAAGGCAGCAACTCTACCACTGCGCCACCATGCCTTCCAGAGGACAAATTGACAACAGCATCATTGAGTTCAAAGGTACACAAAAATGCTGGAGAAACTCAGCGGGTGCAGCAGCATCTATGGAGCGAAGGAAATAGGCAATGTTTCAGGCCGAAACCCCTTCTTCAGACTGGCGAAGGAAATAGGCAACGTTTCGGGCCTATTTCCTAGGCAACTATTTCCATTGAGTTAAAAACTGGCCATGCACAAGAGCATTTCCACCATTGCCTGGTTCAGTTTAGTTTCTACCCAATAGCCTTGCTGCTGGTGAAGTGACCTGTTACCTTGTATCCGGTTGGTCGACCCGGGGGCGGGATCCAGTTCACGCGGAGCTTCTTGCTGTTGATTGGCTGCACCTTGACGTTGGAGGGTGGGGCGTCGATGGAGGTCAAACCCTGCTTGAGTGGAATAGTTTCACTGGCTGCAAGATCAGAGAGCAGCTCACGTTAGCAAAACACCGCCAGCTTTATGGTGCATCCAATGATTTTGGGAAGATGGAGGGGAGTCGGGATCCTAACTCCCCTCCCCACACAGTGCGGCCTGACCCCCCCCCCCTACACGACACTGAACCCTCCCCCTCCCCCACATAGTGGGGCCCAAACACCCTCCGCCCAAAACTGCAGGGATCCTGCATAATGGACCCCCCTTCCCCACATGGAGACCCCCCTCCCCCACTGCAGGCCCAATGGAGCCTCCCCCTCCCCACACATGGAAGCCCCCCTCCCACTGTATTGCGGAAGCCCCCACACACTGTAGAGGGCCCAACCCCACCCTAATGGAGCCCGGACCCTTCCTCCAACATGGAGTGCCCCCCCCCCGCCCCACCCTGAACCCTCCCCCTCCCCCACACAGGAAACTGCAGGCATCCTCCATATGTAGCTTGGGCCCCTCTCCCCTCCCCGCACTATCGAGCTCCACTCACCCCATGTATTTGTGAAGCCCCCACACACTGTAGAGGCCCAACCCACCCTCCCCCACAACTGTGGCTCCCCTCCTCCCCCACTGTGGATCCTCCCCCGTACCCCGTGAAGCTTCCCCTCCCCCCCCCACGGTGGGGGCCCCTCCCCCCGCACTCACCACTGTCGAGCGTGCGGCTCACGGTGTTGGAGCAGTCGGCGCCCAGCGTGTTGTAGGCCGACACCTCCATCGCGTAGTCACAGCTGGGCTGGAGGTCGGTGAGCTCGACCGAGGTGTTCCTCGTCTCAACCGTCTTAGAGGAGAACTCATCGTCTTCAGGCCAGTACTTCAGCTGCAGAAACAATATTGGCCCGTCACTCCCATCGCCCATCGTTACCCCAGAATTATTTATCCCCCTCACTGGGCGTATCTTCCCTGTCGTGACCATCCCCCGTTAGAACAGCGCTGCCTAATGACTAATCAACTCTTTCATCCTGGGCCTCCTCCACTCAGAATGAGGCGAAACACAAATTGGAGGAATGGCACCTCATATTTCACTTGGGCCGCTTACAACCCAGCGGTATGAATATTCATTTCTCTAATTTCCAGTAACCCTTGCATTCACTCGCTCTCCATCCTTCCACCACCCTAGTCATCCTGCTAGCCTCCCTTCGTCATCACCTCCACAACCAACAATGGACCATTGTGGGCTCCTTGGCCATCAGTGCCAGTTTTGATTTGTTCTGTGCCGTTTCATACCTCTGGTTTCCCTCTCCCCTGACTCACAGTCCGAGGAAGGGTCTTGACCCGAAACATCACCAATCCCTTTTCTCCAGAGAACCCATTGAGTTACTCCAGCATTCCGTGCCACTCTTTAGTTTAATTTACGACAGATACAGCGTGGGAGCAGGCCTTTCTCACAGAGAGTGGTGAGTCTGTGGAATTCTCTGCCTCAGAGGGCAGTGGAGGCAGGTTCTCTGGATGCTTTCAAGAGAGAGCTAGATAGCGATCTTAAAAGTAGCGGAGTCAGGGGATACGGGGAGAAGGCAGGAACGGGGTACTGATTGGGGATGATCAGCCATGATCACATTGAATGGCGCTCACCTTGTAACCCGTCACATCCCCCTGGGCTGGGCTCCAGTTCACACGGATCCTCTTGCTGTCAATTGGCTGTGGTTTCACGTTGAGGGGCGGCGAATCAATTGGGAACAGCGATTGGTTGAGATCCATCCTATGTCTTACTGTGATATTAACCACAAGAACATATTAACAGAAGAACATGGAACATACAACAAGGAACAACACGGCACCACAACAAGCCCTTTGGCCCACAATGTCTGTGCCGGACATAATGCCAAGACAATCTTTTATCTGCCTGCACTTATCCATACCCCCCCCACCCATCCCCGCATATCCAAGTCACTTAAAGTCCACGCTCGTATTTGCCTTAACCACTACCCCTGACAGCACATTCCAGGCACTGACTATCCCCTGTGTAAAAACATTCCATCTCCACTGGTACCCCTGGCCCTCCTCTGTGTAACCCAATCAATACAGCCCGCCCCCATGTAACTTTCCTTTAGCCAGTGATGCAAGGGAGTGCATTACCCCCTGGGCCTCTATCTGCTAATACCCACCCCTCATCCCGCGAAGTAATGATATTAATACCCATTTTCAAGGCATATCTCGCCCTTGTCTCCCTTTAGATGGGTAAATGGAGCGAATTAATAATATTAATCTAATAATTAGATTTTTCCACTCTGTGAACAGGTCCTGACTATGACATCCTGTGGGTGTGTTTCCCACTCCAGGAGCAGGGGCCGCGCCTTGAGGGACGGGACCCACGGGTTCCCACTTGGTCTCAACTTTACCAGTCTCACCTTCTGTGCCCTCTAGTATTAGATTTTCCACTCTGTCCCAGGTCCGACTATCGAATCCATCTACACAAGTTCACAAGTTGCAGGGAGCTGGGCCATTCGGCCCAGTCTACACCGCTGTTCAATCATGGCTGATCTATCTTTCCCTCATATCATTCTGTGCTTCTCCTCATACCCCCGACACCCAGCTTTCTGATTCACCAATCTGTCAATCGTCTCACCGTCTTAGAAAAGAACCCGACTTGGCCTCCACAGCCGTCTGGCCCGTCATGGATCCCCCATCTTTACCACAGAATCATCTGTGCCACTCTTAATCGTACCATCACCCGTTAGAATTGCTTAATGACTAATCAACCTCTTTCATCCTTTCCTCCACTCAGAATGAGGCAACACAAATTTGGCACCTCATATTTTCACTTGGGCCGCTTACAACCCAGCGGTATGAATATTCATTTCTCTAATTTCCAGTAACCCTTGCATTCACTCGCTCTCCATCCTTCCACCACCCTAGTCATCCTGCTAGCCTCCCTTCGTCATCACCTCCACAACCAACAATGGACCATTGTGGGCTCCTTGGCCATCAGTGCCAGTTTTGATTTGTTCTGTGCCTTTTCATACCTCTGGTTTCCCTCTCCCCTGACTCACAGTCTGAAGATGGGTCTTGACCCGAAACATCACCAATTCCTTTTCTCCAGAGAACCCATTGAGTTACTCCAGCATTCCGTGCCACTCTTTAGTTTAATTTACGACAGATACAGCGTGGGAGCAGGCCTTTCTCACAGAGAGCGGTGAGTCTGTGGAATTCTCTGCCTCAGAGAGCAGTGGAGGCAGGTTCTCTGGATGCTTTCAAGAGAGAGCTAGATAGCGATCTTAAAAGTAGCGGAGTCAGGGGATACGGGGAGAAGGCAGGAACGGGGTACTGATTGGGGATGATCAGCCATGATCACATTGAATGGCGCTCACCTTGTAACCCGTCACATCCCCCTGGGCTGGGCTCCAGTTCACACGGATCCTCTTGCTGTCAATTGGCTGTGGTTTCACGTTGAGGGGCGGCGAATCAATTGGGAACAGCGATTGGTTGAGATCCATCCTATGTCTTACTGTGATATTAACCACAAGAACATATTAACAGAAGAACATGGAACATACAACAAGGAACAACACGGCACCACAACAAGCCCTTTGGCCCACAATGTCTGTGCCGGACATAATGCCAAGACAATCTTTTATCTGCCTGCACTTATCCATACCCCCCCCACCCATCCCCGCATATCCAAGTCACTTAAAGTCCACGCTCGTATTTGCCTTAACCACTACCCCTGACAGCACATTCCAGGCACTGACCATCCTCTGTGTAAAAACAATACATGCTCCGCACATCTCCTTTAAACTTTACCCCTGGCCCTCTCTCTCTACCCCCTCCCTCTCCCGCTCTAGCCACGCCTGCGCAGTTGGGGGCTATGCGTGAGTGGATAGGGCGAGGGATGGCGTAAATGGAGCGAATTAATAATATTAATATAATTTCAAGAAGTGAAATTAAGGTGGGGTTAATGTGTGTGTGTGTGTGACTCTATAGGCCGCGCGTTGAGGGGACGGGACCCAACGGGTCCCACTTGGTCTAGTCTCCTTTAAACTTTACCCATCTCACCTTAAAGCTGTGCCCTCTAGTATTAGATTTTTCCACTCTGTGAAACAGGTCCTGACTATCGAATCCATCTACACAAGTTCATAAGTTGCAGGAGCAGAATAGGGCCATTCGGCCCATCAAGTCTACACCGCTGTTCAATCATGGCTGATCTATCTTTCCCTCTCAACCACATTCTCCTGCTTTTCCTCATAACCCCCGACACCCTTACTAATCACAAATCTGTCAATCTCCACCTTAAAAATATCCATTGACTTGGCCTCCACAGCCGTCTGTGGTAATGGATTCCACAGATTCACCACAGATTCATCTGTGCCTCTCATAATTATATACACTTCTAGCAGGTCTCCCTGCAACCGCCGGCATTGCAGAGCAAACAATCAAAGTCTGTCGAACCTCTTCAGCTAATCCAGGCATCGTTCTGGTCAACAATAGTCAGTTGTTCCGTTATAGAAGGATCATCCAGGGTGCCCTGCAGTCTACGATGTGTCCATTCATTTACTGATCTATGTTTGTACACGTCTGTGTGTGTGTGTGTGTGTGTGTGTGTGTGTGTGTGTGTGTGTGTCTGTGTGTGTGTGTGTGTGTGTGTGTGTGTGTGTGTCAGTGTGTGTGTGTCAGTGTATGTGTGTGTGTGTCTGTGTGTGTCAGTGTGTGTCAGTGTGTGTCAGTGTGTCTGTGTGTGCAACTGTATGTTTATAATGCAAGTAGAAAATGGAATTCTCCGGAAGCAATGCCTGCCACAGGGTCCTGTTTTCATGTGACACAGAATGATGAGGTGAAGCAGGAGATGGGTAGAAGGAACTGCAGCTGCTGGTGAAGGTGTTGCCTTCCTTGTGTGGGTGGCGCTGGTGGGTGCCGCTGGTGGGAGAGGTGGGGGGGAGAGGTGACGGAGGGAATGGGAAAGGGAGGGAAAGATGATGAAAAAGGAACCCACCGTTGTCATCGCCGATGGTGACGGTGGTGCGGGGGAACTTGCCCAGCTTCGCACCATTACGGGGTTTGTACAACTCCAGCAGGAACTGTTTGATCTGCTCGTTGCCCAGGAGGGAGTCCACCTCCGTCTGCTCCAGCAGTTTGACGGGAATCTCCTTGCGTGTCTCCCCAGGGAGGAAGGTGACTTCGTTTTCCATTGAAATGTAATCCTGCAGTGGACAAAACAAAATGCAATGGATATATCTCCGTGGGAAGAACAAGGACAAGCAACAGGAGTCAATGGTTTATATACGAGTAACTGCAGGTGCTAGTTCACACACAGGGACACAAAGTACTGGAGTAAATCAGCAGGTCAGGCAACATCTCCGGAGAACATGGAGAGTTTAGTTTAGTTTAGTTTTAGTGTCTCATGTCTGGTTAAAAAAAAGTGTACAGATACACGATAAATGGAATAAGGTCATGACTGGGTTTAAATTCCTGGAACTGCCTCCACAACATTTTTGTGGGAGCGCCTTCACCAGAGGATCTTCCGGGGTCAACTCGGGATGGGCAATAAATGCTGCCCCACGGCCTGTACAGTAAACGAACAAATGGCCGCTTCTCTGGTGCTTAACGTACAGTATCGACCATTCAGTGGAAATGCCAGCTGGTTTGTGCTCCTGGCTGCCCCTTGAGCTGTCAGTGGTGGGAGCTGTACTCTCTCAGACTTCCCTAGCTGGTCTCTAGACTGAAATGATTTTTGATTTTAGAGATATATATCGCGGAAACAGGCCCTTCGACCCACAGAGTCCGTGCAGACCACTAGCACGATCCTCCTTATTGGGGACAATTTACAATTTTACCAAGCTAATTAACCAACAAACCTGTACGTCTTTGGAGTGTGGGAGGAAACCGGAGCACTCCCGAAGAAGATGCACGCGGTCACGGGGAGAACATACAAACTCCGTGCAGATAGTGCCCGTAAGTCAGGATCGAACCTGGGTCTATGGTGCTGTAAGGCAGCAACTCTACTGCTGTGCCACCGTGCCCCGCCCCATGGTCACCAGGTGTGAGCTATACCGTGCCGTCCTTGGCGGTGAGGTCTCGTGTTTTGTAGGAGACCTGGGTGCGTCCGTCCTCGGTGATTTCACGAAGCAGAGTGATGTTGGCCACCTTGTCCTGCCGCTGGCACGTGTAGGAAGGCTGCAGGAAGCTGATGCTGCTCTTGGCTGCCGACAGGAGGAGAGAGAGAGAGACTTCAGTGAATGGTGAGATAGTAACGGGTGGACACAAGAGACTGCACACACTGCGATCATGAGCAAAACCACAAAGCACTGGAGGAACTCAGCGAGCCGGGCAGCATCTGCGGAGGGAAATGGCCGGGTGCCGTCTTCAGCTTGACTGAGCAGAGGGGAGAACGCTGAGGGGAAAAGGTGAGGGGAAACTGGCAAGTGATAGGCGGATACAGGTGAGGAGGGGAGACTGGCAGATGGGGGGCCTAGATGGTGACACGGACCAGAGGTGAAAGACAGACAAGTGCGTCAGATTAAGGACGAAGAAAAGGAGTGAAACGTAAACCGAGTGGATTGATAGTGGGAATGGAATGGGAAGGAAAGGGGGAGGGGAGGAAAGATGCAAATACCAAAGAAGCTCGGAGCTTGGGAAACATCTGAGTAAGCCTGTGGTGGACAGGAACACCAAGGCTTGTGATGATGTCACCTCGGGAGAGAGATGGGTGGGGGGGGGGGGGGGGGGAATGAGAGAGATGGGGGAGGAGCAGAGAGGGGACAGAGGCAGTGGGTTGAGAGGGAAGGGTGGGGTAGGTACTGCTGGCTACATGATGTGACATTGAGACCCTTATCCTGGTGAGTCCGGGTGAGGAGATAGAGCTGCCCTCAGACCCGGTCACTCCCTGGGGACGTGACCCCTCGATGGAGACAAGTGCACCGGAGTGATGTCAGGAGCTGGCGGGCAGAGTGGGGGGGGGGGGGGGGGGGGGTGATCGGGGGGGAGCGGAGGGGCTCCGTGCCGGGCCAGGGGGCGACGGGCAGTCGCCGGTTCCAAACCCCTTACCGGCCTCTTTGATGATGGGGATGTCGACGAAGCGCTTGGTGATCTCCGCCGTTCCCAGCGGCACGTCCACCGCCTCCACCAGCAGCCGCTTCTCATCGTCATCCTCGTCCTTCACAAAGAGCGGCACCCGCACGTCCACCAGCTCCACCCCATCCTGGAACTCTACCTGGCCCCGGGCACCTGCCAACAGCACGGCAAAGGTTGTCAACGGCAGCCCGGCACAGACGCCTCCGCCCCCACTGCTCACGCCCGGCGGCCCCACAAATTGGCAAAGCCAATCGTCAGAGCTATGGCAGGCCCCCCCCCCCCCCCCCCAACCCCCCCCCCCCCCCCCCCCCCCCGAAGCGATCCATCACACCTGTCCACACCACCCTCCAGTGATCCACTCCATAACCCCTCGTGATCCACTCCACACAATCCATGGTGATCCATCCCATTCAATCCATGATGATCCACTCTTACACAATCCAGGGAGATCCATCCCACACTAACACTAGCCCTAGTGGTCCAATAATACAAGTTGGGCATCTCACGTTGAACCACAGCCGTATCATTAAACCCAATTTGAAATGGAGCTTCAGTAGTAGAAGGTAAAGAGAAGCTCAAAGCAGGAAAGGCATGAAGACAGTTCTTGTGGGCCAGACGTCAGATCCTCGGCTTCTGAACCACGGCCACCGGTGGGTGACGGATTAGCCAGAAACAGAAGTGAAGGAGAGCAGATATTTGAGAGGATTTCCGCACCGGAGGAGATTGCGGAGATAGGTCGAGAACACAAATCCCACCCATTACTCTACTCCAATCCCAAGAGATCCACTTCATACCAGTGACCCCAACCCCAAGTGATGTACCGGATGCAGCCCACCGCCAACACCCTGCTGCCTGTACAGACAGAGCAGAAAGACCGACTCCCCGCTCCCCGCTCACCTCGATCAGACGCCACTGTGTAATAGCCCGGGACGACTTTCAGATCGTTGAAGGTTCCCATGGTGACCTGGTGCTCAGTGAGCTTCATGATCTCTGGTTCTGCTGAACGGGGCGCTGGCAGCTGAGTGTCAATGATGGTCAGGTCCGACCTGGGACGGAGAAACACCCACATTACCAAACCCAGCCTGCCGCTCCGTGCGAGCACTGGTAAAGTCTTCGCCTGTCGGAGGAAGGGTCCCGACCCAAAACGTCACCCATCCGTTTCCCCCCAGAGATTGTGCCTGACCCGCTGAGTTACTCCAGCACTTTGTGTCTATCTTTGGTATAAACCAGCATCTGCAGTTCCTTCCCGCGCACAATAAATTGTTGGCAGAGAAGGCGAAAGGGAAAGGTTTCAAAATGCGAGATGTTTTCACAGAGTCATACAGTGTGGAACCAAGCCCTTCAGTCCAACTGGCTCACACTGAATTTCACATCCCAACTACATTAGTGCCACATGCCCCTATCCTTCTAAACCTGCACTATCCATGCATCTGTCTAAATGTTTCTTAAACGCTGCAATAGTACTTGCCTTAACTACCTACGGCACCTTGACGCAGCAGTAGAGTTGCTGCCCCACAGCGCAAGATACCCGTGTTTGATCGTGACTATGGATGCTGTCTGTGTGGAGTGTGCACGTTCTACCTGTGACTACGTGGGTTTTCTCCGGGTGCTCCGATTTCCTCCCAAACTCCAAAGAAGTACAGGTTTGTAGGTTAATTGGCTTCAGTAAAATTGTACATTTGTCTTAGTGTGTAAGATAGTGCTGGTGTACGGGGTGATCGTGGCTGGGGGATTTCAGGTGGGCCGAAGGGCCTGTTTCTGTGCTGTATCTCTAAAGTCTAAAGGCTAGTGCTGCCAACTGAGATAGCAGTTCTAAAATTCTCCAACTTTAGGGAACTAACCTACAAACACTCCTCCCCCTCCCCCCTCTTCCCTGTGCCCCCATCTGGATGTACATCAATTTCTCCCTTTCCTCTCCACCCTCCCCACCCCCATGTCCTTTTCCAACTAGATATTCCTTCCTCTGGCTTCACATTTCACACCCTTTCTACTGTTATTTCCTTACCTCACTTTTTACCTTTACATCCTTGGTCTTTGTCCACTTATCTGCCAATTCAAAACCCCCCTCACCTGTATCCACCTATAACTTTGACCTGTTTGTATCTCTCTTCCAGCTTTGACCCCCAACTCCACTCAGCCCTGACCCAAAACGTCACCTAACCATGTTCTCCAGACATGCTGCCTGACCCGCTGAGTCACTCCAGCACTTTGTGTCTTTTTTTGAAAACCAGCACCCGTCTGATGAAGGGTCTCGACCCGAAGCATCACCTATTCCTTTTCTCCAGAGATGCTGCCTGACCTGCTGAGTCTATGTTTTTATGTAGTTTTTGTTATTTTTTTTGTGGGGTATGTGTGTGGGGGGGTGGGGGTGGGGTGGGAGGGAGGGGGTAACTTTTAAATCTCTCCCTGCACGGGAGAACCGACCTTTTCTTTGTCGGGTCTCCGTTGTCGTTGGGGCTGCAACGTGGAGCGGCCTCCAACAGGAAGACCGGGGGCTCTGGTGCCGACGACTCACCTCACCGTCGCGGAGCTGGCCGAGTCCAGAGCGGGTGGAGCGGTGGTGGAGCGCTGCTGCGGCCCGACCTCCGGAGATTCGGAGGCTGCAGCTGCGGGTCTGGCGGACGGCGGCACCGGGAGCCCGCGGGTCCCTGGAGGGAGACCGCTTTTCAGGGCTCTCGCAACGGCGACTTCTCCCGCCCGAGTTGCGGGGTTGAAGAGCTCCTGGAGCGGGGCCTGACATCACCGCCCCGCGCGGCTTAGAATGGCCGCGGGACTCTGCGAGCGCACGCCGGGGGCTCTAACATCAAGACCCGGTGTGCGACCTTGCATCACCCGGCGTGGCTTTAATGGCCGCGGGACAATCGCCATCGCCAGCCGGGGGCTTTGACTTTGATTCTGACATCGGGGGGGGGGGGGGAGAGTGGGTAGTGCAGTGGAGAGATAAGTTTTTTTGGCCTTCCATCACAGCAATGTGATGGATGTTTATGTAAATGATGTTGTGTCTTGGGTCTATTTGTTTGTAATGTATGGCTGCAGAAACGTCATTTCGTTTGGACCTCAAGGGGTCCAAATGACAAATAAATTGAATCTTGAATCTTGAATCTTGAGTTTTTGCAGCATTTTGTGTCTATCTGCTGTTCCTTCTGTCCACAAGGTACTAAACGTCCGGATGTGACAATGGGGATAGAAATGCACTTGAGATGAGGAAATTAAGACACAAATATCTGAAGATGGTTTGACATAAACCTCCCCGGCAGAGAAGGCGGGAGGGATGGATTGGGAAGAACAGTGCAGGATGGGGTATGGAGACTGGCGATTACAGGCAGATTGAGAGCACGGATATCATGGAAGCTGCTGGTGGGCCAGGTCACAAAATCACCTACCTCTTTCCTGCATGTGGCTGGGTCCTAAAACAAAAGGAAAATGATATTTAGCAAGAGGCAGTTAAGTTGTTAATTGTCAACGATACAGCTTTCAACAAATCACCAACATTAGAGGCAGAATGAAGTGAGAGAGAGGGAGAGAGAGAAAGAGAGAGAGAGAGAGGCCCCGTGAGGTGGGTGTTGGGCAGAGGAAGGTCAAGTGGAGGGGAGAGGGAGAAGGGGAGAGAGACAGGGAGAGGAGCAGAATGCAGGAGGCAGACAAGGAAAGAGGGAGGAGAATAGGTGGCAGGAGTTCAGTAGAAAGATACCGAGACAGGAAGAGAAAGGGGAAGAGAGAAAGGAGGAATGAAAGCTTAAATAAAAAGTAATTGGGAGAGGAGGTGGGAGAGGGGTGAGCAAAGGGAAGGCACAGTGAGGGGGGGGGGGGGGGAATATAACAGCAGGGATGAGGAAGGAGAGACATGGATGCGTTGAGGGAGAGAGGTGGGGGAGAGAAAAAGTGAAGAGGAGAGACCAGGCAAAGAGAAAGCGGGAGGTTGGGTGTGCACAGGAGAACAAGAGAAATGGAGGACAGAGGCGAGAGGAGAGATTGCTTACGATGGAGGTGCAGAGGGGCAAAGATAATGGGGACGGAGAAAGAGAGAGGGCAAGATGGCACAAGACAGGGGGCACCATTCAGGGGGGGCATCAGCCAAGGGGGTGGGAGGCAGATTGAGAGTAAGGGGGAGAGAGAGAGAGAGAGAGAGAGAGAGTGAGAGAGGCAGTAGAGGGAGAGAGACAGGGAACAAGAGAAGAGGGATTGAGATTGAGCAAAAGCGAGTGATAAAAAGGGAGCAAAGCAGAGAGAGTGAGATGAGAGAAAGCAGGAGAGAAACTGATGGAGAGAGAGAGAGAGAGAGCAGAGAGCAGGGCAGGGGAGAGGGTGAAGGAGAGGCTGAGAGGGGCGTCATAGATGGGCGACACTGGGACATCCTTACCTGAATTTCGTTTTCTGGACAGTCTGAGCCCCTGGAATATGTTTATACACTTCGTTGAGCTGGAAAGATAAAGACACGCCTAGGTCAGTGGTCATCGATAGCATTGAACAAAGGATTGCCAATACATGTGTACCTGTCCCCCACGTTCCTCAGTATGGGTCAGCCTCCCCGAGTCACCACCCACACCACTACCCTGCCTCTCCTCTGCACTCACCCTGATACATATGAACAACCTCACCAGACACACACTGCTCTGCGCACTGGGGTTTGAGGCCACACGCAAATTGGAGCAGCAGCACCTCATATTTCGTTTGGGGCAACTTACAACCCAGCAGTATGATCGTTGATTTCTCTAATTTCAAGTAACTCCTACATTTTGTTTCTACCTCCCCGTCCCCGTCCCCGTCCCTTCCCCCACCCTAGCTGTCCTACCAGTTCCACTGTTAGCATCCTTGTAGCCCTGACGTTACCACACCTTCCCCAGCTAATGATGGGCCATTGTGGACTCCACCCTTCCTGAGGTCATCTGTGGCCGGCCCTGTTCCGGCCTTCTCTATCTTTCAGTCTGAAGAAGGGTTCGTACCCGAAACATCGCCTGTTCCTTTTCTCCAGAGATGCTGCCTGTCCCGCGGAGTTACTCCAGTATTTTGTGTCCACCTAGTATGCCAGCACCTGCAGTTCCTTCCTACACAATTGAACTATCTGCACACTATTTCAGGAAACCTTCGTGGATACACATGATAAATTCCACCCTGTCCAAGCGCTTGCATGGAGGATGTTCCAGTCAATATTGGAGAACATTGACTGGGACGCAACAAAACGTGCAACCATAACGTTAACATGCAACAAAAGCTTTTCACTGTCTGTACCTCGGTACCCGTGACAATAAAGGGTCACGTACTGCGACAACCCTGTTGCTTTTACATCTTTCCATAATCTGTCGACATATCTATTCCTCCATCTTCTGCTGGCTATTGAAGGCCTATTGTACAAGCCCATAGGAATGAAGGTAACTATCTTATTTCTGAGCTCAACTCCTATTGCCTTGTTGGATGAATCCTCCAGCATGTCCTCTCTTAGAATCATAGAGTCATAGAGTGTGGAAACAGGCCCTTCGCCTCAACCTGCCCACACCAACCAACATATCCCATCTACACTAGTCCCACCAGCCTGCGTTTGGCCCATATCTCTCTAAACCTGTCCTATCCCAAGTACCTGGCTGATTATTACTTCAACATTGCAATAGTTCTTGCCTCAACTACCTCCTCCGGCAGCTCGTTCCATAAACACACCAGCCTTTGTATGAAAAAGTTCCTATTAAATCTTTCCCTCTTCACCTTAGACCTATGTCCTCTGGTTCTCGATTCATACTCCGGGCAAGACACTTCCTCTTTACCATTCATGAAACATGGAAACCCTGCAACGTTTCTGAGCTGCCATTCCTGAGTCACTCCTAGCCAAGTCTGTGCAATGGCCACACCATCACGTTCCTGGGCACTGAGCCAGGCTCTAACCTCGCCCCCATTACCCATAATAATCCTGGCACGCTTACGTTTTCATCCGCCAGGAGCCGAAGCTGCTCAGACTCCCTGGAGTCCGGGTTGATCAGCTCGTTGTTGAACACTCGGGCTGCCCGCAGCGACAGGTTGTAGAGAACTGACGGAGAGAGGCAGATCGAGGGTCAGAGGCCACGGGGAAGCTTCAATCCTTCAATCCTCAACATGTAAAGCCCCAGCCCCACCCACTCTCCTCCTGTACTGGAGGACAGGGCAGCTCCTGAATCAATGCAGCACTAAGCGTACAACTCCAATCTCCCACTCGCTCTCCCCCCCTTCTCTCTCTTCCTCTCTCTCTCTAGCCCCTCTCTCCCCCCTCTCTCCCCCATCCCCCCTGTCTCCTCCATCTCTCCCCTCTACTCACCCACTCCTTCTCCATCCCTCTCCAACTCCCCCCTGCCCCTGTACCCTCTCCACCCCTTCCTTCCCGCCCCCTCCCCCCCTTACAGCCCCTCCGTCTCCCCCCACCCTCTCCTCCCTGCCCCCTTTCCTTTTCTGCCCTCCCCATCTACACCATCACTCTCCTTTTCCCCCTCTCCCTCCTCCTATTCTGTCCTATCCACGTACCTGTCTAAATGTTTCTTAAATGTTATGATAGTACCTGCTCGACTGCCTCCCCTAGCAGCTTGTTTCATACACCCACCTCCCTTTGTGTGAAAAAGTTACCCCTCACGTTCTTATTAACTCTTTCCCCCTCACCTTAAACCTATGTCCTCTGGTTCTCGATTCCCCTACTCTGGCCAAGTGTGTTGACCCAATCTATTCATCCCGTGATTTTGTTCATCTAGCAGAGGTAACTGTTAAAAGTCAACCTCAGTGACTAGCTATTTATATAGTGACCATCTGTAGTTCAGTGTCCCTAGGAGCCACCTCAACTCAAAATGTTTCTTTTCTTTAAAAGATCAAAACTGCAAGCTCGGGCCCACCGTTGCTGGAAGTGGAAATCACAGAGCTGCATAAACTGAGAAGCTGCCCAGAGGCTGCCTTCAGACACACAGACACAGCTTCTCCACCCATCAAAGTGACGGCCCCCTTCCCCTCCCCCGAGATACCCACCAGAGTCCTTGGGGCTGATGAGTTGGGAGTGAGCAGTGGCTCCCTTGTGCACATTGTCCGTCACCTTCCACCGCACAATGTCCGTCCCGTCCAGTTTGTTGGTCCGCACCATCGGCGTGTCCAGGGAGTTGGAGGTGAGCTTGCTCTGACGGAGCATGTAGTGGTCTTCCTTAAACCCCACCAGGGTGCCTAGACATTCAATCAAGGACGAATACTATCAACGTTATGTTCACATGAATGGCTGGATAAAGTACTTCAAATGATCAAAGGTCTTGACAATACAGTTAAATGGAGCATTGACAGATGGAGTTAAATCATATGGTTCAATGAGTCCACATTCATGCTTCAGAGAGAGCCTAGGAGTTAATATACAGAGATAGCCAAGGAGTTAATATGCAGGGAGAGTCAAAGAATTTATTTACTAAGCACCGATGATGTCTCGATCTGCTTTGGAGATAATAAAGTACATGTGAAGTGCAGTCACTGCTGAAATGTAGGGAATCGGAGTTGAGTTCAGTTGATTTTGAGTTTAGTTTATTGTCACATGTGCCGAGGTACGGTGAAAAGCTTTTGTTGCGTGCCAACCAGTCAGTGGAAATACAATACATGATTATTAATCGAGCTATCCATAGTGCACAGATACATGATAAAGAGAATAACATGAATAACGTTTAGTGCAAGATTAAGTCCAGTAAAGTCCGATTGAAAATAGGATCCGAGGGTCTCCATTCTGAGGGTCTCCAATCAGGTCGATAATTTGGATAAATACAAAGTGTTGAATTTTGATAAGATAAACAAGGGGAGAGAAGGAAAAGGATGAAGAAAATGTTGAACTATCGAGGAACTAGGCTCTTCCCGAATTGTAAGAGTGAATAGACGTTACCTCCAGCACAGCATGGCAGCATGGCACAGCAGGGGAGCTTTGCACAGCAGGCCTGCAACAGAGATGGGCATCGTTAGACAGGCAAGAGACAGGCACCAGTACCAGCACAACATTGGTACGCAACACCCACCAAAAATCAGAGTACGTCTGAGGCTTTAGATTACAGAGCTTCAAAGAAAGCCTCTTCACTAAAGGTCATATTCATCGTGAAGATGGGGCTCTACAGGACTGAGACCACAAAACCCAGTGGAGGCCAACCGTCAAAGCAGGAGTCAGTCACCCAGCTCCTCAGTCCCACGTGGCTGGTCTATGCTGACCTCAACTCCTCTATCCATCCCGGTTCCCCATAGCCTTCATTCCTTTACTCTTTCAAGAGCGTATCTATACGGGTGGCACGGTGCCGCAGCGGTAGAGTTGCTGCCGCCTCATGGCGCCAGAGACCCAGATTCAATCCTGACCACGGATGCTGTCTGTGCGGAGTTTGTACGTTCGTACCCACACTCCAAAGACGTACAGGTTTGTAGGTGAAAAAAAACTGTAATGTGTCGGCTAGTGCTGGTATGCGGGGAACGCTCGTCGGTTGCGGCCAAAGGGTCTGTTTCCGCGCTGTATCTCTAAACTAAAATGAACTAAACTAAACAATTCTACCCAAGATTGGAGACTAAAAGCTACGGATTACGATCAAAGCAATCCCCAAGCCACAAGTCTTGGTCCAGGCCACCAGTAGTAGACTTTAGACTGTAGAGATACAGCGCGGAAACAGGTCCTTCAGCCCACCGAGTGTACGCTGACCAGCGAGCACCCCGTACACTAGCACGACCCTACATACTTGGAACCATTTGCAATTTTACAGAGGCCAATTAACTTACAAACCAGTGCATCTTTGGTTTACAAATTGACCCTAGTGTGTTGGATAGTGCTAGTGTACAGAGATCACTGGTCAGCGCCTATTCGGTGGGACAAGGGGCCTGTTTCCACGATGTAACTCAAAGCTAAAATAAAACCAACTTTAAAAAATTCTTGATGAATAGCACAGAGACCAAGGGGCCGTGCACCAGGGCTTCAGAACCCAACTTGAAACACTCTACAGTAAGCCCATCCACTACTGCCCACCAGGTAGCTTTAGATCCATTTACCTGGTCACCTTAGACCCAGGAGCTGCTTCCTGAAGAGGAATGATCCTCGTTCCCCCAGCCCCCATGTAACCCAAGGGACAACTCATTCTCCCGAAATAATCGAACCATTAGCCAGAACTGAAACTGGGCAGGATAGGTCCTACCTATGATAAGGTGCTCGCGGTCTCATTCTGAACACCGGGGGCACTCAATCCATACAGGACAGGGCAATACATTCTCCTCCTCCCTCCCTCCTCCCCCACCCCTAGGACCAGACATCTCCACACCGACTCCACACTTGAGTTGTACAGCAACAGAAACAGCCCTTGAGCCCACTACACCATGGCCACCTTTTCCCCCGTCTCCACCAAACCCATCTGCCTGTGTTTGGTCTAAATTTGCCTATTTAAGCCCCTATCGAAATTCTTCTTAAATGTTGTGATTGCATCTGATTCCACCCGCTCCTCTGGCAGCACGATTCCGACACCAACAATTCTCTGTCTAAAAACGCTCACCTTCAGGTCTCCTACACGACTCCTTCCGCTCACCTTAAACCCATGCCTCCTGCCAAGGGACTGCCCTGTCTTGCTAATGGAGAGAGTCCTCGGTGTTCAGAGTTAGACCACGGGCACCTCAGGATGGGTGGGGTCGCTTCTGCCCCATCTTGGATCTGGTTGGTGTTTAATGACCCTCTAACCCGACAGTGCGAATATTCATTTCTCTAACTTCAAGTGACCGTTGCATCCCCCCTCTCTCCGCCCCTCCCCCACCCTCGTCATCGTACTAGTTTTCACAGTTGTCCTGTTGAATTTCATTGTCTGTAATAACACTTTATCACCTAGCCCACAACTAACAATGGACCATAGTGAGCTCCACCTTTCCTCGATCATCGCTACTTGTTTGCATGCCTTTCACCCATTTGTTCTATGTCTCTCTAGATCACCGTCTATTTCTCTTGTTTCCCTTTCCCCTGACTCTCAGCCTGAAGAAGGGTCTCGACCCAAAACGTCACCTATTCATTTCCTCCAGAGATGCTGCCTGTCCCGCTGAGTTACTCCAGCTTTTTGTGTCTTTCCGCCTCTTATAATCTCGTCTCCCTCCACCAGGTTCTCCTTTCCTTTGGCCAGGGCTGAAGGAGGTGGGGGGGGGGGTGGGGAATGGGGGGTGGGGGGTGCTCGACCCGATTGCTGGCTCCCACCTGGCCCCACTCACCCGGCAACAGGCACAGTATTTCCAGCACAGCAGCAGCAACAGGCCCAGGAGCATCATCAGGAACATAATGAGCGGGATGAGCCAGAGAAAGCCTCCGGGAGGGCAGTCTGGAAAAGGAGAGAACATTGTCAGGCTGGGCACCAGAACGACGACAGCTCTTCCTCCCACGGACCCACGGCTGGTGTTTGGACCCGCAGCAGGATGTCAACATTGGCCATAAACCACAAACCCACCGGCCAGTGCCATCCAAATAATGACCCCTCCTAAACCCCCAAATACTCCCCCCTCCATTCCCTTCCAAATATTTACCTTTCCACTCCCATCCAAATGTCTTTCCTCCACCCTCCAAGTTAGTTCCCATCCATTCCTCCATATAACTCTCCCTTCACCCTCTCCAAATAACTACCCCCCCCCCCAAAACAACGCCCCTTCCATCCTCTCCCAATAACATCCCCCATCTCGTTCCCCAAATAACTCACCCCTCCACCCTATTCAAGCAACTCTCCCCCTCCAAATAACACCCCATCTATTCCCTTCTAAATAACCTTCCCCACCCTAACTCCCCCACACCTCCTTCCCATTAACTCTCCGCCCCACCAAGTCAAGCATCACTGGGTCAGATTCCCGGAACTCCTGCCTTAACGGCACAGTGATGCGAACGTAGTCCATTCCTAGCTCCTCGAACATGGACCAGGGGCGGCAAAAACTGGCCAACGTGCTAGCGAAGACCAAGGCTTTGGCACGGCCAATGAACAAAACTCCTTCTGAGAATTACAGCAGTCCCTGGAGCAGGGGCTGGAGATGAATGGCCACACACTGTACAACACGGCCAGGGTCAATAAAGTCCAGCCCTCAGAGTGACCCAGGGAGCAGTGAGATAATGGAGGATGGGTTAATCAGCTGCTGTCCTCAATGCCAGACCTCAGCACCGTGAAGGGTAGAAGATGTCGAGGGTGGTACGAGCTGCAATGCCCAGCAGAGGGCGCTCAGGGCCCTGACACTGGTGGCCATGGAGTTGGTACTCACTGTGGAACTGAAACCCAAGCCAAATGTGCCGGTGACTGTTGGCATGAACCAGGCTCCAAACATCCCCAAACCTCAAAGTGTTCAAAATCACAAGGGCAATAGATCGGGTAAATGCACAGAACTTGCCCAGAGTAGGGGAATCGAGAACCAGAGGACAATAGGTTTAAGGTTAAAAACGATACAATTTTTACACAGAATGTGGTGGGTGTATGGAACGAGCTGCCGGAGAAGGTACAGTAGTTGAAGCAGGTACTTTCGCAACTTTGAAACATTTAGACAGGTACATGAATAGGACAGGTTTAGAAGGATATGGGCCAACGCAGGCAGGTGGGACTAGTGTTGATGGGATATGTTGGTTGGTGTGGGCAAGTTTCCACGCTGTTTATGTTATCTTTCAACCCCTTTGTTTATCAAGAATCTGCCTCCCCTAACCTTAAAACGTTCAACAATACTGCTTCCTTTGAGGAAGTGAGCTCCAAAGATCCATAAATCTCTGGGACAAATTTAATCCCATCTCTATTTTCTTAAATTATAGAATTAGGCCATTTGGCCCATCAAGTCTGCACCGCTATTCAATCACGGCTGGTCAAACTTTCTCTCTCAACCCCATTCTCCTGTTTCACCCCATAACCCCTGACACCCTTACTTATAAATCACCTTATCAAACAATTTTAAATAGGCGACTCCTCATGTTCACAAACAGTGACCACTGGTTCTGGAGTCCCCCACAAGATGGACCGCCCTCTTCACACCTGTCACAATTTTACATTTTACCACCTTAGCTCCCAAGTGGAAGTTGGATGGGCCACAAAGTGCTGGATTAACTCAGTGGGTCAGGCAGCATCTCTGGAGAGCATGGATAGATGCTGTTTCCGGTTGAGGCCCTGATTGTAGGGGGAAGAGTAGAAAAGCGCAGAGGCAGCACAAGGCGTGGCCAGTAATCGGTGAGGGGGTTTTTGATGGGTAGATGTTTGGAACAAAGGCCAAAGTTAACCAAGGAGTGTGTGATGGGGGGGGGGGGGGGGGGGGGGGGGGGGGGGGGGGGGGGGAGGGGGGATTTTTCCATGAGCCAATCCTGAAATAAGTTTCAGGCTTGTGATGTCAGGGAAATAAATAGCTTGGAGGGAATAGGATTAAAGATACTGTGGCTTTTTGATTGACTGAAAGATACAGCATGGAAACAGGCCCTTCGGCCCACTGGGTCCACACTGGCTATCAATCATCCATTCGCACTAGCTCTATGTCACTCCCAGCACTCCAGGGGCAATTTGCAGAGGCCAATTAACCTATAAACTGGCACATCATTGGCACGTGGGAGGAAACTACAGCATAGGAATGGCACAGTCCAGTATTGCAGTGATACAGTTGTTGCCTTACTGCTAGAGGCCCGGATTCGATCCTGACTATGGGTGCTGTCTGTAAAAGGTTCGTACATTCTCCCAGTGACCGAGTGTGTTTTCTCCGGGTGCTCCGGTTTCCTGCCGTATTCCAAAGACGTGCAGGTTTGTACGGTAATTGATTTCTGCAAATTGTCCTCAGTGTGTAGGATAGAACTAGTCAAAGGGTGTTGGTGGCTGGCATGGACTCAATGGGCCGAAGGGCCCATTTCCATGTTATATGTCTAAAACTAAAGGAACAGGGCCATCGGCTCACAACGTTGGTGCTTGAACAAGACTCCAAATTAAACTACCCACAGCCAGTCCCCTCTAATCCAGCAGTGTGATGGTTAATCTCTTCTGCACCCTCTTCACAGCTTCCACATAATGGGGTGTCCAGACCCACACCTAGTGTTCCAAACACAGCCTGGGGAAAAGATCATATTGAAATGGCTCCTGGGAGCACAAACACTGACACTGAACAGTTTATAAAACTGCAATAGGTCCCACTCACCTTTCTTCTTCCGCACCTGGAGGTAGGTGGTGTTGATGTTTGGGAGTTTCTCCACCGTGTAATAGTAGGTGCAGTCATCGTCCTCGTCACGGAACTGGCAGCTCTCCGTCACCTCCTTGTCTGCCGGCACAAAACAAACCATCAGCTCACGGGCCAGCGCGGTGGCCTGGAGGTCTCCGGCCCTGTCCGCGGCAACAAGCCTGCCTCATCGGAACCTGCCCGAACAAGGTCAGTGGGACTGGGAGGGAACTGGAGACATCGGGCGTCTATTTTATATTTTAATATGTACGGAAGCTAATGGTGCACGGCGCAGGGTCGGCACAGGGTCGGCACTGACCTTCCTTCAGTTCTTCCACAAACTCGAACACATCGTCGCACTTATTGCAGTTTTGCCCTTTCTTCTCCCCAGTGTTCCAGGCCTGGCATTGGACACAAGTCCGAGTGTCTTCACACAGCCCGAGCAGTTGCTGCAGTAGAGAGAGGGGAAACAACCCGATCTTGTCAGACAATGACCACTGGTCACTGAACTACAGGAAGCCCAGAGTCCTGATTTAACCACTGCTCCAGCGAGAACAGGGCCTTAAATCAAGGACCCACAGTGAAACAAGGCACAGGACAGGACTGGAGTGCCCAGAAATATTTCTGAGGGCTTTTCTCATCAACAAATGGGGCGGGCATATTCATCAGCCCCACGTGGAAACCTGGGGCCTTGCTTCGTCCAGAGCTCCTGCTAGACCAGTACTGTGGGGCGCTGCTCTGGAACTGACCTTCCCCAGAACCAGTGGTGAACGATACTGGAAGCCTGATGTCTGCAAGTGACCACGGAAAGTGGACCTGCACACGGAGCGGTCAGTGTGCAGACATGAGATGATGTCAGTGTGGTCACGGCAAACCTCCCCAACTCACGGCCTGTGGCTAATGGGGACCATTGCTCCTTGTAAAGTGACCCATTATTCCTCTCCAGCGCCACTGAAACTGAACCTACTGGAGGTGAATAATGGGGTTGAACGAGTGCCGGAGGCGTGAGTGCCGGAGGTTGGTCCGGACAGGGACCCAGCGTAGTCCCTCTGACCATGAAGTGGGACCATTGGGACCCACATTGAACGCTTTGTAACTTTGTCTCCACTCTATATGTGGCGACTCTTTGCAAACTTTGTGTATGTTGTGCAAAACAAAGAATTTCACTGTGACGTCACGTGATAATAAAGTGTCATTTAATTAGTTCACCTCACCTGTGCTTTCATCACTCTTGCAGATTACTGAGGAACTTGGTTGTTATTGTGCCAAACGGAAAATAAGCAGAAGCTGCGAGTTATTGTGTATGTGTGGGGGGGGGGGTTGCTGCCTCACCCAGCTACAATCCAGACCTCGGGTGCTGTCTGTGTGGAGTTTGTACGTTCTCCCTGTGACCGCGTGGGTTTTCTCTGGGTGCTGCAGTTTCCTCCCACATTCCAAAGACGTACAGGTTTGTCGGATATATTGTCCCTAGTGTGTAGGGTAGTGACAGTGTGCAGGCGATCACTGGTCAGTGGAGCCGAAGGGCCTGTTTCCAGGCTGTATAGCCAAACTAAACTACCGTTCTCAAGTTGGTCATCTGTCTGAGCGACAGTGGGGAACTCTCAGGTGTTCAGGTACAGGAGTGTTGCAGCTAATTCAATGGTTCAATACTAAACTGCCCTCAGTAGGTCTTTGCAGCTGTGAAACTCTATGGGGGCATGGAGGAAAGGGGAGGGAAGCACAAACATTCACGCCTCAAGCAGTTGTCCTTACCAAGTAGGTGTTGGCACCGCAGGTCGGGTCTACGTTTTTATCTTCACACTTGCACCGTCCACACTCGCAAATGCCTTTGCCGTTGCACAGCCCCTGCGTCAGGGAAATACAGGTCAGGAGGATAAGAAATGCCTCCCTGCCTCCCCCCCCCCCCCCCCCCCATCCTCCTCCAGCTGGGGAGGGGAAGGGGGAAGGGAGGAGGGGGTGCTCCCCTCTGATCAACGCGCGCTGGAAACTCCCAGAAACTGTCCCAGCAGCAATCCCAGGGGTGGCCAGTGGTAGAGTTGCTGCCTTACAGCGTCAGAGATCTGGGTTTGATCCTGACTACGGGTGCTGTCTGTACGGAGTTTGCACGTTCTCCCTGTGATCGCGTGGGTTTTCTCCGGTTTCCTCCCACACTCCAAAGACGTACGGGTTTGTGGGTTAATTGCAGGTAAATTGCCCCGAGTGGTGCGGGGTGATCGCTGGTGGGTGTGGTCACGGTGGGCCAAAGTGCCTGTTTCCGTGCTGTATCCCTGACCTCTAAACTAAAGTTTAAGGTGCTGGGAATGTTACCGGCAATTCACGGGAAGTGCAGCAGGGGGAGCAGTAACTCCAGGCTGGGTCATGTCTGGGGAACCAGGATCTCCTTGGTCACATTCCACACGGCTACCCATGGAGACGGCAGCCCAGCATATCTCTCTTTCTATTTCTATAATTTTGCATCAAATCTTCTCCCTTTGTAAGATCTCTAGGCCCACGTAAGGAACAGACCCAGCTCAATCCTTCTCTCGAGCCTGCGGGGCGTTTTTGTCCGCAGTATCGCGACTCGTGGAATTGATCCTTCCACTCACCAGTGACCACCAAGGTGCCCCATCTAAGCTCATCCCATTTGCCTGCATACCCCCTATCCTTCTAAAACCATTCCTATCCATGTACTTGTCCAAGTGACTTTCCTATCCTAGGCTGTCATCTTACCTGCCTCAACTACCTTCTCTGGCAGCTCATTCCATACACCCACAATCATCCGAGTGAAAAAGTTGCTCCTCACGTTCCTATTAAATCTTGCCCCTCTCACCTTAAATCTATATCTTCAGGTTCTTGGATGCCCTAAAAGATTCTGTGCATTGACCCTAAACTATTTAACTCAATATTGTAAACACCATTATAAGATCACCCCTCATCCGCCTCGGAATAAAGTCCTAGCCTGCCAACCTTTCCCAATTGCTCAGGCCCTCGAGTCCTGGAAACATACTTGTAAATCTTCTCTGCGCTCTTCCCAGCTTAATGACATCCTTCCTATAGCAGGGTGACCAAAAAGAGTGGTAGAGTTGCTGCCTTACAGCTCTTGCAGCGCCAGAGACCCAGGTTCGATCCTGACTACGGGCGCTGTCTGCACGGAGTTTACACGTTTCTCCCCGTGACCGCGTGGGTTTTCTTGGAGATCTTCAGTTTCCTCCCACACTCCGAAGATGTACAGGTTTGTAGGTTAATTGGCTTGGTATAGGTGTAAATTGTACCGTGTGTGTAGGATTGTGTTAATGTGCGGGGATCGCTGGTCGGTGCTGACCCGGTGAGCCGAAGGGCCTGTTTCCGTGATGTATCTCTAACCTAAACTAAACACAAGTCAAGTCACTATCACCCATGTCCATCTGCCACCCAGAATCGTTTTCACCATCACTAAATTCCGTTATTTCCAGCTTACTCCGTTAGGATCTATGCAGGTAGCGTTACTGATCGGACATTCACATGAGGGACCCGTCCATCCATCGTCACAAAGGCACTTCTCCTGAAAGCATTTACCCCGATCTGTGGACAAACACAAACAAACCCAAAGAATAAACATTCAAGAAAATCCAATACACCAAATCTCAGCTCTGGAATGAGCAGCAAATCAGCTCAAATCACATTGACCTTTACGTTCAATAAACCAATCATCTTGGTCAATCCAACTCGCAACACAAGTCCCATAGGTCAGTTCACCTCACTGCCAACTCCATTGGTCATTCTATCTACTCAATGCCAACTTCATTGGTCGGTTCATCTACTAACTCCCAATTACATTGGTCCATCTACTTGTTGCCCTCCATTGGTCAGTCCACTCACTAACCGCCAGCACTATTGGTTATTCCATCTACTCACTGCTGATTTTATTGGTCAGTCCATCTACACTCTTCCAACTCCATTGGTCAGTCCAAATACGTTGGATAAAATGAGCATAGAAATTGAAACACAAATTATCTGGAATTTTAAAACATGGATTTTTTTTCAGTGTTACATCTTTCCATTTCAGTGCAATTAGCAGTGGCGATGAAGCCAGCTAATCCGGCCCAGTGACCCCACTGAGTGGACGCAAGTCGAGCTTCCACTAAAGACGAAGAGTGGGAAGTTCATCTCACAATGTCCTCTTGGGCAGAGGATCTAGCAACCATTGACCACTTTGGATTTATCTCTGAAGAAGGTGATCCCATGAATCCCGCAGTTCTCTATTAAGAATTTTGTGATGCATTGGTTCAATTTAGATCAGTTATCACTGGCCACCACCCAGGTAATGGTTTTCCATTACCGGCATCTAGTGCCAACTCTGTGGCAGGTACTACCTGCTCCATCAGTAGGGACTCCTTCTAACCATCTCCACTGCCGACCGCCAGTTAGCTGTGGATAGAAGAGCTAGTCGAGGGTGGCGGAGACAGCATTGACAGTGGACTTTTGCAGTTGGTCTTTCAAAGCCCCTCAGATGTTGGCACTCTGTGGTTGGCCTCCACTCCTGCTCAGACCGTCGAAGATCTGCCGTCTGGACCCCAGGAGCTCACACGCTGATCGAGAGACAATGGGCCAATCACAGCCGGGGCTCCCAGAACTGCCACAAGGAGGCACTGCACTGGGGGATGCAATGCCTCTCCGGTGGAAAACCCATGGAAAGTTGGAAGAGCAGTGAAAGCCCATAGCTGCCCTGTCAACCACTATTTCTTGTACCAGAATTGCACCAGAACCACTAGTTTGTACCAGGTATTTGCTTTTTCTTGGGACCTCTCTGTTGCTGTGTTGTATTGCAGGGGTGTGCCCAGCTTCTGCAGAGCTGAACCACTGTGATATTCTCTGTTTCACAGCATTTTGTTCCTTTTTTAACAATATATTTTGTGGGGGTTAAACACATAATTCTGGAGTAATTTAGCAGGTCTGCCAGCATCTCCGGATTAGATTATTTAGATTAGAGGTACAGCGCAGAAACAGGCCCTTCGACCTACCGAGTCCGCGCCGACCAGCGATCCCCGCACTTTAACACTATCCGATACATACTAGAGACAATTTACACTTATACCGAGTCTATAAACCCAAGCCAATTAATCTACAAACTTGTACGTCTTTGGAATGTGGGAGGAAGCCGAAGATCTCGGAGAAAACACACGCGGTCACGGGGAGAACGTGCATACTCCGTACAGACAGCACCCGTAGTCAGGCTCAAACCCGGGACGCTGGCGCTGTAAGGCAGCAACTCTCCCGCTGCGACACCGTGGAGAAAAATAATAGGTGATGTTTCTGGTCGAGACCCGAGCATCTACAGTTTCTTCTTACACATGCTCTGTGGGGGCTTCACCTCCGTGCCTCCCAGACACGCCGGTGCGGGTTGACTCACCGTTGCACGTGAAGCCGGCGTAGCGCGGGCACAGCAGGTTGCTGTATTGACAGTACTTCCCGTCAAAGTGTTCTAGATGTTTCTCTGAGGGGAGGCAGTGGCAGATCCCGCACTGACACTCCCCATGTCTAGAGCAAGGCACACTGCTGTTTCCCTTGGGGTCGATGCAGTCAGCAATGTTTCCCTCCACGCCCATGAGACAGTCACAGCGAAGACCCCGCCTGAGGGGATAAGGGCAAATTCATCAGCTGGCCTGCCAGCGTTCAAGCTTCAGGACTTTTGAGAAGATGGCAAAGAGGAGAACATTCATGCATTCAAACACATGGAGCACAAACCTCACTGGGAGCAAGGCTGAAACACACCATCGCCCCACTTAGCTACCTTAGTTTAGTTTAGTTTAGAGAAACAGCGCGGAAACAGGCCCTTCGGGCCACTGGGTCCGCGCCAACCAGCGATCATCGCACATTAACACTATCCTA
Organism: Leucoraja erinaceus; assembly: GCF_028641065.1. Taxonomy (NCBI): domain Eukaryota; kingdom Metazoa; phylum Chordata; class Chondrichthyes; order Rajiformes; family Rajidae; genus Leucoraja; species Leucoraja erinaceus. Next base: position 18,915,509 of record NC_073399.1, on the reverse strand, counting down.
CACCCACTGGGGACAATTTTTACATTTGCTAAGCCAATTAACCTGCAAAACTGTACGTCTTTGGAGTGTGGGAGGAAACCGAAGATCTCGGAGAAAACCCACAGATCACAGGGAGAACGTACAAACTCCATACGGACAGCACCTGTATTCTAGATCGAACCCGGGTCTCCGGCGCTGCATTCGCTGTAATGCACGAACTACCGCTGCACCACCGTGACTGCCCAATATTTTCCTATCGCTATTTTATTATGATACGGAAGAAGGCCATTTGGCCCACTGAGTCCATACCAGCTCACAGGGCAGTCCCAGTACTCTATGTATTCCCCCACAACATCTTATTTCTCATATTCCCATCAATTCCACCCTCATCCTCCCCCTTGAGTTTAGTGTCGATCACCCCCACCTGCCTCAGTATAGCTCTTACACTTTTTCTACACTGCACTTTCTCAGCCACTGTTATGCTATAACGCTCTCACATTACATTCTGCACTGCGTGTTCACATCTCTACACAGTGCCTTGAACTCACAACTTCTTGATCCGTGTTTGAGTTCCACCAAACAAGCCACACTATAGGTTGGTACCAAAGTCGGCCCAATGCAGGGGGACAGATGGTGGTCCCGATGAAGCCCGTGCCCCAGGGAAGTGGCATCACCTCAGGGGGATGGGGGGCCGAGAAACCAACCTGCAAAGTCGGCCTTGGAAGTCGGCTATGGGAACGAGTCTGTCTGCTGGCTCCGGCCAGGTCCGACTTCCAAAGCCCTGCCCAGGGGGACAAATTTGACACCTCGATCGGCCTCGGAAGTCCCAATGAGGCTGAGATCGGCCGCATCATCCGGCCTCGGTGCTACATTTACGGGGGGGGGGGCTACCAAGGGGGATTTCAAGTGCGCTCTCGTAACATTGTCTGGATTGAAGGAGGTGCAGGACAACCAGTTGCTAAAAATGTAATGGTGGACCAGTACATCGTCTGGCCAGAGGCTGCCTGGGACACGTTAATGTGGTGGAAGAAGCAAATCCGCTCCTTCCTCTCAGTCCAACCCGGCTTTCTCCAAATATCACATCACCAAAACATAGAGGGGCTGCTTTATCTTACCAATTCTCCTTGCACTGGCACTGTCCGCAGACAAAGTTACCGTTGGAACTGCACAGGGGCGAGTCAACCTCTGGTTTCTGCAACAAAGCAGAACGGGCCGTCAGGGACAGATAGACACAAACAGCTGGAGTAAAATTCTTAAGTTTGGAGTTTCTTAAATTCTTAAATTCTGGAGTTTAAAATTCTTAAGGGTTGGACAGGCTAGATGCAGGAAGATTGTTCCTGATGTTGGGGAAGTCCAGAACAAGGGGTCACAGTTTAAGGATAAGGGGGAAATCTTTCAGGACCGAGATGAGAAAAACATTTTTCACACAGAGAGTGGTGAATCTCTGGAATTCTCTGCCACAGACGGTAGTTGAGGCCTGTTCATTGGCTATATTTAAGAGGGAGTTAGATGTGGCCCTTGTGGCTAAAGGGATCAGGGGGTATGGAGAGAAAGCAGGTACAGGATACTGAGTTGGATGATCAGCCATGATCATATTGAATGGCGGTGCAGGCTCGAAGGGCCGAATGGCCTACTCCTGCACCTATTTTCTATGTTTCTATGAGTAATTTAGCGACTCAGGCAGCATCTCTGGAGAAAAGGAGTAGCTGACGTTTTGGGTCAAGACCTTTCTTTCGACTGAGAGACAAGGGAGAGGGAAACAAGATATATAGACAATGATGTAGAGAGATATAGAACAAATGAATGAAAGATGTGGAAAAAAGTTACAATGATCGAGGAGAACAATGGGCCCAGTTTGCCTGTGGGCTACGTGATAATGAGTTATGCAGACAGTGTAACTAAACAGTGAAACTAGTACGTGTACAGTGTAACTAAACAGTGAAACTAGTACCCCACACAGTCAGGGAAAGGTTGTGGAAGATGGTGTTGCAGGTACAGAAGCAGGAGCTTACCTTCTCACAAGGGCACTGGGCACACAGCAGTGAGGCATCAAGCGACAGAGAGTCGGTGGAAGTGCTGGGTTTGAGAATAATAGTTCCCTCCTGGTCGCCCTGGGGCATGTTGCACAGGTGAATGTCACCGTCGTTTTCCAAAGCTTTCAAACTGAGGCGGAACTTATTCTGGTGGCAAGCAGAAAAGGAAATCAGCGGCACGGTGGCGCAGCGGTAGAGTTGCTGCCCTACAGCACCAGAGATCCAGGTTCGATCCTGACTTCTGGTGCGGCCGAACGGACTTTATACGTTCTTCCTGAGACCGCATGGGTTTTCTCCGGGTGCTCCGGTTTCCTCCCACACTCCAAAGACGTGCAGGTTTGAAGTTTAATTGGCTTTGGTAAAAATTGTAGAATTGTCCCTAGCATGTAACATGTGCTACTGCAACAGGAATCGCTAGTCGGCCAAAGGGCCTGTTTCGACGCTCTATCTCTAAACTAAACTCAACAAGGTTTCCTGATGTCTCCAAACCACACATAGAAACATAGAAATTAGGTGCAGGAGTAGGCCATTCGGCCCTTCGAGCCTGCACCGCCATTCAATATGATCATGGCTGATCATCCAACTCAGTATCCCGTACCTGCCTTCTCTCCATACCCCCTGATCCCCTTAGCCACAAGGGCCACATCTAATTCCCTCTTAAATATAGCCAATGAACTGGCCTCAACTACCTTCTGCGGCAGAGAGTTCCAGAGATTCACCACTCTCTGTGTGAAAAAAAGTTCTTCTCATCTCGGTTTTAAAGGATTTCCCCCTTATCCTTAAGCTGTGACCCCTTGTCCTGGACTTCCCTAACATCGGGAACAATCTTCCTGCATCTAGCCTGTCCAACCCCTTAAGAATTTTGTAAGTTTCTATAAGATCCCCTCTCAATCTCCTAAATTCTAGAGAGTATAAACCAAGCCTATCCAGTCTTTCTTCATAAGACAGTCCTGACATCCCAGGAATCAGTCTGGTGAACCTTCTCTGCACTCCCTCTATGGCAATAACGTCCTTCCTCAGATTAGGAGACCAAAACTGTACGCAATACTCCAGGTGTGGTCTCACCAAGACCCTGTACAACTGCAGTAGAACCTCCCTGCTCCTATACTCAAATCCTTTTGCAATGAACATACCATTCGCTTTCTTCACTGCCTGCTGCACCTGCATGCCTACCTTCAATGACTGGTGTACCATGACACCCAGGTCTCGCTGCATCTCCCCCTTTCCCAATCGGCCACCATTTAAATAATAGTCTGCTTTCCCGTTTTTGCCACCAAAATGGATAACCTCACATTTATCCACATTATACTGCATCTGCGAAACATTTTCCCACTCACCCAGCCTATCCAAGTCAACTTGCAGTCTCCTAGCATCCTCCTCACAGCTAACACTGCCCCCCAACTTAGTGTCATCTGCAAACTTGGAGATATTGCCTTCAATTCCCTCATCCAGATCATCAATATATATTGTAAATAGCTGGGGTCCCAGCACTGAGTCTTGCGGTACCCCACTAGTCACTGCCTGCCATTGTGAAAAGGACCCGTTTACTCCTACTCTTTGCTTCCTGTTTGCCAACCAGTTCTCTATCCACATCAATACTGAACCCCCAATGCCGTGTGCTTTAAGTTTGTATACTAATCTCTTATGTGGGACCTTGTCAAAAGCCTTCTGGAAGTCCAGATACACCACATCCACTGGTTCTCCCCTATCCACGCTACTAGTTACATCCTCGAAAAATTCTATAAGATTCGTCAGACATGATTTACCTTTCGTAAATCCATGCTGACTTTGTCCAATGATTTCACCACTTTCCAAATGTGCTGCTATCCCATCTTTAATAACTGACTAGCAGTTTCCCCACTACCGATGTTAGACTAACTGGTCTGTAATTCCCCGTTTTCTCTCTCCCTCCCTTCTTAAAAAGTGGGGTTACGTTTGCTACCCGCCAATCCTCACACAATAGCTCAACTCTGCACAAAATGTCTGCCTGTTCATTCAGTCTGCAGTCAACTGATAGCAAGGAGTCACCTCTCTCAGACCTTAGGACAAACGCACAGACAGGCACACAGTCAGACGCACACACAGACACATGCAGACACACGCACACAGCCACACACGCAGACACACGCACACAGATATGCACAAAGACATACACACATAGACACACGCAGACACACACACGCAGAAACACACACAGACACACATGCAAACACACATGCACAGAGGCACACACGCACAGACACACAGACACGCACACAGACACACGCAGCCACACACACGCAGACACATGCACACAGATATGCACAAAGACACACGCACAGACACACACACACGCGCACACACACACAGACACACACACACGCAGACACATGCACACAGATATGCACACAGACACGCACACACACACACACAGACACACGCAGACACACACACACAGACACACACAGACACACAGACACACATGCAAACACACATGCACACAGGCACACACAGACACACACGCAGACACACACGCACACAGACACACCCGCACAGACACACACTCACAGACACACATGCACACAGACACACACGCACAGACACACCCGCACAGACACACGCAAAGACACGCACGCACAGACACGCACGCACAGACACACACGCACGCACAGACACGCACACACAGACACACATGCACACAGACACAAACAGACGCATACAGACACACACACACTCACAGACACACATGCACACAGACACATACGCACACAGACACACGCACAGCCACACACACACAGACTCACACGAACACAGACACACACGCACAGACACAGACACACACAAACAAACACACATGCATACACACATGCAGACATGCACACACACACACATGCACAGACACACGCACAGGCACACTCACACGACAGACACGCACACAGACACACACACGCACACAGATTGAAGAGTGAAGGGTCTCGACCCGAAACGTCATCCAATCCTTCTCTCCACACACACACATGCAGACCCACACCCACACACACACAGACACACACAGACACACACACGCACACACACACACACAGACACACACGCAGCCACACACGTACGTAGGCAGACACGCACACACCACACACATGCTCAAGTAAATATAAACATTTGACCACATTTTGAGCAAAGCAATGATGAGAGTTTTCCAACCCTTCCCGTCACTCGCCAAGGAACTCCCCAGCTCAGGCCGACCCCCTGGACGCAGACTCCGGCCCCGCTGGCCACAGCTACTTGTCCCCCAGGGTTGGCCGGTGTCCCGCGATTGCTTACCACCTGTCCCGGGATGACGGTGAAGGTGGACGACTCGCTCTGCGGCTTGGCCGCCGACAACGATGAGACAGAGGCTCTCATTGTTTTGGGGACCCTGTTAGCCCGGATCTCCATCTTTGACCGGATGTTCTGTGGGAGGGAGATTGCAGGGAAAGGTTATCCGTGAGGGAAGCAAACATCTCTGTACAACATGCCAAGGTGGCAGTAGTGCAGCAAGATGCACATGACACGGTGGTAGCAGAAGTAGATTCACCTGGCATATCATGTTACCACATGAGAGGTGCTCCAGGCTACTCTCTGCAATGAGAATGTGGAGCAGGGGGGTAATATTACACTATAGTTTGCACATCAAAGATATAGCTTTACAAAGTGTGTGAACATGAGGGGGACAACATTGCCATACAGCACAGAACGAGGCCCTTGGGCCCAACATCCATGCTGACTAAGATGCCTATCTAAGCTAGTCCCATTCGCCTCCATATTGCCCATATCCCTCTAAACCTCTCCTATCCATGCATCTGTCCAAACGTCTTTTAAATGTTGTTGTAACTGCACAAACTATCTCCCCTGGCAGCTCGTTCTATGTACCCAACTCCCTCTGAGTAAAAAATATTGCCCCTCAGTTTCCTATTAAATCTTGGCCCTCTCTCCTTAAGCCATAGAATCATCGAGTCATACACCGTGGAAACAGGCCCTTCGGCCCAACTTGCCCTTGCTGACCAACATGCCAAATCCACTCTTGTTCCATCTGCCTGCATTCGGTACATATCGCTCTAAACCTATCGTATCCATGTATCTGTCTAACTGTCTGTTAAACTTTGCAATAGTCTCAGCTTCAACTACCTACTCCGGCAGCTTGTTCCATTCACCCATCAGCCTTTGTGTAAAAACGTTGCCTCTCAGGTTCCCATAAAATCTTTCACCCCTCACCTTAAACCTATGTCCTCTGGTTCTCAATTCCCCACCTCTTGGTACAAGACTGTGCATTTACCTGATCTATTCCTCTCATGATTGTCTACACATCTGTAAGATCACCTCTCATCCTCTTGCACACCAAGGAATAGAGTCCTAGCCTGCTCAACCTCTCCCTATAGATCAGTCCTTGCAACATGCTCATAAATCTTCTATGCACCTTTCCAGCTTAACAACATCTTTCCTACAATAGTGTGACCAAAACGGTACATAATATTCGAAGTATGACCTCACCAATGTCTTGTACAACTGCAGTTGGAATATAATGTAGCAAACAGTGGAGACGTGGATTTTTGCAGTAGGAATAAAGGCCTAGACTATGTTCTAAATGGGGTGAGAATCCAGAAATCGGAGGTGCAAAGGGACTTGGGAATGCTGATGCAGGATTCCCAAAAAGCTAATCTGCAAGTCGAATCGGTAGTAAAGAAAGCAAACTCAATGCTAGCATTTATTTCAAGAGGCCTTGTATACAAAAACAGAGATGTGATTTGAGGCTCTATAAGGCACTGGTGAGGCCGCATTTGGAATATTGTGAGCAATTTTGGGCCGCATATCTGAGGAAGGATGTGCTGGCTCTGGAGAGGGTCCAGAGAAGGTTTACAAGAATGATCCCATGAATGAGTAGGTTAACCTATGATGAGCGTTTGTCGGCACTGGGCCTGTACTCACTGGAGTTTAGTAGAATGAGGGGGGGGGGGCTCATTGAAACAGGCAGAATAGTGAAAGACTTGGATAGAGTGGATGTGGAGAGGATGTTTCCACTAGTGGGAGAGTCTCAGATTAGAGGTCAGAGCCTCAGAATTAAAGGACGTTCTTTTAGGAAGATGAGGAGAAATTTATTTAGTCAGAGGGTGGTGAATCTGTGGAATTATTTTACCACAGAAGGCTGTGGAGGCCAAGTCAGTGGATATTTTTTAAAGCAGAAATAGATTCTTGATTAGTACTGAGGTTATGTGGAAAAGGCAGGAGAATGGGGTTAGGAGGGAGTGATAGATCAGCCCTGATTAAATGGTGGAGTAGACTTGATGGGCCGACTCCTATTCCTTATGACCTTATGAACATGACCTCCAAACTGCGTTACTCAATACTCTGACTGATGAAATCCTTCCTGACCAAACCAATGGTGTCCAGATTTTGATTCCTCTACCCTGGGTTAAAGAGTCTGTGCATTCACTGGATCCATCCCCCTCTGTAGTACATTTAGTCCAGAGATAGTTGTGGGAGGGCTTACCTCAAATGCATGGCGCAGCAGGTCGAGTATATTGGACGAGTCCTCTTGCAGCTGCCCGATATCAGACACTGGAAAATACTTGCTCAATTTCTGGATTTAAAAAACACAAGACCCATTATAAAGTAAAATCCCCACTGGTCTGCTATCCAAAGCAGCACCCGCAGAGAGACCTCGATCCTTTGGATAAATGGCTTGGTTGGTTTCCAAAGAAAAATTAATTACCAAGTGAATTATCGCAAGTGTCTATTACTGATAGATTACTCTCCAATAGAACTATCTATCTCCAATAGAATCTCCTTATATATTCTGTGCATCATGAATGCAGGATACAAATATTAACCATTTCACTCTCCAATGCTCATTGCTTTGCTTGTAACCGCACATTCTGCAACCTGTATCAGCAACAACACAAACAGTGTTGCAATATCTAGCAACATGTAAAGTCTCTTCTTCTGAAAAGGAGGTTTCACACTATGGACTGTGAAAACGCCAAGAAATAAATGGACCTTTGCAATACGAACCACAGTTTACCTCTTGAAATACCTAATAGTCTAAATCTAGAATACTGCTTAAAATACAGTTAACTCACGTTATAACGGACCATAAGGGGGAATGGTGTCCATTGTTGCCGCTTGTCCGCTATAACAGAGTAAGGGATTCACTCCAACCACATAGTGGTCACTGCATGAAACAACGTTGTTTTCAAATACAAAGTTCTTTTTAACCACTAAAAGTCTATTGTTGTTACTGCAAGCTAAAAATACTAAAGGCAATTTCAATGCCTTTAATTTCAATGCCTTGTCAATTTCTACGCCTTGTCAATTTCAACACCTTGCCAATGTCAATGCCTTGTCAATGTCAATGCCTTGTCAATTTCAATGCCTTGTCAATTTCAATGCCTTGTCAATTTCAATGCCTTGTCAATTTCAATGCCTTGTCAATTTCAATGCCTTGTCAATCTAGTATAAATCTGTTATAAGGAGGTCTGTACTAACCAGGGTTAGAGATTAGCTACATGATCTATGCCGAATAGCTACTCTGAGTGCTATGTTGCAGGACATTGCATCAGGTGAACTACATGTGCTAAATAGCTCCTTGCACATGTTAATCTATTCCCAGAAGTTTGCTTCACTCATTTCAATGGGAAGAATTTCAGAAGTGATGATAACTGCAGCTGCCATGACATGGAGCTATCCACCGAGGATGAATTTCTACTGGAAATTAATTAATTTGTACAACTAGCCTTGCTCTATTAAATGCAACCTTTGATGCATGACATTCACTGTGATACACCTAAGACCCATGGAGACCCTGCCTGTCATTATCCTGATTAATATCTTACCTCATAGTAGGAATATGAATGGTTAGTAACAGCAAAGATAGGAATAATGCCATGCTTGCTGAGAAGGCGTATCAGAGTTGGGATGGAAGGGTAGTCTTGCTCGGTATCCTGGGTGTAACTGCCACTGTTGTCCAAATGACATTGCTCATCATTCCTTTCCAAGATGCCCGAGAGGACATTGGAGCCGTCAGCTTCATAATGAAAGGCAGATTCAGTCGAGAAGACCAGCAGATGGGTGCTGTCAGGCCTCCAACCTATGTCACCCTGCAACAAGAAAAACTCTCCTCAGGACAGAAGCCAAGTCAACCAGAAGCAGGGGACATTACAGGAAGGGAAGATCCGAAAATACCACAGGAAATAACATTTCTAACATCTTTCTCAAAAGGAAAACAGTTGTTCAGCACTCCCACATCACAGTGTATCAGCACGAGAGCAGGGAGATCTTGATTAAACCAGAGATGAACATAAAAAGCTGGAGTAACTCAGCGGGTCAGGCAGCTTCTCTGGAGAAAAGGAACAGGTGACGTTTCGGCTCAAGACCCTTCTTCAGACTGAGAGTCAGGGGAGAGGGAAACGAGGGATATGGCAAGGTACACGGAACAAATGAATAAAAGATATGCAAAAGGACAAATCAAAGCCAGGTGAGGTGGAGCCCACAATGGCCCATTGCGCATAGAATTAGTGGGTATGGATATTTATCTGTAATATCCTATATATGATCAGTTGGATAGGTTCCATCACAAAATAACTGAGATTACAGATTATGCTGTAATGTTATTCAACTCTAACACAGGTATGGCAATGTACAACAATGGAATGCATACAAGCTTGTACAAGTCTGCTGCTATGCAATGCTGTAGTGAAGTACTGTTGTTACAGGGCTCTCACTGTTTAAAACTGAGGTACAGTACTGGTGGGGACAGGTCTGTCACTGTATAACACTGGGGTACAGTACTGGTGGGGACGGGTCCGTCACTGTATAACACTGGGGTACTCTACCTCAGTTTTGTAAAGGTTAACAGGCTGTTTCATTTAACAGTTGCCGCATATCCAGATATCAGTCTCAGCTCCTCCCCCGAGGGGAATAATTCCTGACTATGCAGCAATATATTTCATCGGCTATAACATCAGACTTAGCTTATCCCATAATCTTTTAAACTCATAGTGCACCATATGGAAACATTTCTTCATTCATGCAAGTTTTCCCAGCTATGTATTACCGGGGGGGATCTAAGCTAACCCCCACATCAGCCAAGATACCAGGCCCAGAACAGAATGCAAAACCCCAGAACGGGTTGATGACGTAGAGCGCTGTGCCACTAACTAATTTGATTCCGTTTGTGCTCCAGCTCTTCTCAGAGGAACACCATTGCAGGATATAGTTCTCAGCATTGTAGAGCACCAGTTACATAGACAAAGTCTAATGTTCGCAAATGGGGTAGTGAATCGGACAGCACTTTAGTTTGTGGAAGGACCGTTCAGAAGCCTGATAACAGAGGGGAAGAAGCTATGGTTGTACATATAAGTATAGATGTTGGGAGGTCATTGAGTGTAGTAGATGGGAGGTCATGTTACAGTTGGCCACATTTGGAGTAATGTGTTCAGTTTTAGTCACCCCATTATCGGAAAGATGATAAACTGGAAAGGAAGCAAAGAAGATTTACAAGGATGTTGCAGGACTCAATGGCCTGAGTTATAGGGAGTGGTTAAGCAGGCAAAGACTTTAGTCCCTGGAGTGTAGGAGGATGAGGAGTGATCTTATGGAGGTGTATAGATCATGAGAGGATTATTTAGGGTAAGTCTAATATATGGAAATATATGTATTTCGGGCTGGCAGAAGACATCCAGTTGAGGCAGGTACTATCACAACGTTTATGAAACATATGGACAGGTACATGAATAGGAAAGGTTTAGAGGGACATGGGCCAAATGGGACTGGTGTAAATGGTCGGCATGGGAACGCTGGGCAGAAGAGCCTGTTTCCACCCTGAATGACTCTACGACTCAAGGTTAATTTGTGCAACAGTGCAGTGGTGACGGTGTGAAAGTGGGAGGGGTGGTGTGATCTGTATCCTAGGAACAACCGTGTTTCCATGCTGTATCTTTAAACTAAACTAAACAATGAAAAAGTAGTATCTAACCTGCTTATACACACTAATGCCATAGGACAATAACTATCTTCATATTCAGTAATAAGCTATCTGCATGTTATCAAACATAAAAGCTAAATGTTTAGCCAAGAAACTCAATCCCAATGTCACATGAAAATCTAAAATATTTCATCTCCAGCCGCAACATTTTACACCTCATATATTTCATTCTGCCCCTGCGCACACAGATGAGGTCTAAAGGATCGAGACTCCAAGGGCAGACTCACCTTGCAGACTGCAACCTGCAGAATTGCATCAAATCCACCTTCAGGTGCGTCCATGTTGCCCGAGATTCTTTCCTTCTGCAGCTTCTCGATGAAACTGTTTACATTGCTGGTCAGAGGAATGACGTTCTTGAAGGAGAATGGGGCATCACTGTTTGGCCAAGGCTGCTTAAGTCTAGAACAAAAGAGAGGCCAGAAATTAAAGGATTCAGCTGGGAAAGTACGGACACAGGCTTAGGTTTATTATTATTACGTGTGGTGAAGTGAAAAGCTTTGTTTTGCATCAATCCAAACAGATCAGATAATACTATGCATCAATACAATCAAGCCAAACTCAAGTACAAACAGTGGCGCAGCGGTAGAGTTGCTGCTTTACGGTGCCGAAGACCCAGGTTCGATCCCAGATATGGGAGCTGTCTGTAGGGAGTTTGTACGTTCTCCCCGCGACCTGTGTGTGTCTTCTCCGGTGCTCTGGTTTCCTCCCGCACTCCAAAGATGTACAGGTTTGTAGGTTAATTAGCTTGGGTAAAATTGTAAGTTGTCCCTAGTGTGTGTAGGATAGTGTTAGTGTGTGCGCAGACTCAGAACCCTGTTTCCACGCTGTATCTCTAAACGACATGAAATTAAACTAAAATAAAGATAGAGCAAAGGGAAAGATACAGAGTGCCGAATATAGTTCTCAGCAGAGAAGCGCACAGTTACATCGACAAAGTCTAATGTTCACAAATGGGATGGAGGTGGATTGGACAGTACCCTAGCTTATGGAAGGATCGTTCAGAAGCCTAATAACAGAGGGGAAGAAGCTATGGTCCACTCTCTCCTTCAATCTGAGGATGGAACCCTGTGTCTGATACCAGTATCAAGAACTTAAATAATGCCAATTCTAGTAGTATCAGGATAGAATTAGCTGATGTGGACCAAGAAAATAGATGAAAGTTTAAAAAGATAGATCAGCAATGGCAGACATTTAAGCAGGTAATTTGTAAATCTTACTTAAGGTAAGATCGTGAGGACGAAACTGTCCGTGAATCTGGAGGTGTGCGTTTTCACGCTTCTATACCTTTTGTCTGATGGGAGAAGGGAAAACAGAGTGGCCGGTGTGCGACTCGTCCTTGATGGGCTTGCCAAGGCAAGATGAGGTATAATTGGAGTAAAAATGGGAGGGAGGTTGGTTTGTGTGATGGTCTGGGCCGCGTCCACAATTCTCTGCAATTTCTTGCGGTCTTGGATGGAGCCGTTTCCCAAACCAAGCTGTGATGCGTCCCGATACAAATGCTTTCTACGGCGCTTCTGAGACGTGTGTGAGAGTTGTTGGGGACATGCCGAACTTCCGAAGCCTTCTAAGGAAGGTGTGCTTTCTTGGCCATTGCTTCGATATGCTTCGGTCCAGGACAAGTTGCTGGTGATATTGATTTTGATTTGCATTTGATATAGAGCCACATAAAGGATGACTGCACAAGATACGAGTCTGGGCGGTTCGGGTAATAATAGTGACATGGAGGGGACAGAAAACAGAAATGCGGGAGGAATAGGTCACTTACGGATTGGCAAACAGTAACTATTGGGTGTAGCACCGTGCTGTTTATAATCTATGTGAATGACGGTCCACAATAGGCTGATGATACAAAGATACATTGGGTAGCCATTTGTGAAGAGGACACAAGGAGTCTGCATAGGGATACAGGTAGGGCATTTATTAATCCCGCCCTTGACTTTCCTTTTCTCGACAGGGAACAATCCCACACTAGGCTTTGCTATTTTGTTTCTGTGAGCGTCAGATCACCAAGGCTTTGTGACAACCGGTTGAGATGCGGTTGGGAGTTGTGAATTCAGCGTCGTGAAATGGACTTCCTGCACTCTGGACCCCTGAACTACAGCTGTAGTTGTAACGTCTTGTGACGGCGGCGAGCGTGAATGAGCGTGAATGAGCGCTCCTCCCATGTTCCACAATTAGCGGCTTGAAAGGCCGATTTAAGTTCTTTCTCAGCAGAGTGTGAAGCGGCTACACACGGCCTCTTATCACCATAAATCAGCTGCAGATTCCGCTGCACCACGGTAGAGGGGCTCATGTTTTATTGCAGGGAAAAATAGAGTGGTGGTGTGTAGCCAGCCCTGATCGTTAATAAAAGATATGCTCATGGGGAGAGAGGTATAAAGGATGGGAGAGACTGAAGGAGGCCGTGCAACGATGAGAGAGAGAGAGAGAGAGAGAGAATGAAGCGCAGAAAGAGGCAGATAAAGGGAGGGGAAGGTGGCCAAAGAGCGTGGGACAGAGACGGCAAACACAGACCAAAGCAGAGGGACAGAAAGACACAGAGAGAGTGCATGGGGGGGGGGGGGGGGGGGGGGGTCAAGAGAGAAAGGGAGAGAAGCAGAGTGGGAGGGGAGACAGAGCAGTGGAGTGGGAGGAGGAGGACGAGGAGAGGGGGAGGGAGGAAAGCGAGAGAAGGGGGAGTTTAGAGGGGGGGAGGGAAAGGGGGAAGGAGAGAGAGAGGGGGGGAGCGAAGGGGATGGGGGGGGGGGTGGGGGAGGGAGGGGGAGAGTGGGGGAGAGAGGGGGAGAGAGGGTAGAGAGAGGGGGAGGGGGAGGGGGAGAGAAAGAAAGGGGCAGAGGTCCTGAGAATTCTATGATTAATAACTAGTTAGATTTATTAATGCTGCCACGGTGCAAGTGTGCAAGGTGTTTCTGAGCTGCTGCTCACTGCTTTGATTGTGTATCCGCTGCATCAGTGACTCACTATCTTCACTGCCTGTGGACGGGACAAAGCTCCCATTCATCCCCGCTTCCCCACAGTGCCTGTCCATTGTAGCTGGGAGACAGCTATAACCCTGCTCTGGGCCCAGGGAGGGCAGGAGCATTCAGTGATAAACTTCTCCTGCTGCAGATCACATCATCCTTGCCACTCCCTCTCAATGTTGGTTCACAAAGTTTGTCTTTGGTTACTACATAAATCACAGCGAGGGCAGAAAACAGCACGCAATAAACGAGCTGCGATTGCCCCAACACTTCTACGTGCTGGATTTCATCTGAGCCTTGAAGTTGCCGTTCGAGTGATCTCATTGTTTCTGTCGCATCCCAGCTGAACGCTCGCGAAACTCCCACCTCCTTGTTTACCTAGTTCCTCCCTCCCTGCCCCTGTCCACATCGTTCCTATCTTCCTACCCTTCCCCTCATCAGTACACACCCTCTTCCTACCTTCTCATTCCTCCCACTCCACTCCCATACTCTCCACTCCCTCGATCCGCCCCACCCACCCTCTTCCCCCCTTCCCTTCTCTCTCTTCTCCTCCTCTCCCCTCCCATCCCCTACCCCCCCCCTCTCCTCCCGCCTTCTGTCCCCTCCCCCCCCCCCATCTCTCCCCTTCTTTTTCCCCTTCCCTTCCCCTTTCCCCTCTTCGCCTCCCTTCCCCTCACTTCCTCTCCCCCTCCCCTCATCTCCCCTTGTCCAGCCTACAGTCAGCCTCTGCTGAAGTGTCAACTTAAGGGGCTGTCCCACTATACGAGTTTACCCAAGAGTTCTCCCGAGTTTAAAAAAAATCAATCTCGTGGTAAGTACATAGAATGTACGTAGCGGGTACGTCGGAGCTCGGGGACGTCTCTTAGCGGCTCGTAACGCTAACGGCATTTACCCGGGAAACGCGGTTGAAAAATGTCCACGATAGCCCCGAGTACCTACGAGAGGCTAATACTGTAATTCTCAGAGTTCGAATCACGGAAAATTCAGGAGAACTCTTGAATTACCTCGTACAGTGGGACAGGTGCTTTACTGACCACACTCTCCCCCTACCCCCACCCCACTGTTCCTCTCTCCCTGCCACTCTATTTAAATATATGAGGTGTAATCTTCCTTGGCCTGCCAGTCCCTTTGTGATTAGTATGCTCACCAGTGCTCTCTTTCTTCTTAATGCTGTTCCAAACAGTTGATTTTGGTAAGCCTAAGGTTTGGCTGATGTCTCTAACAGTTTTATTCTTGTTTCTCAGCCTCATAATGGCTTTTTTGACTTTCATTGGCACAACTTTGGTTCTCATTTTGATAAATAGCAATAAAAGTTTCCAAAGGCGATGGAAAGACTGGAGGAAAGACTTGGTGCTGAGAGCTCTCTTACACCTGCATTAAGGAGGCAATTAAACACACCTGAGCAATTTCAAACGCCTGTGAAGCCATGTGTCCCAAACATTAAGGTGCCCTGAAATGGAGGGACAATGTATAAACACTGCTGTAATTTCTTAGGTGGGAGATGGCAATCTTCACATGGTCTGACGAATGCAATCAACCTGGCGTGCACAATCAAATAGAACACGTTGTCCTACAACTTTAGGCTGTGCACGCCATACGCAAGAAGGAGAAGAAGAAGGTGAAGCTTTAATTTCTACATGGTGAAACCAAAATATTTAAAAATGGCCTTTAATAAAATCTGACAATGTGCACTTTAACCACATGTGATTTTTTTTTTCTATTACAAATCTCAAATTGTGGAGTACAGAGGGAAATAAATAAATGATGAGTCTTTGCCACAAACATTATGGAGGGCACTGTACACAAGCAGGTGCTGTAATGCACTTACACACATGGTGACAACCTGCACACCACTCTGCCCTAGAGCCACAGTGGCTGAAACCCCAGTCTTACCTCAATGGCCTCATGTCTGTCTGTGGAACAGACACCTTGTCAACAAACTTCCCAAAGCCGATGGTGTAGTCATTCGACATGTTCTTCACTACATCAGCTGCCAATACAAAGAGTATACGTGCATTTAAATTGTGTTGTTACAACCGTCACAGTCCCAAAACTCTTTAGAACTAATGCATCCTTCAGAGTGTCGCCCCAGTTGAAACATAATAATAACTGCAGCCACATGACAGCGAGGTCCCTCAAACATTAATGTGAGAACGACCATATCATTTGCTTCGCTGAGGTCAAGTCATTTATTGTCATGTACGCAAATACCAGTGAGGTGCAGGTACGGTGAAAATCTTGCTGACTGCAGTATCACAGGCTCACAGATTCAGATGGCAGCCAAAAATAAATTATGCATACAAAATGTACAAACTATTCATAAATTATGCACAAATCGTGCATAAATCGTATGTAAATCATGCCTAAATCGTGCATAATTTGTGCATAAATTTTACGACTCTAAAAAGTGTGCAAAAAGACAAGATGTTTGATGTGGAATAAATAATGTCTGGTACGAGGGAAAAATATCACACCATAGAACTGCAGTTTGATAGATCCCAACCCGAAATATTCCCGCCACAGATGCTGTCTGACCCGCTGAGTTACTCCAGCACTTTGTGTTTTACACCATAGAACTAGAATTTACCTCAGAAGATACAAGGCCTTGGTCTAATATTTCGTCCGAATGATAAAATGGGGTTGGGGTTGTTTCCCCCTCAGGGCTGCACTAGAGTTTCTGGGATGGGGTCTCAATGACAAGGTACAACTCAGCCAAAAGCCTCAGCCCATATGGGGGAAGTGCTGACCCAGTAGTGAAGCTCCCTCTGATTATGGTGCTCTCAGTCCTTCAGGAAACAGTCACGACCCTACAAAGAGCTCAGCTGTCCGGCCTACGAGACACCTCTGCATGGTGACACAGCGGTAGAGTAGCTGCCTTACAGCGCTGGAGACATGGGTTCGATCCTGACTACGGGTGCTGTCTGTATGGAGTATGTATGTGGCCTGTGTGGGTTTCCACTGAGATCTTCGGTTTCCTCCCACACTCCAAAGACGTACAGGTTTGTCGGTGAATTGGCTAATATAAATATAAGGTACAAATATAAATTGTCCCTGGTGGATGTGGGATAGCTTCATGTCAGGGGGGGGGATCGCTGGCCAGTGCGGACTCGGTGGGCCGAAGACCCTGTTTCCGAACTGTATCTCTAAACTAAACTAAACCTACAGAATGGACCATTGATCACAAGACATAGGAACAGAATTGGGCCATTTGGTCCATCCAGCCTGCTCTGTAATTCAATCATGACTGATCTATTTTTCCTTCTCACCCCCCCCCCCCCCCCCATTCTCCTGCCTTCTTCCAGTAACCTTTGACGTTCTTACTAATCAAGAACTTCTCAAACTCCACTTTAAAAATGCCCAATAACTGCTTTCTCTGCCTTCTGTGGCAATAAATCCCAGATTCACCAACCTCTGGCTAAAGAAATCCTTCTCCATTCCAAAGGTACTTCCTTTTATTCTGAGGTTGTGCCCTCTGGACTTAGACTCTGCCACTGCTGGAAATATCCTCTCCACATCCACTCTATCCAGGCCTTTCATTATTCCACTGGGTTATGAGTGAAAGCAATGGAAGGGTCTGGCACTCACCCAGCCGAAGCCCCAACTTCTTCAAGTTGTCCAAATCATCCTGCATGGAGTAGGAGAAGTCCATGAGGAAGTAGAGGTCAATGGGAGATTCTAGTGGCTGGAACACCTCGAAGTTCAGGGTCCTCTCCTCTCCGGCCCTCAGGCTCATGGACACTTGCTGTGGTGAGATCTGGGTGCGTTTGCTACTGGTATCAATCCGAGTGCTCTGTGGAACAAAACACTTGCTTTACCTTCCTGCGTTCCACAGTTCAGGACATCCCCACGCGCCTCAGGGATGTGACACACATCCGCCTAGGTTCACTGTTATACTGCGGGTGTCATTATGGCCAGTGCACGCGTTGGGGGAGAGAGAGAGGGGGAGGGGCAGGGGCAGAGGGGGAGGGACAGAGGGGGGGAGGGGGGAGAGAGAGGGGGGGGTGGAGGGGGAGGGGGGGGAGGGGGAGGAAGGGGGGGAGAGAGAAGGGGAGAGAAAGAGGGGGGAGAGAGAGGGGGAGAGTAAGAGAGGGGGAGAGAGAGAGGGGGGTGAGAAATAATCAAACAGTGAGGACAGAGATAGATGGATAATTTTGGTCTACTTTCCTTGCTGAGGAATCAAAGATTCTGCTCTGTGGGAGACGTACCTGAATTATGTGCATCTCGGACTTCATTGCGACAATCTTTTTACAGCTGGACAAGAGATTGCTCGCTAGGTCACACCTGGGCAACGTGAAGTTCTTCAAAACAAGAAGCACCAGTTATTGCATCCTTCAGATCAGTGCCTGAAACACACCACTGCCCCTCACACCAACAGCCACTCCGGGGCCTCTAACCCCCTCCCGCCCAATGAGCGTGGTTTTGGTTACAGTGGCCACCCCCCTTCCCAATGCCCCTCGCTCCCAGGGCAGAGGTTTCAGTTTTGTCGGTCCTATTTTGTCAGCCATCAACTCAACGCCCAGCGTCCTCCATCTCCGCAGAGTTTTATAAGGACTCCCCAAAACCAGGGTTCTAGCTGACTGCACTCCCCCCCCCCCCCCCCCCCCCCCCCCCCCCCCACCCCCCCCCCCCCCCCCCCCCCCCCCCCCCCCCCCCCCCCCCCCCCCGTGTCCTTGTTCAGTGTGGAATTCCTTCCCCCAAAAGGAATGTTCTTTCCTCGAGACGGGGACATTCCAGTTCATGTTGCTACTGAGTGAGTTCAACAAAGATTCACCATCTTGTTCCAAGCCTGTCTATGGTTTGGGTAGGGACGACACAGTGGCTCAGCGGTAGAGCATTTGTTTCACAGCGGCGGAGACCCGGGTTCGATCCTGACCACGGGTGCTCTCTGTACGGAGTTTGTACATTCTCCATGTGATCGCCTGGGTTTTCTCAGGGTGCTCCAGATATGTATAATCCATAATCTCTTCATTCCCTGCATACCCATGTGCCTATCCAAAATACCCTTAACAACCACTCTTGTGTCTGCCTCAAGCACCACCTCTGGCAGCATGTTCCAGGCACCCAACAAACTCTGTAAAAAAATGCTCCTTTAAACTTTGCCCCTTCCTATTTTATAGCTGTTGCCCCATGAATGTGATTTAGCTTCATTCTTTAGTTTCATGACCTCAAACAGGTGCAATGTACTACTTGAGTTCAGTACACATGCCCAGCTGGCTTTATGAGTGAATGTGTAACATGTACAACAGTTTCACATTGCCCTGCAGTCTGTGACATGACCCTCCCTGCTCTCAATGTTCTGACAGGGTAGATTATTCTGGCTCATCACACAGTGATTCTGGCCCAGATTTAATGATACAGCACATTGTTCCCAACCACTGTTGCATGTTCTGTCAGATTTCCTGAACTGTTAACCTGGTTCAGATCTACAATGGATGCAGTTCGAAAGACAGATACAAAATGCTGGAGTAACTCCGCAGGTCAGGCAGCATCTCTGGAGAAAATTGAGACGCTGTTCCAAGCTGGCCTGGAGACACTTATTCACAAGATTATTCCCGATCAATGTCCAGTGGCTCATCGCTGGCCAGAGTTGCAGGCACAAGCATGGGCGGCACGGTGGTGCAGCGGTAGAGTTGCTGCCTCAGAGAACCGGGTTCGATCCTGACTATGCGTGCTTGCCTGTACGGAGTTCGTACGTTCTCCCCGTGACCTGCGTGGGTTTTCACTGAGATCTTTGGATTCCTCCCACACTGCACCAAAGGAAGTACAGGTTTGAACGGAGACGAGGAAACACTTTTTCTCACAGAGAGTGGTGAGTCTGTGGAATTCTCTGCCTCAGGGTGGTGGAGGCAGGTTCTCTGGATGCTTTCAAGAGAGAGCGAGATAGGGCTCTTAAAAATAGCGGTGTCAGGGGATATGGGGAGAAGGCAGGAACAGGGCACTGATTGGGGATGATCAGCCATAATCACATTGCATTGCGGTGCTGGCTCGAAGGGCCGAATGGCCTACTCCTGCACCGATTGTCTAATGACTCCTATTGTCTATTGTCTATTAATTGGCTTGGTGTAAATGTAAAACTGTCCCTAGTGTGTGTAGGGTAGTGTTAATGTGCAGGGATCGCTGGTCGGTGCGGACTCGTTGGGCTGAAGTGCCTCTTTCCGCTTTGTATCTCTAAAAATAAACTAAAGCATGTGAATGGTGAGGGCAGCCAGCCTGCTGTGGCCTGGAGAAGGGTGTGGGGAACGTACCTTGTCAGCACAGTATGAACAGTCCTCAGCCACTCTGATACACAAGGTGCAGGTCTTTGCTCGACTGGCAGTGCAGTGATTGCCTGAAGGCAAAAGAAAGTCAAATCAGGAAATAAGCAGGGGAGGGGAGCACAGAGGGACATCAAACCTATGCTGGTTAAAGGAACTTCTATCACAAAGGCAACAGCTGCTGGAATACCGTTTCTTGGGTGCAAGTGACCATGTGGCTGGCAAACTCTTTTGGCACCCCCTCCCCCTAAGGCTTCACAAGTTGTAGGAGTAGAATTAGGCCATTCGGCCCATCGAGTCTACTTCATCATTCAATCTTGGCTGACCTCTGCCACCAAATCCCATTTTCCTGCCTTCTTCCCCATCACCCCCATTCTAATCAAGGACTTGTCTATCACTGCCTTAAAAATATCTATTGACTTGGGCTCCACAGCCTTCTGTGGCAATGAATTCCACAGATTCGCTACCTTCTGACTAAAGAAGTTCCTCCTCACCTCCTTTCTAAATGAGCTCCCCCTTTACCCCGTTACCCGTGTCTCCCATGCCCAACTCCCATCACTGTACTTACCCTAGAAAGACACAAATGCTGGAGTCACTCAACGGGTCAGGCAGCATCTCAGGAGAAAAGGAATCGGTGATGTTTCGGGTCGAGTGCTTTCTTCAGACCGAAGAAGGGTCTTGACCCGAAACGTCACCTATTGCTTTTCTTCAAATGTGCAGCCTGACCCGCTGAGTTACTCCAGCATTTTGTGTCTATCTTCGGTATAAACCAGCATCTGCATTTCTTCCTACACACTGTACATACCTTCTTCCCTCTGTCACCTCCCGTCTCCTGATCGGCCATTCCTTCCTCCCCATGTAGATCGCCACATCCTTCCTCATCTAACCTCTCTTGCTTGCCACCCTTCTTTCTAATGATCACATCCTCTCCTAGTTCACCTCCTCCTTGATCACCTCCTCTACTCCCATTCTTATTCGCTCTTTATTGCCTCCCTTGTCTCTGTATTCGCTATCCTGTCTCTGTCTCCACTACCCCACAATCAGCTCCTCCCAACTCACTGTCACCACCCACCTCCCTCTCATAATTCATGTGATAGGAGCAGAATTAAGCCATTCGGCCCATCAACTCTGCTCCGCCATTCAATCATGGCTGATCTATCTTTCCCTCTCAACCCCAATCTCCTGCCTTCTCTCCATAACGCCTGACACCCGTACTAATCAAGAACCTATCGTTCTCCACCGTAAAAATATCCATTGTCTTGGCCTCTACAGCCTTCTGTCCCAATGAATTCCACCACCCTCTGACTAAAGAAATTCCTCCTCATCTCCTTCCTATCTTCTCCTTCTCTGCGTTGCTGTTCGTGACGCAGGAGCCTGGAAATGAGCTCCTCTGCTCCGTGAACTGCCCGAGGAGGTCCAAGGTCCATGACGATCCCTGATCTGAGACCGTAGCACTGGGGGTGTCTGGGCCTTCAACACCTTCATTGCTTTTCAGGGCCACTTCTGAGCTCTTCACTAGAAGGGTTTCAGGAATGCTGGGGCCACAGATAACAGGAGAAAGTTGACCGCTCTTACCCTGACACCCAGCTGCAAGGAGAACAACCATCAGGAACGAGACCAACATCTTCCACTGCTCCATCTCCTGTTAAAACACGAAAGATTGATGCTGATTTTAGTTCAAAATACAGACACAACGTGCTGTACCAATAAATACGAGCGTAATCTGTAATTTCCATTTCTTATGTGAAATAAAATTCAGGATCAGGAAGCAGTGTTATCACCCAACAGATTTATGCGCTTCCAAACATCTGCTTTCCACTCTCTAACCATCACAGACCTGCCCTTCTCTCTCCAGAGTGCAGCACAGTGGCACAGCTGGAAGACAGCTGCCACACAGCTCCACAGATCCAGCCTCAACCCTGGCCTTGGGTGCTGTCTGTCTGTCTGGAATTTGAATGTTCTCCCTGAGACTGTGTGGGTTTCCTCCGGGTGCTCCGGTTTCCTTGCTGTAAGGGTTTGTGTGGTTTGTGAATATGTGTGGGTTTGCAGACTAATTGGCCTCTGCAGGCTACTACATCTTGGATGATATTGAACATCTTGGGACTTGTGGGAACTCCATTCATCCAGGCAAGTCAAGAATATTCCATTGTACTTCTGATCTCTGCGCTGTGCGGCAAAGCAGAGGAAGTGGTGAAGCCTCAGCAGCGGCGATGGGGCTCGGCGGGGCTCGGCGGTGACGCCTTGCGGGTTGACCAACGGTCGGCTGTCGATGAGAGCGTGGCGGGACCGCCTTGAGGGGAGGAGGGGAAGAACAATGGAGAACCCGGCATGGGGGGGGGGGGGGGGCATCCGTGAGGAGCAGGGAGAACAAAGGAGAACTTTGTAACTTTGTGGCCGCTATCTGCACACCTTGGGAATGCAAGAATGTAATTGTGCCTTGTCACATGCGACATTAAAAGTCTTCCATTCCATTTCATCCATTGAAGGCGGGAAGCCCTTGGGGCGTCAGGAAGCCAGTCACCCCGCCCAGAATAACCAACCTGAGACCTGTTCTTGCAGCCACAGTGTCGATGTGGGAGCTCCAGAAGCTGATGACCCCCAGGATGATGGCGGTGAGGATTGGTGGATGGTTTCAGTTTAGTTTAGCTTAATTTAGAGATACAGCGTGAAAACAGGCCCTTTGGCCCACCAGGTCCATGCCGACCAACAACCAAATTGTAAATTGTCCCTTATGTGTAGTGTATAGGGTGATCACTGGCCAGCATGGCCTCGATGGAACAAAGGGCCTGTTTCTGCACAGTATCTCTACAGTCTAAAGTCAACATCAGGGAAATGGGGCATTTGTGGTTGTGCAGGAAAGTGGTGATGAGGTAACAGATGATAATTAATTCTTAGTGAATAAAGGGGCAGAGATTAGGGACTAAATGGTTCTGCTCATATTTCTATGATTTTGTTTCTTATAAATCTCCTATTTACACCCTTACACTAAATGATATGTCCTTTATCCTGTATCTATACACTGTGGAGATCTTGATTGTAATCATGTATAGTCTGTACGCTGACTGGATAGCACGCAACAAAAAGCTCTTCACTGTACCTCGGTACACGTGACAATAATAAACTAATCTAAATAAAGTTTCTATCTGCGTTGTCACAATCCTTTATGTTTGAACATTTTTTAATCACATCTCTACACAAATTCTCTTATTCAATTGAAAATAACCATGCCTGTCTTTATCCCCCCCGCCCCTCTGTACACAGGCAATGACCCATCTATCACAGTGTGAACCTGGAAACTGCACTTGCCACAACCAAGGGCATTTGTAGTTTCTACAGAAATTATCCATTGGCACCGTGTCTCTGGAATGAAACACAACACTTGCCTGCTGTACATGTGTTTCATCAGGAGTGCACTTGTGAAATGGTACTAATTTTCACAGGGATCAATGACTGGGACAGCTCAGAACAGAGCCAGCATTGGACAAAGAGCGCAGTGAAGGCCCATCTTCAATTCCTCCCACACACACCAATATTAACAACATTCAAAACATGCAGAGGGTCGGTTTTTTGAAGCCTTTTTACAAGCACGAAGGACACTCAGCGGCATCGACTCTATACATTGTGGGCGGCTTCATAGTCATCGTGTATATAGTCTTCTTGCTGACTGGATGGTAACGCAACAAAAAGCTTTTCACTGTACTTCAGTACACTTGACAACAATAAACTGAACTATGATCCTCAGTAGCTATGTTCTAGAGAAGAGCTGAACCTAAGCAGGTGTCATCTGTGTGATCTCGCTGTTCACAGACGTCACACTGACTCCTCACACCGATTCCATTCAGGTTACGTATCGATGTCATGCTTGCACAAACTGGCTGAGCATTCAGTCCCCCCAGAAAGCATCCACAATCAGAGACCCACACCACCCTGGCTACCCGCCCTGAAACGGCATTTCATTCCTGCCATCGGGAAGAAGATGCCGACCCCACCTGGCCCGGAAACTGTAAAGCCCAGGTTCAAGGGCAGCTTCTTCCCTACAACCATCAGACTATTAAACACTGAAATAAGCTTTGAACTACATAGATTTGGGGGCATTGGTTTTATCTTTTTACACTATTATTGTTAATTTGTTTTTATGTGTATGTGTGTGTATATATATATATATATATATATATATGTGTGTGTGTGAGTGTATATATATATATGTGTGTGTGAGTGTATATATATATATATATGTGTGTGTGAGTGTATATATATATATATGTGTATATGACCTGGTGTGGATGGGTCTCTCAATGTACAACACAGGCGTACAGTACTGGTGGGGCAGGGGTCTGTCTCTGTATAACTGGGGTACAGTACTGGTGGGCACGGGTCAGTCACTGCAATTTCAAAGAGCTCTTTTGAGGATCTGTTCAAGGTTCAATGAGCTCTAAAATTCTTGGGATTTGTATCACAGCCCGTGTCTCTGCCTGTGTCTCTGACTTGACTCATCCTGGGGACACACATTCATGTACGGATCAGCACCCAAGGTCAGGATTAGACCCAAGTCCCCAGAGCAGAGTGATTGACGGCAGTTCAAAGTGCTGCACCACTCTGCTGCCCAATGCATTGCAGTGTCTGTGGATACCATGTTGGAATATGTCAGGAGTCAAAGAGTTTGGAGTCAATACTATAAGACATTTGCCAAATTACTACACAACAGGTTTCCAAATTAAACAAGATCTCATAGGATTAAACACATGAATAGAGGGATGATTAAAGGATAACAAATATAAGAAAAATATTTTGTTTTAGTTGAACAAGCCGTTACAGGAGAAATGTCGAGGGATTACAATGGTGGTCTAACTACCGACTGTTCATGTTGGCAATTAGGATGAAAAGTCAGGCATTAATATTTGTGTAGATTTTGTAAAAAATGGGAAATGAAATGCGAGCAGGATAGGAGAATTTGTAAAAGAATGTGGAGAGGTTTATGGGGTGCTGGACGGTAGAAAAAAAATGAAAAAATGGCCGCTGGAAGCCAGTGGTAGATGGACATTTATTATGAGCTTGTAATGCTGTTTGTGGGGAGTTTGCATGTTTTCTCTGTGCGTGTGTAGATTTCCCCCGTTGTTCGTGGCACCTCTTATGGCTGAAATACCACATCATGAAGATAAACGGCAAACTAAACAAAGGCGATTTGATGGGCATGCGAGATGGAATGAGTTGCAGGAAAATAAGGAGAAGAGGGAATCACAATTAAGTTGAAATGGGTGTAGAAAAGATTTGCCAGGATGTGGTGAGACGGCACAGTGGTGCAACAGTGGAGTTGCTGCCTTGTAGCACCAGAGATCTGGGTTCGATCCTGACTACGGGTGCTATCGGTACAGAGTTTGTACGTTCGTCCTATGACCATGTGGGTTTTCTCCGGGTACTCCGGTTTCCACCCACACTCTAAAGACTGTAGGTTAATTGGCTTCGGTAAAAATTGCGAATTGTCTCTAGTGTGTAGGATCATGCTAGTGTGTGGGGTGGTTGCTGGTCAGTGCGGACTCGGTGGGCCAAAGGGCCTGTTTCCACGTTGTATCTCTGGAGTCTAAAGTCTGAAAGTTACCCGTGAGTTTGAGTTATAGGAAGATTCTGGATTTGCTGGGACTTTTTTTCTTTGGAGTGCAGGATGATGAGGGGGTGACCTTATTGAGGTGTACATGATCATGAGGGGAACAGATAAAGTGAACATTCACTCGTTTTTATCACCCGCCTCCCATCCCCCAAGGTAGAGAATTCCAAAATTTCAGGCCACGGTAGAGAGATTTAAAGGGAACATCAGGAGCATTTCTTTCACTCAGAGGGTAGTCCGTAGTTGGAACAGACTTCTAGAGGAAGCTCCAGAAATAGGTGCAGTATCAATACCTGGGACATCCGTGGTCGCTAGACTCATAATCACAGCCTCCTCTCTCTGACCACTGCTAACCAGCTAAGTCCTGATTCAGGAAGACCCAATCACCTCTTCCATATTCCCAACATCCATCGCTCGGAATTCTCTCAACAACACTGGGACCAAGTTCCCCAAAGTACAAAAGTTTAGTCCAGATATGTTTGCCTGGAAGCATTCTGGTCTCTACTGATTCCCACACAAGGTCACTGCAATCCACTTGCCATGGATCCCGACCAGAACTGGATTTATACGCACAATGACAGGTTAAGAACCATCTGAATTTCATTGGTCAACTGAACTACCTACTTTGGGATGTGGGAGGAAACGGGAGCACCTGGTGGAATCCTACACGGACACGGGGAATGTTCAAACTCCACACAGAGCGCCCGAGGTCAGAATTGAACCTGTGATCAATGGGAGCTGTGAGGCAGTGGCTCGACTGGCTGCACCACTATGCTCCATACAGTAACTGATGCCCACTGAGGCAAAGAGGGATGCCACATTAGTCACAAGGCAGATCCCAATTTGCAAACATGCCAGATGACAACATGGGGACGAGGCTGAATAGCTGGTGTTAAAACATTGTGGTGGCACAGTGGTGCAGCTGCCTCACATGCACGAGACCCGGGTTCGATCCTGACCTTGGGTGCCATCTATGTGGAATGTCCACGTTGTTCCTGTGACCGCATAGTTTCCCCCGGGTGCTCCGGTTTCCTCCCACATTCCAAAGATGTGTGTGTCTGTATGTTCCCTGGCGAATTGCCCCTAGTGTGCAGTTGATGCAAAAATGGAACAACATAGAACTAGTGTGAACAGGCAATTGTTGGTCGTCGAGGGCTCGGTGGCTGAAGGGCCTGTTTCCAGGCTGTATCGTTTGATCAAGCAATAACGTATGGAACAGTAGAGAACAGGAACACCCCCTTCAGCTCACAATGCCCAACATGATGCCAAGACCAACGCTTATCTACTGACACATAATCCATATCCTTCCGTTCCCTGCATATCCATCCACATGCCCATCCAAATGCACATTGGATAGTAGGCAGGCACTCACAACCCTGTGTGTAAAAAAACCTGCCCTTCATATCTCCTTTAGACTTTGCCCAGAGCAGTAACTTTTCCCATAAAATAAATTATCCTCCTTATGGTCCAGAATCTCTTTGAGTTTAGTAGCATTTTCAGGATTGATCATTCTTAAAGCAGTCTCCAACATTTCAGATAATCTCCCAAGCAAAGCAACAGATAACAACCAGCCTTTGTGGTGGCAGCAGTGAGAGAGAATGACACTATATTTACAGCTTTTACATTTAACCCATTTGTTGAAGGTCCATCTATTACACCCAGAGTGGAAGAGCACCTTCCAGTCTAGAGAACAGTTCATTTCTTCCATGGAGACACGGAGACAGTTTCATACTGTGGGCCCCACTCCCTCAAGAACACGATGGAGCCTGCCTGAACTACACCCTGAGACTTTGGCAGTCAAAGAGAGACGTTTTATATCCATGTGATTTAAATCTAGGCATCAGGGACAGATACGGACATACAGACACAGTGAAGCACACACCCAGACACAGAGAGAGACGCACAGACACAGACAGAAAGAGAGACAGACAGGCAGATAGATACACTGACACGGACAGAGAGAGGCACACACAGAGACACAGAGAAAGACACATGCACATATAGACACGCAGGCACAGATTGAGACAGGCACAGAGACAATGGGAGACACACGCAGACACAGACAGAGACACACAGACACAGAGAGACACAGAGAGACACAGAGAAACACACACACATAGAGAGAGAGAGACAGAGAGACACACGGAGAGAGACAGAGAGACACGCAGAGCCTGATACAGAGTCAGAGACACACATACATACACATACATACACACACACATACACACAGACACACAGAGAGACAGACACACACACACACGCAGTGACGCAGACACAGAGAGAGACACACACACACACACATACAGAGACACACACACACAGACTCACACATACAGTTGGGGGGTGAGTGGAAGAATCTGGGGAGATGATGAAAATGAGGCAAGAATAAAAAGTGGGATTAATGTACTTGTTATTTTTTGTAAACCACTATCTGCAGTTTCTTGTGTCTATGTGAAGGGTTACTGTAGGTGGATGGAATATGGAGTTATGGTTAAGGTGGACAGGGTGGCCCACAGCGGCTCCTAGTTTTGTATGAAAACCAAACATTGTCAAACCTGCTAACAAGAGTGGTGCTGCTGTTCTTTCCAACCTCCCTCACCAAGACTGACACCAGCTCTCTGACATCTCCTCCGCACTCCCTCTGGATCATGACCCATCTCCCAGTCATTCACTCATTTCCTGTTCCCTCCACCACCTCCAACATCCATTCCTCAGCCACACGTGGCCTGTGTTGCCCTACTCTCCAAGAGCCACAAGTAGTTCTTGTCCCACAGAACTCTACTTTCTCCTACATCTGCTCTGTTCCTTTTCCCCCTTCTCCAGCCCGTCTCACCCACGTCCAATTCTTTCTGCCGCTTTAATAGTCCCTGGTCACAAACATTAATTGTCCTCCGAGAACGTCCAGTCCCTTCCCCCTCCATCCCATCCCATCCCAAGGCAGCCGGAGCAGGACTGCCTCTACCTTGAATAGAGATCCAATCATCACCCTGCTGCCACCACACTCCTTCACACTTGGCTAAGCTCCTTCATGGAACAGTACAGCATAGAAATAGGCCCTTCGGCCCACAACGTCCATGCTGACCATGATGCCAAATGAAATTCATCCTCTCTACCTGCATGTGATCCATATCCCTCCATTACCTGCCTGTTCATGCATCTTTCCAAATGCCTCTTAAACACCACTATCGTATCTGCTTCCACCATCACCCGTTGCAGCACACACACAAGGTGCCCACCCTTGCGGCCGCAGGAGATGCAACACTTGTCCCTTTGCCTCCCCCCTCGACTCCGTTCAAGGACCCAAGCAGTCGTTCCAGGTGCGACAGAGGTTTACCTGCATCTCTTCCAACCTCATCTATTGCGTCCGCTGCTCTAGATGCCAGCAGATCTATATCGGTGAGACCAAGCGGAGGTTGGGCGATCGTTTCGCCGAACACCTCCGCTCGGTCCGCAATAACCAAGCTGACCTCCCGGTGGCTCAGCACTTCAACTCCCCTTCCCACTCCGCCTCCGACCTCTCTGTCCTGGGTCTCCTCCATGGCCACAGCGAGCAGCACCGGAACTTGGAGGCACAACACCTCATATTCCGTTTGGGGAGTCTGCACCCCGGGGGCATGAACATCGAATTCTCCCAATTCTGTTAGTCCTTGCTGTCTCCTCCCCTTCCTCAGCTCCCCTACTGTCTCCTCCCACCCTCCAGCCTTCTGGCTACTCCTCCTTTTCCCTTTCTTGTCCCTACCCACCCCCACCCCCGATCAGTCTGAAGAAGGGTTTCGGCCCGAAACGTTGCCTATTTCCTTCGCTCCATAGATGCTGCTGCACCCGCTGAGTTTCTCCAGCTTTTCTGTGTAACCCAAGGTGCCCACCATTCTGCTTTAAAAAAACTTGCCTCGCTCATCTCCTTTAAAATTTCCTCCTCTCATCTAAAAGCACTGTCCCCCTGGTATTTGACATTTCAACTCTGGGGGAAAAAGGTTCTGACTGTTTACCCTGTCAATGCCTCTCATAATTTTACATCCATCCATCAGATCTCTCCTCAGCCTCCGACACTCCAGGGAGAGCAATTCCAGTCTTATGTTGCACAACTCCTCCTTCGACACTCCCTTACACCCAGATCGAAGGAGCAGCTTTGAGAAGACACGTGAGCTCAAACAATGACTGCCGTTTTGTATGATTAATGAGACAGTCGCTGTTTGAGTCCAACTCAGACCTGGCCCTTTACATTGCCAATTGTATTGGCAGAGGAACTCAAAAGGTTTTTGCTTTTGCTGCAAGTTCCACCCAGCTAAATGCTTTCATAGTGCATCCCTACCCCTACCTCAGGGAATAGTTAACAACAAATATCCATTACAAGCCCACAGTCTAATGTGTCCGCAAAGCTGCAGCATGTACGCATTTCATTGTTCCGGTTTGTATGACAATTTTAGTGCTCTGAAGTTTTCCTTTCACCATCAATATGTCGTTCCATTTGCCAGTGTTAATTAAACTTGCAGCTATGCCTCAACTATTGTTTGTAGCTCTGTTCTCACCTCTTCTCATCCCAGCTAGAAGAAGGATAAGTTTCCTTTGTCTTCACCTTTCACCAAAACAGCCTCCCAATTCAATGGAGAATCGTACAAACATTTCTGCTACCTTCAACGAGATTCCATTACTCTACGTATCTCACCCTCCTCCGCCTTTCACGGCAAGGGTGGTGAATCTGTGGAATTCATTGCCACGGACGGCTGTGGAGGCCATGCAGTGGGTATTTTTAAGAGATTGACAAGTTCCTGATTAGCAAGGGTGTCAGAAACTATGAGAAGAATGAGGTTGAGAGGAAAAGATAGATCATCTACGATTGAATGGCACAGTGGACTTGATGGGCCGAATGGCCTAATTCTGCTCCTATTTTAACCTATGAACATGAACCATTCTGAAATAGCACCTCTCTGGTCTGCCCTTCCGTCAACACCATCATGCATCAAGTTCCAATTCAACTACAGGAGATACAACCTCTGCCCTTTCCACCACCTGAGTCCCAGATACTCTTTTCAAGTGTGGCAGCAACCTGCTTGTGCTGAATTCAACCTAGTGCACTGCATTTGGTGCTCGCACTGTGGTCTCCTCTACAGTGGAGCAACCCAATGCAGCCTGTGTGGCCACTTCACAGGATACCTCCAGTCAGTCAGTAAGAACAGCCCCGAGCTTCTGCTTACAGTCACCTTAACTCATCCTCTCCATCCTCGCTGTCTTACATCGCTTCACTCAAACACAGTGTCATTTCGAGCAACAGCATCTCGACGTTCGTCCGGCAAGTTTTAGCCCTCAGGCCACAAGTATTATCATTTCAGATAACCACCTTTCCAGTCTGAACTTCTCCATTTCTCATTGCTAACACAAAATGTTATCTCACTTCCCTCCCCACAGATGCAGCCTCACCTGCTGAGTATTTCCAGAGCCTTATTTCAGATTTCACAGTTCCGCCGTTTGTTCTGCACTCTCTTTATGTGAATTAATTCACCCTCTGCGCACGTCTCCTCCGGTTAGGGACTCTGCACTGAACAAGCCTGCACCAGCCTCACTGAGCTCACCCGTGTCATCCCGACTATTAGTCTCCACCCATCACTCCACCGACACTCCCTCTTCTCTCTACCCCCTCCTCCCATCTACGCAAATTAAAACATGTTAGATTTCTCACTTTTCTCAGCCCTGAGGCATTAACTCGGTTTCCCTCACTCTCCACGGATGCTACCTGACTTCTTGAGCATTCTCAGCTTCCAGTTCTGTTGACGTCCTGGGCAGTACTTAAGCATTGACCGCCATCACCCAGAGCCAGGGCTGATCCGTGGGGCTGTGACACCACTGCCCATGGGGGCTGAGTGGGTGAAGCAGCTTCTGTTGGTGCCCAGGAACCACAGCCCTCAATGGGCGAGTGAGGTCCCTCAACCCAACTGAACACACAGTCTGTGTTGCTGCAGAACCCTACAGGATGGGCCCAGTCCACATGTGCCACACGGTGATGTACCCACCCACACCTCGCCAGTCCCAGCCCTTCACACACCTGAAGCAGGAGGCAGGTTCACTTCACGGGGATGTACTCATCCTGCTGACCCCTGGGGCAACATGGTGTCCCTTGATTAGCCTCCTAGCCCGCTCCCCAACTAACCCTTCACCCCCCCTCTCTCACCCTCTTACTCCACACTGAGGGGCATCTCACCCCTCTCTCTCCCCCCAACGATGACCCCCCTCTCTGAACCCTCACCCCTTCTCCCCCTTCCCACAGAATCCCTTGATATACCTCTCTCACTGACCCCTCTCACCACTGACTCCCCTCTCCCTCTCTCCCCACTGACGGTGCCCAGAACCATCGGTCCACCTGTCTATCTGCCGCTGCCCCGCGGCGGGAACACAGTCCCCCACCCCCTCCCCACAACCACACTCCCTCCCCCCCCCCCTCACCCATCCCCCCCCCCCCCCCCCCCCCCCCCCCCCCCCCCCCCCCCACCACCTCCACAGACTGCGGGTCCTCGGGGAAAATGTCACAACACGACGCCCGCGGGTTGATGGATCGTTAGTCAGGTCGCTGCCTCCCTCCCGGACAGGGGCAGCTCCCGGACCCCCCCCCCCCCCCCACCCCCCCCCACACACACCCACCCCGGGGGACGAGGCTACGGACCCCCCCCCCCCCCCCCCCCTCCCTCCGGGGCCGGGGGCAAAGCTCACAGATCCCCCCCCCCCCTCCATCGGCTCGGGCCACGGTGCAAGCCCCCCCCCCCGCTCCCCCCCCCCCTCCATCCCCCCGCTCCTACCTCCCGCCAGCCCCGGGTCGCGAGTGCGGATGGCGCCGGATCGGATCACGGGCAACTTCTCCCCGCCCCGGCCGCACCTGGAGACGTGGGCACGGCTCCCTCCCCTCCCCTCCCCTCCGCTCACCTGCCCGGGCAAGGCGGACGGGCCTGCACCCCTGCACCCCTCCCCTCCCCCTCCCTCTCTCTCCTTCCACACTCCCAGCCAAAGTCCAGGCAACTGTGCGCGACGTCCCGCTGCGGGACGGGCCGGTGGGAGGGGGGTGGGGGAGGTGATGGTGCAGACCCTCCACAGACCACCGGGCGCAGCAGCAATGGTGTCTCCGTGGTCCCTGCACGGATTACCCTCCCTCTCTCCCTCTCCCCCTCTCCCCTCTCCCCTCTCTCTCCCTCTCTCCCCTCTCCCCTCTCCCCTCTCCCCCCCTCCCCTCTCCCCTCCCCTCCCCTGGGGCTTCGCTCTCGCTGAACTCTCTCCGCAGTGAGACGCGGGACTTACCCAGCGCCTCCGATTCCGCACTCAGTCTGCGGGGCACCCGGGGAAGGTGCGTGTGCGTGTGTGTGTGGAGCCGCGTCTGTCTGTCTGTCCCAGGACTGAGTTGGGCCCCTGTCACCAACCCGGACCCGGGCAGCGTCTTTACCCCTCTCCTCCG
Source organism: Leucoraja erinaceus (assembly GCF_028641065.1). Lineage (NCBI taxonomy): Eukaryota > Metazoa > Chordata > Chondrichthyes > Rajiformes > Rajidae > Leucoraja > Leucoraja erinaceus. The sequence goes on along the minus strand of NC_073399.1, from coordinate 18,882,254 downwards.
GGGCTGAGGCTACAAATACACCCACCCTTCCGGGCACTTGCCCCCCGCCCCACAGGAGGATGTGATGGTGCTCCATCCAAGTCTATTGGCCCGACGGCGGTGTAAACTATAAGACTTTGGTGTAAACTCCACTCACCCGAAGCCCGGGACCAACTGTTGCAGCGCCAAACTCCACAGGTATTAGGCACAGGCGCGCTTGGCGACATCTCAACTCAAACACATTCACAATACTAACTTTATAAATCTGTGCGTCTGATTTATAATTGTAATGAAAGATCTTTGGCCTGACGAGAAGGTAATAGGAACTGATCGAGGCCACTCGGCCCTCAGCGCCCGTTCCACCCTTCACCGTGGCTGATCTACATTTGGCTGCATTGTCCCCATATCCCGGATCCCCTAATATCTGTAAATCATTCGATCTGTGCTGAATGAACTGAATCAACATTTAAAAGGTATTTGGACAGGTGCACGGATGGGAAAGGTTTAGCGAGAATGTGTGGGAAAGAACTGCCGATGCTGGTTTAAATCGAAGATAAACACAAAATGCTGGGGTAACTCAGCGGTACAGGCAGCATCTCTGGAGGGAAGCAATGGGTGTTGTTTCGGGTCCAGACCCCAAACGCATGCAGGCATTGGGACTAGTCAGCATTGGCAAGTTGGGCTGAAGGGTCTGTTTCCATGCCGAATGACTCTGACACTAACTCTTGACTGGACTTCCATAGCCCTGCCATTCCAAAGATTCAGAAACCTTGGAGTGAAGAACCATCTCAGTCCTAAATAGCCAAACTTTTATTCTGTGACTGTGACCCTGGTCTAGGATTCCTCAAGTCAGCAGAAACAGTGGTATTGGTTTATTATTGTCCCGTGCACCAAGTTACTGTGAACAACTTTGTTTTGCATACTATCCAGGCAAATTATATCGTGCACATATCGTACACAGGACGTTGCCAAAGAGAAAATAGACTTAGAACTTAAAATAGAGTTACACCTACAGAGAAAGTGCAAATAAAAAACTGCAAGGGCTGCAATGAGGTAGGTTGGCAGATCTGGAATTAATCCTTAACATCCTCCCAACACCTCACAAAACCTGTAAGAATGCTACATGTTTCGAAGAGAACACCTTTGAAATTGGATGAGCAAAACACAGTCCTGGAAGAACTCAACGGATCAAGCAACATCTATGGTGGTAAATGGGCAGTAATGTTTTGGGTTAAGACCTTCATTCAGGCTGAAGAAGAGTCTCAACCTAAAATACCACCTGTCCATTCCCTCCACTTGACCTGTCGAGTTCCCCCATCCCTGTGCTTTGCTCCAGATGTTAACATCTGTAGATCCTCCTGTCTCTATTTGAAATGGGATGATTTGGTGAGGTCAAATTTTCAGGTCTGCAAAGATAACCCGGGAGGGGAAGGGTGGGAGCAGGGAGGAGGGTGTGATAAAAAGCTACAAGGGAAAGTAGGCAAGATGTGTCTGGGCAATATCATGACAGATAGAATGTAACGTGGTACAATGTCTACTTTGGTTCACAAAACAAAAGCAGAGCTTTTTATAGCAGTTGGATGTTCAAATGATCCCAGGTGGTCCTCTCAAGCAAGTCCTTGCAAGTTTTGCAAGTGCAGAGAGCACTGGCACATGTGCCAATACAATGGAAATCAGAATGTAACTCAACACCACACAGCCCACAAGATGTGTCAATTCTGCTCCAGTGCCTCTCACATAAAGATTGGGATGGCACAGTGGCAGTGCTGCCTCATAGCTCCAGTCATCCTGGTTCAATCCTGTTCTCGGTTGCTTTTTGGGAGGAGTTTACATGTTATCCTGTGATGACGTAGGTTTCCTCTGCGATTCATAGAGTCATAGAGTCTAACTCATTTGTACTAACTATGGTGCCCATCCCATTTGTCTGCATGGAACGAGCTGCCAAAGGAGGTAGTTGAGGCAGGTACTGTTGCAACACCTAAGAAACATTTGGACAGGCACATGGATTGGACAGGTTTAGAGGGATATGGGCCAAATGCAGGCAGGTGGGACTAGTGTAAAATGGGCATGCTGGTCAGTGTGGGCAAGTTAGGTTGAAGGGCCTGCTTTCATGCTATATGTCTCTATGACTATCTCTCTACCTCTTTCCTGTCCAAGTGCATGATCCAATGGCATTTAAACATGATGGCTTTTGCCTTTACTATTCCCTCTGCCAGCTTAACCCAGGGAACCAACCTCCCAGAAGAGATTTGAAAGAGGAGTGAAATGTAAAGCCAGGAGGAGGGATATAGGAGGAAGGGCTAGGGTGGATTAACAGGGGGGGTGGGATTGTGGGCCAATGGTGTACTAGATTGTGTACTAGATTGTGTACTAGTCATGTCTCTACTATTTATTTCATTCCCCTTACATGTTTTTCCTCTAACTGCTAAATTTTTGTAAGGTGTCCTTGAGACTCTTGAAAGGCGCCCATAAATAAAATGTATTATTATTATTATTATAATGGGTGTGCACTGGAGTGAGGCAAGGGAGTGGAGGGAAATAGACGTTCCTTTAGAAAGGAGCAGCTTAATCAAGGATAGTACCAGTAGAACATTTTTAAGGTGAGTCTGTGTCTGATACCTGAATATTTTAAGGGGGTGAACAGGTGAGAGGACAGTTCAGATGTTGTCATCCTGGGTTTTAGCAAGGCTTTTGATATCGTCCCAAATGGCAGGCTGGACAAAGCAGCAACAGTTCCTGGGCTCAAAGCAGAGTGGCAATTGGATCCAAAACTAGCTCCATGTAAGGCAACAATAGGTGACTGAAAACCATGAAGCTTTAACATTAATTCCATCCTCAACTAATATGCACTACACACACACAGACACACACATACAGGCACACACACACAGACACACACATACAGGCACACACACACACATATATACATCACACAAAGACAGGCACAGACACACACATACATATATACATCACACAAAGACAGACACACCCAACCACACACACACACACACAAATACATGCACACAAAGACATAGATACAGACACAGACACATACGCATACACTCATAGATACTGTACATGCACACAAATACATAGATACAGACACAGACAAAGACACACAGAGAAACATGCAAAGGTAAACATTAATATAGGCACACACAGAGACAGATACATTGCGGTGCACAAACACACAGATACATGCACCGACACATAAACACATGCAGATAAATACACACAGATAAAACACATACGCACACAGATACACACACACACACACACACACACACACACACACACAGACAGATACATACACACACACACACACACACACAATGCATACAAACAGATCCATCAAACACAAACAGACATACGTACACACACCAAACAGAAAGGTGCACACACCTACAGTCAGACAAACACATCAACACACACAGCCACATACATAAAATTGTGAGCTAGAGTGGGAATGCTGGGTGTGTTCCCGTCCCTATCTTGGTGCTCTGAGCTCCTGTTGCTCAATGTCCTGACAAGAATCATGAAACTCATGGAGACGAGAGGAAGAGTGCAAGCCATTGCTGAGCCCGACCCAGAATGATGGCTGGGTTATGTGCCTGTGTGTAGGGTTTTATTTACCTACCTCCTCCCTGCAGTTCAACTGTCTTATCAGGTATGAACCCAGGTGACCCTCGTGTGAATCTAGTGAATAATCCACTAATGTCTGGGCTTGTTTATCCTGCCAGTGGGTCTGGGGGATTTTGCAGAGAGACTCCTCAGCCAGGAAAAACATGATCCTGTCAGGTGCCATCAGAATTTTGTATGCTTCAACGAGATCATCTCTAATTCTTCTGAACTCAACATAGCCCAGACCTGCTTTATTTCTCTTCATATTGCAACACTCAACCCCAGGAATTGGTCTAGGAACCTTCATTGTTCCCCCTCTTTCATCATGATATGCTTTTTTTAGATACAATCAAACATGTATATAATATTCTAAATGGAAATGGACAGATATTTCATGTTTAGACAGTCGATGTTGTGGAAATGTCCATCTTTATATCGCTCCACAGATGCTGTCCGACTCGCCGAGTTCCTCCAACACTTTATTTTATGCTCAAGATTCTAACATTTGCAGTTTCTTAGTTTCATTTTTTTTAGTTTAGAGATGCAGCGCAGAAACAGGCCCTTCAGCCCATCGAGTCTATGTCGACCAGCGATCCCCATACACCATCACTATCCTACACCCAATAGGGACAATTTACAATGATTATTGAAGCCAATTAACCTACAAACCTGTACTTCTTTGGAGTGGCGGAAACCAGAGCACCCGGAGAAAACCCACACGGTCACGGGGAGAGCGTGCAAACTCCATACAGGCAGCACAGTGGTCAGATCGAACCCGGGTCTCTGGTGCAGGAAAGCAGCAAATCTACTGCTGAGCCACGATGTCACTCATGTGTCTCCATTTTTCAAATTAATGGTTGTGTCAACTTATTTTTGTGTGTTTCATGGGTTAGCTTTATGTTTGTTTCCTATATCAATGAAGTACGCAAAATGAAATCCAAGTGAATCAAAAATTCAAGAGAAACATGAGCACAAAACCACTATTATGAACTATGATGCTGTTTCATACTGCCAACTTATGAGCTGAAATACTAACATTGAATTTTAACAGTATATTTTTAGGAAGGGTGCAGTCCAACTGAAGAAATATTCCAAAGAAATACTCCAGACTCGAGATCAATAGAATGCTTGGTGAAAAATAATGAGTGTTATTTGCAGTAACAATGCAAGAGATAACATTACAAGTAAGAATATTAAGGGCATCAATTTGGCCCCCAATACTTGCGCTACCATTCCCTCCACCCCTTCTCTCCTTATCTGACACCCTGTTGTCTCCTTTTCACCTCCAGCCTTTATCACACACTTCACCCCCCCCCCCCTTCTCTCATACTCCAATCAGTCTGAAGAAGGGGGGTGCCCGAAACGTTGCCTATTTCCTTCGCTCCATAGATGCTGCTGCACCCGCTGAGTTTCTCCAGCTTTTTTGTGTAACCTCGATTCTCCAGCATCTGCAGTTCCCTCTTAAAAACAGTCTGAAGAAGGGTCCTGACCCAAAATGTTGCCACTCCATTCACTCCACAGATGCTGCCTGTTCCGTTGAGTAACTCCAGCGCTCTGTGTTTTGCTCAAGATTCTGACATTTGCAGTTCCTTGTGTCTCTGTACCCACACACTGCTTATAGTTTTGCTACTGGTGAGAGCTGGATGTGATCTAGAGAAGCTGATGAGTCAACATCATCAGTACAGATCAGCACCTACAAAAACTCCTTTGCCAGTGAATACATGGCTAAACCTTCTCAACGAGTGCCTGCACGTTTCTGTGGGATGAGAGATGACAATTTTCTAGTCCTCATCAACAGCTATTCCAACTGGTTGTAAGTTAAGCAAATGAAACTTTTACTTCCACAAAGCGCAGTGGAGAACGAGTTTTATCTACCACGGACGACCAGGAGAAACAATTTTCGACTAGATTATACTACAAGCCCCCAAATAGTCAGCGGGAATTGGAGGAGTTGGAAATATGCCAAGAGATTGGAGGCAGCTGTCTTTGTGACAAGGGCTTAGACAGGGTAGGATTTGTGAAATGTGTACAGGAAAGATTCCTCAGGCAGTATGTGGAGACCCTACATGGGAGAGGGTAAAAAAAGCTGGAGCTACTCTTAGGAAATTTGGAAGAGCAAGTGAATGAAGTGTCTGTAGGGAGCCTTTTGGACCCATAATCACTGTTCTATTAGTTTTAAGATAGTTATGGATAAAAACAGGGCGTGCCCACAAGTTAAAATCCTGAATTGGGGCAAGTCCAACTTTGACTGTGTTAGACAGGAACTTGCTCAATTTGATTGGAGTAGGTTGTTTGCCAGCAACGGAACGTCTGAAATGTGGGATGCTTTTAAGAGTGTGGTGACCAGAATTAGGGCATGCGTGTTCCTGTTAGACTGAAGGGCAAGGCAAATGGAATTAAGGATCTTGATCAGTTGGGTAGGTGGACCGAAGAATTGTTAATGGAGTTTAATACAGAGAAGTGCAAGGTGTATTTGGGAAGTTAAATCCGGGCAGAGCCTTCACAGTAAATGGCAGGGCTGTGAGGAGTTTTGGCGAGCAGAGGGATCTAGGAGTGTAGGTACATGGTTCCTTGAAAATGGTATCACAGGTAGACAGGGTGATTGTTGGCCGATCAGTCAGAGTACTGACCAAAGAAGTTGGAATGTTGTTACACCAACACATTGGTGAGGCCACATTTGGAGTATTAGGTTTAGTTTTGGTCAACCAGGTATTGGAAAGATGTTGTTAATCAGGAAAGGGAACAGAGAAGGGGCTGAGCTATAGGGAGAATTTGAGCAGGCTAGGACATAATTCCTTAGAGAGCAAGAGGCTGAGGAGTGATGTTATAGAAGTTATGAGGAGAATAGATAGGGTTAATTTTAGGCTAGTAGGGGAATCAAGAACCAGAGGACATGGGTTTAAAGTAAGAGGGGTAAGATTTAATAGGAACCACAGGGGAACCACAGGGGCAAGGGAGATAGGTTTATGGAATGAGTTGCTCAAGGAGGTAGTTGAGGCAGGTACTTCCACAACATTTAAAAGACATTCGGACAGGTACATGGATAGAAAGGTTCATTAGGATGTGGGACAAATGCAGGCCGGTGGGACTAGTGTCGATAGGGCATCTTGGTCAGCATGGACAAGTTGGGTCAAAGGGCCTGTTACCATTCTGTATGACTAGGTAACTACTGACCATGGTTTCACCACGGCAGTTTAAGGAGGTTGTGGGGAACTAGTGTCAAGCACAGCTTTTCACCTGGTTCCTTGTTGCACAACTGAACATTGTGTCATGATAATTGGAAATGCCTTGAAAAGTGCCTATTACATGGACACTTCTCCTTTGGTACCAAACGTCGACATACTCCTGTTGAGAATTGGAAACTACTGCTCATTAAACCACAAGGTGTTTTCCAACATAAATGTTATGAATGCCACGTCACTTCTTTGTTCATTGGAAGGATGTGGACTTCACAATCGGAGTCCAGATAGAGTTGCCCACCCCTAATTGTCCTTGAGACCTGGTGGTGACCTGGCTTCTTAAACTGCTGCAGTTTTTGAGGTCTGGGTATATTCCTGCCAACTGAGGCAAGGCTGGCAAAGTGAAGTCAGGCAGCATTGCTGGCAACAATGCATCCCTCCCTGATGAGCTCAATGCATTAGCTGCTCGCTTTGAACAGAGGGTTGGTGGAAGGATGTCACCTGCCCCATCAGCCTCAGGTGCACCTGGACCCACAATCAGTCTTCCGTACAATGAACCCATAGAAAGCAATGGTCCGAGATGAAGTCCCTGGCAGTGTCCTCAGGAGTGCAGACCAGTTGGCAGGAGTACTCATGGACATCATTAGTTTCTTCCCACTTCTGAGGTTCCCACCTGCGAGAAGAGGAGCACTATGATCTCAGTGCCAGAAAAACAAGGTAGCATGCCATAATGACTATCATGTAGTGGTTCTGACATCCACCATCATGAAGTGCTTCGAGAGGCTGGTCATGGCACACTCAACTCCAATTTCACAGACAATCTTAATCCACTGCAGTTCGTCTACCGACGCAACATATCCATGGCAGGCATCATCTCCACGGCCCTAAAGTCATCGCTGGAACATCTGGACAGCACGGACACCTACATCAGTTTCCTATTTATCAATTATAGGACTGCCCTCAGCATCATAACCCCATCCAAATGCATCTCCAAAGTCTTGGTGGTGGTGGTGTTCCATTGCTTTTGCTGCCATTGTCCTTCCTGGCAGAGGACGTGAGGTTGGAACATGGATGGAGTTGTCTAACACGTCTTTGTGAGTTGCTGCAGTGCATTCTGCTGCAACTGTGTCCCAGTGGTGGAGTGAGTGAATTGTTGTGGAAGGGGTGTCTATCAAACAAGTTATTAAGTAATGTACGGTGTCAAATTTCTTGAGCGTTGATGAAGCTGTATTCAATACAATACAATACCTTTTATTTGTCGTTTGAACCTCACATGAGGTTCAAACGAAATTTAGTTTCTGCAGTCATACAAGAAAAGAACCAAGACAAACACCAACACAATTTACACAGACATCCATCACAGTGAGTCTCCTCCTCACTGTGATGGAAGGCAAAGTCTTGTCTCTCCCCTGCTCTCCATTCCTCTCCCGAAGTCGAGGTCAAAGCCCCCAGCGGGCACTAGCAAGTCCGTGGCCACTCAAAGCCATGCCGGGCGATGTAAGGCCCTGTCCTGGCTCTTGGTGTTGGAGCCCCCGGCGGGCGCTAGCAAGTCTGCGGCAAATTAAAGCCGCGCCGGGCGTTGTAAGACCCCGCTCCAGGTCACTCTCAACCCCGCAATTCGGGCGGGAGAAGTCGCCGTTGCCGGTGCCCCGCAAAGCATCCCCCACCGGGGACCCGCGAGCTCCCGGTGTCACCATCCATCGGAGTTGGGTCGCAGCAGCGCGCTACCGCAGCTCTCCACGCTCCGAAGCTGGCCAGCTCCACGGAGGTAGGACCGCAGCTCCGCAGCTCCACAGTTCCACAGGCTCCGTGACTTGAGCCTCCAGGTCGTTCCGGTTGGAGGCCACTCCATGGCGCTAGGCCCCAACGGCAATGGAGACCCGACAGGGAAAAGGTCGGGTCTCCATGCAGGGAAGAGATTTAAAAGTTTCCCCCATTTTTGGGGAAACAGACCCAACGGGTCTGCACTTGGTCTAGTACACATTTAAAAACCCGCTACAAACTAAACCCTCAACAGGACAAAAAAAAAAAAAAAAATAGACTGCAGAGGCCGCTGTGACGTCGGTCGTGCCGCCCGCGCACTCATCGAAGCAAATGGAAAGGATTCCATCACACTCCAGACTTGATGGAGGGCAGGCTTTTGGGTGTTCGGAGATGAGTTACTCCTCAGGATTCTGAGCATCTGACCTGCTGTTGACGTGACGACTCCAGTTTGGTTTCTGCTCAATGGTAACCTCCCAGGATATGAATCGTAGTGGAGTCCATGGTGGTAATTCCATTGAATGTCAGAAGGTGACAGTTGGATTTTCTCTTGTTGGATATCATCATTGTCTGCACTTTTGTGGTGTCTGTTACTTGCCACCTATCTGCCCAGCCTGGATATTGGTCACCTGCTGCATTGCTTGTGGACCATTTCATTAACTGACTTATCACAAATGGTGCTGAGCATAGTGCATTCAACAGAGAACATCCCTTCTTTGCACCTTGTAACTGAGGGAAGGTCATTGATGAATCAATGGAAAATGTGTGGGCCAAAGACACGACCATGAGGAACTCCTGCAGGGATGTCCCGTGGGTGAGATGATTAATATCCGGCCACCACAACATTTTCCTTTGTGCTAGGTATAAATCCAACCAGCAAGAGGGTTTCCCCCTGATTCCTATTGACCCCAGTTTACCCAGGGCTCTCTGATGCCATAATCAAATGCTATTTTGATTGCCAAGGGCAGTTACTCTCACTTCACCTCTGGAGTTCAGCTCTTTTGTTCATGTTTGGACCAAGGTTGTAATGAGCTGAGAAACTGAGTGACACTAGCAGAACACAGGAGGTTGTTGCTTAACTTTATAACACTATCATCTTTCCCTCCCATCACTCCACAGATGCTGCCTGACCTCAACAGTTCAATAGTGGGGTTTTTTGTCACACACAAAACACAGTGAAATTATTTTTGAGTTGCCAGATTTGGTGCCATTTCCAAAGTTCGGTCCATGCGCTAGGTCTCATGGAGCGAAGCCCACTATCATAAACTGCCCGGCTTAGCAAAGATTTCAGCCATATGGAACAAGGCACGGTGCATTCAGCTAATCCATGCAGCAAGTATCACCAGCTAAAGCCTGGAAGGGACCAATGCATTAAGATATTGTCTTTTCTGCTGCTGGGGGGGGGGGGAGGGTCAATTAATTGTTATTAATACATGATTAATGAGATGGAAAATTATTAATGAGATGACAAATTAACCTGCTTGACCTTTCACATTTAAGGTTCAGCTGGTTTCATTATGGATTGATTGATACGATTTTTATACCCTCTGCTAATTCTAAAGCCACCTTCCAAGGGAAATTATCACCAAATCTTCTCAAAAAAATGGAAATGAAAGTCATTAAAAAAAAATCAGCATGTGATAAAGCACTTCATGAAATGCCTTTGTAGTATTGTCTGTATTTGTTTCAGATTCCCAACATCTACAATTAAAAAAAAATTCTGACCGGTGATTTTACTGGATGGGAGAGTCTTGTGGTTTGCCTGTTTTCGTAACAATGCAATGACACAGTCCTATGAGTAATAACGCATGACTTCAGACGAAGGCAATGTAGACATGGTCTTGTTGACTGGGGGAGATTTGCCAGCTCACCAAAAGCAAATATCCTCCACTGAAGGAACAACTGACTGTGAAGCTACTTGTCCCTTTCAATAGGACTCTAAAACCTAAGATAGTGTGATCACTCATTCTAAATGCTCCTTCACATCCACCACTTCTATCTCAAGAACTTGCACCACTTCCTTTCATGTTGTATTGGAAACAGACTGATCAAAAATGTTCTGTGAATGCATTTCTTCATTACTTTTCCATAAGATCATTAGACGTAGGCCATTCAGCCCATCGCGTCTGCTCGGCTATTTGATCATGGCTGATCTATTTTTCCCTCTCAACCCCATTCTCCTGCCTTCTCCCTAGCACCTTTGACACCCGTACTAATTAAGAACCCATCAATCCCTGCTTTAAAAATATCCATTGATTTGGCCTCCACAGCCGTCTGTGGTAATGAATTCCACAATGAACCACCCTCTGACGAAAGAAATTCCTCCTTCCCCTTTATCCTGTTCTATTTCCGTATAATTCAAGTCTGCCATTGTCACTACCCTATCACTTTGACAACTTTTTGAAATTTGTTTGTATACAGTATTTACTTCTTGAATTTTGGTCTGAATCTGAATCCGTTTTACAACATTTCTCCAGTCAAGCATCAACCCACATGATCATGGTTTTTTCCTCGACCGCAGAACCAACCAATCCCCGTCTACTGAAACTCTCCTCCGCTGGTCCTTATCCTTAACAACTTTTCGTTTGACTCCTCCCATTTCCTCCAAATACAAGGTGTAACTACGGGCACACGCATGGGCCCCAGCTATGCCTGCCTCCTTGTAGGGTACGTCGAACAATCTTTGTTCGAGGCGTACCAGGGCCCTACCCCCAAACTCTACCTCCGCTACATCGACGACTGGATTGGTGCTACCTCCTGCACCCGCACACAACTCACTGACTTCATCCATTTCACCACTAACTTCCATCTGGCACTCAAATACACCTGGACCATTTCTGACATTTCCCTACCATTTCTAGACCTCACTATCGCCATCGCAGGTGATAGACTACTGACCGACATCCACTATAAACTCACTGACTCCCATGGCTATCTAGACTACACTTCCTCCCACCCTGCTTCCTGTAAGGACTCCACCCCCTACTCCCAATTCCTCCGTCTATGCCGCATCTGCACCCAGGATGAGGTTTTTCCACACAAGAGTATCGGAGATGTCCTCATTCTTCAGGGAAAGAGGGTTCCCCTCTTCTACTAAATATGAGGCTCTCACCAGGGACTCTTCGATACCCTGTTACTCCGCTCTCACTCCCCATCCCCCCACTCGTAACAAGGGCAGAGTCCTCCTTGTCCTCACCTTCCTCCCTACCAGCCGTCACATACAACAAATAATCCTCCGACATTTTCGCCACCTCCAACGGGATCTCAGCACTGGCCACATCTTCCCATCTCCTCCCGTCTGCTTTCCGCATAGACCGCTCCCTCCGTAAATCCCTGGTCAATTTGTCCCTTCCTACCTAAAACCACACCCCTCACATCCGGTGTGCGGCGCGACTCGTCAGCAGCGGCCTCTGCAGCCCGTCCGCGTTTTATTATTTTCTGTCTATGTTTTTATGTAGTTTTTGTTATTTTTTTGTTGGGGTGTGTGTGGTGGACCCGACCTTTTCTCGTCGGGTCTACGTTATCGTTGGGGCTGCAATGAGGAGCGGCCTCCAACAGGAAGAGACCGGGGACTCTGGTTCCGCATCGCGGAGCTGCTGGCCGAGTCCAGAGCGGGTGGAGCGGTGGAGGAGCGCTGCTGCTGCTGCTGCTGCGGCCCGACCGGAGAGTCGGAGGCTTCAACTGCAGGTCTGCGGACGGCGGCACCGGGAGCCCGCGGGTCCCCGGAGGGAGACCGCTTTTCAGGGCTCTCGCAACGGCGACTTCTCCCGCCCGAGTTGCGGGGTCGAAGAGCTCCTGGAGCGGGGCCTAACGTCACCGCCCCGCGCGGCTTGGAATGGCCGCGGGACTCTGCGAGCGCACGCCGGGGGCTCTAACACCAAGACCCGGTGAGCGACCTCGCACCCACTCGGCGTGGCTTTAATGGCCCGGGACAATTGCCACCGCCAGCGGGGGCTTTGACTTTGACTCTGACAGGTGAGAGTGCAGTGGAGAGATAAGTTTATTTGGCCTTCCATCACAGTGATGTGATGGATGTTTATGTAACTTATGTTGTGTCTTGGGTCTATTTGTTTGTAATGTATGGCTGCAGAAACGGCATTTCGTTTGGACCTCAAGGGGTCCAAATGACAATTAAATGTATCTTGTATCTTGTATCTCTCCTTGCAACCACAGGAAAAGCTACACTTGTCGCTTTACCTCATCTTGTCGCAATTACCTTGAATCCATTCAAGGACCCAAGCAGTCTTTCCAGGTGCAGCAGAGGTTCACCTGCACCTGCTGCTCTAGGTGTCAGCTACTCGACATCGGTGAGACCAAGCATAGGCTTGGCGATCGCTTCGCCCAACACCTCCGCTCGGTTCACATTAACCTACCTGATCTCCTGGTGGCTCAGCACTTCAACTCCCCTCCCATTCCGAATCAGACCTTTCTGTCCTGGGCCTCCTGCTGGCCAGAGTGAGGACCACCGTAAATTGGAGGAGCAGCACCTCATATTTCGCTTGGGCAGTTTACACCCCAGCAGTATGAACATTGACTTCTCTAATTTCAGGCAGTCCCTGCTTTCTCATCCCCTTCTCAGCTCTCCCTCATCCCACTGGCTCCTCCTCTACTTTTCTTCTTCCCGCCCCCTCTCATCAATCTGAAGAAGGGTCTCGACCTGAAACGTTGCCCATTTCCTTCGCTCCATAGATGCTGCCTCACCTGCTGAGTTTCTCCAGCATTTTTGTCTACTTATCCACATTGACCAACTTATCCACATCTTCATTAGATATGGCGTTTGGCCCATATCCCTCTAAACCAGTAGTTTTATCTTCCACCTACCTGCTCAAACTTCAACTAGGGTCATTGAATCTACAGCACAGAAACAAGCCCTATTGCCCACCTTGTCCAGGCCAACCAGGTTGGCATACTGGGCTAGTTCCATTTGCTGCACTTGGTCCATCTCCCACTAAACACTTTGCACATATCTGCCCAAATGTCCTTTTAAAAGTTGTCATTTTTTCCACTTCTACAATTTCTATGATAAAACATCACGGTCTGAGACATCAGCCACTGCTTGGCATGAACTCATTGAGTTAGACCATGACAATGGGCTCTCTGTCAGCTTCTGTGAAAAGACTTCAAAGCCTTTGTGTTGTTTTGGGAATTCATGTAACTATGAGGCCTGCATTCCTCCACAGCCCCCTCAAATCTCCATCGCTGGACAGGACGGACCAACAACTGCTTGGAGGAGGATGCACTTATAGTTGGAAGCAAGGCACCCACTTGAAACATTGTCAGGATTTTGAATTTTATATTAGAATATTAATTCAGAGAATTTATATATAGGATGATGAAATAACATAAATAAAGAATTTGCATTTATATTGTCATTCATTGTGACAGGGCAAGGTGGTTTAATCCCAATAGTTTATAATGATGGATGACTATAATGACTATAACCATTTATGATTACATAATTAACACCTCCCACACTAACTGAGTAAATGATTAAATAACTTATTCGTTGGTTATTATTGGACATTAGTTGATGAATAAATTGTCCAGGATTCTGCAGAATTCTCATTTTTTACCAAGTAATCCATGTGAGAGAGCAAGAGGTCTCAGTTTAACTATGGAGCAATCGTTCAGTCCTGGAGTCAACTCAGGTTTGTACTCAAGCCTTTCGAATGTGCTCGGTGATGAATTTACACATAGCTTTAGTTGATTTGCTCTCTAACGTTCCCCATTAATCTTCTATAATTTATCCCTGAGGCAATCCCTGGTCAGACATATTGCCTATCTGACATTTCCCTTTGTCCTGTCCATCCCTTACTTATCCTCACTACAAGGTGACCTTAAACTTGTAGTTGTGCGTTGGAGTATTCCCTACCTCATTCTAGGTTTGTTATTGACTAATGGAGGCAGACGGCAAAGAGGTGCTACCACCCCCGTACAGTACGCGACTACCAGGATGGTAGATGGAGAGCAATGCTTCCCTCACTGAGAAATTCCCCCATTCACTAAACATCACAGAGCAGATGGTGCATAGCAAATCCTAACCTGTGTTACCTCACCCGATCCCAGAAGGACCAGCACCTCGCACAATAAAGATTATCTACAGGGTGAGGAAATATGTATGGGTCCACCACCGATTTCCCTTCACCTTTGGTTCCAGAGCTGTTCTGGATTATCCATTTTGCTGGACCAACAAAGGTCATGGCCTTGGAGAGCGGAGATGCCGGCCTGCAAAGTCGGCAATGGGAACGGATCTGCCCGCTCCCCCGACTGAAGTTCCAGATCCCTGGCCACAAGAGGCAAATTCTAGCCCCCCTGATCGGTGCGGAAGTCCCAATGAGGTCGGGATCGACTGCGTCACCCCGCCTAGGCGCTACATTTTCAGTGGGACTTCCGGGGGTGGGGTGGGATTTTATCTGGATTAAAGTGGGGGGGGGGGGGGGGGGTGCCGAAAAATCGGTGGTGGACCTGTACTATTATCCCAGCCAAAAATCTTGCCTCATCTAGTGAGACTCGGACCAGCATTGGGCTGCCATCATAATCAATTGTCTTGAGTTGAATACTTTACACGTGACAAGTCACAGTGTAATTCTTTGATTGCATACCCAAAGTGTGCAAGTAGTTGCCCATAAAGTATGCACACAAAATTACAAAGTACACCTATGCCAGGTCCACCCTTCCCCCCCCCCCCCCCCCCCCTCACCCCGCGGTCCCCCCACTCCGGGACCTCCTTTGTTCTTCCCCCCGGCAGCAATGTCCGCACTTCCCCATGGTCCGTCCTCGACCGTCGGTCAGCGCCGTCACCGACCTCTTCACTATCACAGCCACGCCCTCTCCGGACACCTCGGTGGCGTTGACCCTGGCCCCAGCCTCGGGCACCACAGTTGGCTTCGTCGACTCCACCTCCAACCTGCGAAGCCCGGGCTCCTTCCCGTGTGGGTTCTGACCCGCGAGGTCTGCCCATAAAGTCTGGACTCGGGCTTGGTTGGACTCCCAGGAAGAGCTGGCACTTGAAGTGGGAGAGCAGACTGAAAACAAAAGTCCCCAACACGCTGAAATGTTTCACGTTGTGGTTTCTGTGAAGGAAACCAGGAGTGGTTGAACATGCAAGGAAGTAAAAAGGCTTTTATTTGTGTTTACACTCTGCTTCATAATATTCACATACTATTGTAGGCACGTTTACCAATGTAATCCACAACAATCATGCAACACATGGCAGACAGGATCTCAATCAATATCCTTGCATGCCAACTTAATCCATTGGCCTCTCTTATATGGTTTCACCCTGTCCCATCCGCACCCCCTTTCTCATTCCCATCCATCTGGTCTTCTATATCTGCAAAACAAGCCACCACCACTCCACCCCATTCCTCCAGGTATCCAGGCTATAGGCTGTATTTCTCACTGTACAAATAACTCAGACACTTCAGCGCTCATCCAGGACATGTCCCGTTGGTTTTGAGAGAGTGCAGGGCAATGAGATCCCTGCCTGGGGCGATGAAGGGTTCCACTGAGGGCTTGTCACAGGTACACAGTGAGGAGCGGTTGTTGCCAATAGTTACGAAAGTTTGAGAATCCGAGGCTGGTTTGGAGGAGCCTGGTCTCCGCGGCTGCCCGTTTCCCGTGCTCACTGCTTGGCTTTCTTCACGATGGTCCCCACCGCAGAAATGACGGTGGTTTTCGCTCCGGTGGCGCTGGTGGTGACGGTGACGACTCCCGGGAGGGTGGCAGTGGTCGTGATGATTGTCGGCTGGGCTATTGTCGCCACGGGCACCGCAGAGTCCCATTTACTCTTCCTTTTCTGAGAATCTGAAGGAGGAAAGGCGGACATAAAAAACACAAATATTTGCCTGAAAATCCACACAGCACACCAGCTGGGAGGACAAGTTCCAGATCCCCGAGACAGCTTCCCTCCTCTCCTTGTGCCCGTCCCTGCCGTGTGCACCTCTGGCACATGTGCTCTGCCTTGTTATGTGCCGTCTTGCTCCTTCAGCCACCCAATTTCTATGCCCTTCTGTCCCATGATCCCACCCTTGCTGTGTGCCCCACTGCCCCTTGTGCCCTCAACTGTTGTGTTCCCCTCCTCCCCGTGTGCTCTCCCTTGCTCCACCCTCCTGCCCTTTGTGTTCCCCTTGTGCATCCTCCTGTTCCATGTGCTCTCCTGCCCTGTGTGCACTTCTGCCTCGTGCATCACACAGTTTCCAGCCTGTGGTTGATGTGTTCCCATGCAACACCTTACCTGCCGCGGTTGTGCTGGCCGTGGTGGTGGCAGTGGCCGCCGTGCCCGAGCTGGTATTGGTTCCTGTCTTTGTTCTGGTTACAAATTCAATCTACAAAAAAGAAAAGAATTGAAACTTAAATCAAACAAAACAAACAGTCTCACCTGATCGACCAAAGCACAATGTTAGACTTCCCCTCCGAGTACAAATCCACACATTCCCCAGCAATAAGGTACTTTGTTGGTTTACCCCAACATATTACAGGTACACAACCTTTTATCCGAAAAGCTTTGGGACCAGACACTTTTTGGATTTCGGAATTTTTCGGATTTCGGAGGAAGATTTTTATCGTAGATTAGGTAGGTAGCGCGGGCGGCTTGAAAAGTCTGGAGCGGCTGCCTCCTCCCCGGAGACCGGGGAATCATTGTAAATCATTGCTTAAACGTTAGTCAGTTAGATTGGATAGATTTTATATGGTGGAGGGGGTGAAGGGGGAAACTTTAATTCTTAGTCCCCTACCTGGTCGGAGAGGCGGGGAGCGGGCAATGCCTTACCGGGTCGCCGTGCAGTAAACTCCGGAGCGCTGTGGCCGCCGACTCCCAACATCGCGGAGCTGGGGCTACGGGCATCCGGCCGCGGGCGGCGCCGGTTGGAGCTCCGACCCCGGCGAACTCTACCCCTGGCTGCGCGGCTCCAAATCCAGCGCGGTCCGCGGCCGGACGCCCGCAGCCCCAGTTCTGCGATGTTGGGAGTCGGCGGCCACAGAGCTGGGATACCAGCGGGGAGCGGGCAATGCCTTACCGGGTCGCCGTGCAGTAAGCTCCGGAGCGGGGGTTGGAGCTACAACCAGCGCCGCCCGCAGCCCCAGCCCCCTTCACCCCTCCCCACCCCCCCCTCACATAAAACCCCCCAAACTAACTGACTAACATTTAAGCAATGATTTACAGATGTTTAAGTGTCTCCCCGGTCTCCGGGGTGGAGGCAGCCGCTACAGTAGTACAGACCTGGGTTGACCGAGGGTCGTTTGCGAGCTTTGGTGTGCAGACGACATCCACGAAAAAATGGCCGGTTTTCGGAGCTTTTCGGTTTCCGGAACTCCGGATAAAAGGTTGTGCACCTGTACTGGATAGTTGAGGTTCTTTACCCTTAGGACTCCCATTCGCATTCACTCGGTTGTTGTAACAATGAATCTATTGTTAGCCCACTGTCCAAAGGTGCAACCAAGTTTTGAATTCATATACAAACACCCCACCTGTGGCCTAGAAAAAAGGGATTTCAGATGCTGGTTTACAAAAAAAGACACAAAGTGCTGGAGTAACTCAGTGGGTCCGAGTTGTCCGGAGCATGTCCGGGGAACTTGGATAGACTGAAGAAGGGTCCCAATCCGAAAGGTTGCCTATCCATGTTCTCCACAGATGCTGCCTGACCTGTTGAGTTACTCCAGCACTTTGTGTCTTTCTATGTGTGGCGTGTCTGGTACCGTTCATATAGCAGGGGCTTTAATGCACATCACAACTATTCCACAATTGGTTCAAGGTGGCTACTCATCATGACTTTTTTAACAGCGTTTAGGGATAGACAATAAATGCTGGCACTTCCAGCAATGACCAAATAGCCCCCCAAAATGACTGTTAGAACAAAGCTCAGTTGCTATCAAGATACACAGTTCAGGCAGAAGGAACTCACATGACTGTTTCCTGTCCATGCAGCTTCAATGGTATTGAGGTGGGAGTGTTTCACTCACCTTTGTCCGCTCCTTCTTGGCTTTCTCTATCTTGTCCATTTCTATTTTCTGTGCTTTGGCTGTCAGAGGAGAATGAGATGGGGTGTCAGAACAGATCAGAATAAGGCTCTGTTAACATTGAGAGTGATCAATATAGGTGCTTATTGATGGAGGAATGGTCCCCACCAGCTCCAATAAAACATTACCTAGGGCTTCATAGTACGAGTCTTCCGACCATCCATGAGGGTCAAACATGTCCTGCGGAGAAAGGAACACATCAAATTAATTGGAATAACGTCCATCCATTCTTCTACTCACATTGCTGACAGTGCCTTTAATACAGCAGGTGCATTGCATCCATGGAATGTTCACTATGTCCTAATACATCGTTGTAGTATCAGCTCAGGAGTTGACCTGACCCAGTATTTTATTTTTTGTAAAGGACTTTGGAATATTTCAAGCTGAAAAGATTCATATAATTGGAGGGGGGAATATCTTTAGTCGAATCTGTGGAATTCATTGCCACAGACAGTTGTGGAGGCCAAGTCAGTGGAGATTATATTAAGGCGAAGATTGACATATTCTTGATTTGTAAAGAAGTCAGGTGTTATGGGGAGAAGGCAGGAGAATAGGGTTGAGAGAGAAAGATAGATCCGTCATGTTTGAATGGCGGCGTAGGCTTGATGGCCTAATTCTGTTCTTGGAACTCTTGAATTGTAAGCCTTTCTTTTTGCCTCGCTGACCTTCACCTCGATTTTTCAGAGACCACACCTGTAATTCTCCAGTGCTATACTGAAATCATATTGCTTATCATTGATTCCCCACTGCCATTCAATAGTCCATTAAATGAGAAACTTTTATTTCAATCTCCATCTTTGAGGATCTGGAATCTATTGTGATCAACCCCTGATTACCTAACCATCAGAAATTAACTACGATTCCCTTATCTATTCATTCTATTGTTTTGAGAAGTTCTATTCAGTCCTTAACCTTACAGCTTCAACTCATAAAATTGAACTATCCTTGAGGAATTTCCAGTAAATCTGCTTTTGTGCTTTTTTTTCTGGCAATCTTGCAGTGAGAAGACCAAAATTGTACACACTTTTGAGATGTGGCATGACCATTGACATTGATCATGATTTCTTTGTAAACAGAATCAAAGATATCTCAGATCAAATACCACTTTGCTGCATCAGTGAGAGTCTGTTGCAAATGTAAAGTGAAGAGTAGCGGAACAATGGTGAAATATTTTAACCAAAGTTCACTTTACCGATTATAAAAAAAAACAAGTCAGAAGTGCATTCTGGATTGTAAGTTTACAAATGTGGCGAATCTTTGCAGGGACTGTTTTGGTTTGTATTACATTGAAATCATTACTGTTTGTTGTAGCTGGTGGTGAAAGCAATTTCTGGCAATGAATTAATAACACTTCATTATAACGTTATAAGAGGTCTGGGAGAAGCAGTGGGCCATTCTTTGGGAATCATGGTTATGATCTTGATCAGGTTGGCAAAGAGTCGTCTGTGCTAAAGGAATCCAGTATAAATTATTATTCTTAATGTATAACAGATTTTCTGATTTGGAGTTCAATATTCAAACATCAATAACAATTAGACAGCTCAAGTATCAGAAACACAATACAACTACCTCAGAGCATCACCATGTTGGGGATTTAATTGAATGTTTTTATTCTGCTTGTAATCCATGGAGTATCAGACCTGAGATATGGATATTGGATGGTATTATTATTATTATGGTCATGTGTACTGAGATACAGTGGAAAACTTTACATGTGTGATATCCAGACAAATCATACAATACACAAGTACTATCAGGGATAATACAAAAGGGGTTTTAATGATTTTTGATGCTTGAAAAAAATGACAGCAAACTGCAAAAATCTTTCAACTGGATAATGTATATTAAAAAATTAAAACTTCTCTGAGATACAGGTGCACAACCTTTTATCCGACGATCCAAATAACGAAAACCTCCGAATAGCGACATTTTTTCGGTCCTTGAAGAAAGGTCCTTGAAAACGTTCACCGAGGGCGGCCCGCAGAGGTGACAGCGGAACCTCCGGTCGGTCCTCGAAGAAAGGGGAACTAAATCCCCATTCATAAATGAGAAGATGAGGGTATATTGTGCGGGAGGGTTAATAATTGACAATATGCTGCTACCTGCCAGCTGAGTTAAAAAGTTCCCACGGTAGACTCACGATACACAGTGTATCGTGAGTCTTGCGTGGGAACTTTTTAACAGCGTGCAGGCAGCAGTAGATTGTCGCTCCCTTCAGTTTCACCCCACCTACACCCCTCTGCTTCCCGGCCATGTGTGTGACCCCTTCCCTCCCCTCTCCAGCTCCCCGCTCATTGCACCGGCGCGGGGGCTTTGTACTGTCTTCACGTCGCGATGCTAGCAGCACAGTGCCAGTCACCGGAGACGTCAGGACCAACGGAACACCGACCCCCAGGCCCACTGCAAGCACGGAGATCCCAGATCAGCAACTCCAGCCCAGCCCCGTTCCAACTCCAGAAGAACACGCTCCCCGTATGGGCAGAAGCTGATGGTGTGCAAGAATAACGTCTTGTTCTTGGGGTGGCGCAGCTCGGGCTGTGGGCGAATTGCCACTTGTCGCCATAGCGGCCCATCGGGGAGCGGATTCCTCTGGAGTTGGAGGGGGAGGGGGGTATTGTGCTGTTTGATCGCCCCCTACTATTCCAGGGACAGGGAGACAGGACGTTCACCGAGGGCGGCCCGCAGAGGTGACAGCGGAACCTCCGGTCGGTCCTGGAAGAAAGGGGAACTAAATCCCCATTCATAAAAGAGAAGGTGAGGGTATATTGTGCGGGAGGGTTAATAATTGACAATATGCTGCTACCTGCCCGCTAAGTTAAAAAGTTCCCACGGTAGACACGATACAGTGTAGGCAGCAGCAGATTGTCGCTCCCTTCAGTTTCACCCCACCTACACCCCTCTGCTCCCCGGCCATGTGTGTGACCCCTTCCCTCCCCTCTCCAGCTCCCCGCTCATTGCACCGGCGCGGGGGCTTTGCACTGTCTTCACGTCGGCTATGGCAGCCAGCAGGTCAGTGCAGTCACCGGAGACGTCAGGACCAATTGGACGTCGACCACCAGGCCCACCGCAAGCACGGAGAACCCAGAGACCCACAGCCAACAGCAGCCCAGCCCCGCTCCAACTACAGAGGAACATGGGTTGCGGATGACGGGGCGCAGCTCGGGGCGTCGTAGGGGCCCCATCGGGGAGCGGGCTCCTGTTGGTCCTGACGTCTCCGGCCACCTGCTATCCTCCGGGAACTGTACCGCCCTTGCAGGAGAGTGGGGTTGTTTGCAGTTGCAGAGGGAGGGGGCAAGGGCGGTACAGTTCCCTGTCAGCTCCTGTCCATGGGGGTGGCCGGAGACGTCAGGACCAACGGGACAGCGACCCCCAGGCCCACTGCAAGCACGGAGATCCCAGAGACCCACAGCCAGCAGCAACTCCAGCCCAGCCCCGCTCCAACTCCAGAGGAACACGTAGGGGCAGAAGCTGATGGTGTGCAAGGTGTTCTTGGGGTGGCGCAGCTCGGGCTGTGGGCAAACTGCCACTTGTCGCCGTAGCGGCCCATCGGGGAGCGGATTCCTCTGGAGTTGGAGGGGGAGGGGGGTATTGTGCTGTTTGATCGCCCCCTGCTATCCCAGGGACAGGGAGACACAGCGGTTTTTTAGACTGGTGGGCAATCACTTCCAAAGTTCTGCCCACACAGTCAGTACACCTCTCCTACACTGCATTTCATACAAACATTTATTCTGCAAGAAAAAACGACATTGAAGACTCAAACTCGCGACCGAGTAACTGCCTGGATCAAGGTGCAAACTCGCGACCTTGCGGATATGAGCCGAACACTCTACCACTGAGCCAGCCATTAAAGTCTACGCTAAAAAATTTCCATTCCCAAGACCGACAAATTCTGAATTACGAAAAGTGTCTGGTTCCAAGGCTGTCGGATAAAAGGTTGTGCACCTGTAGTATTGTAATCCAGCACTAAAGGGGCATGAGGGTAGCATTAAACTTTATCCATTTGCAAAAGCAATGCATTATTCACCCACAGCTTAAGGCTTAGTATTGTGATATTTTACAAATCTCTTGGTTTGCTTAAGGCTCTGAATACAGCAACAGAACTGGTAGTTGAGAAGAATTGAAATTCAAAAATTTGATTCACAGAATTTCAAACTCAAACTGATTTGTACAAATTGATAAAACTCCACATTGTCATATCAACTCCTATCTCATGCCCACTCGATTCAAATCAAGACTTCACTAGCTCAGTTCTATCTTTTTCGTTTTTAGCAACTTGGAGCTGGGTAACATGTATCCCCCAGTTTTCACCCTCCTCTTACTATCCTGAGGCTTTTAAAATCCAATATCTGATCACAACCACCTGTTTCATCTTGACTGGTTTCATATTTTGGTTTGACTTTCACCACACCAGGTCAGTACGCACCATGTGCATTTCTCACCAAAAGGAAGCTAAACACAAATAAATAATCAGTACTATTTGGACTGAGGAATTGACAAATACTGTAAATGATTAATGTATCACAGGTCTATAGTTTAAGTCATCGTTAATTGTAACATATAGTATAGCGGTACAGCAGGTTGTTAGTTCATGACTACCGCTTCCAAGACTACCTAGTGTAGGAAGTGGGTGTTAATATAAAGCATACAGTAAGGTGCGGTTAATGATGCTACTCTACTATGATTGGTTCACATGCAATAACCAAACTACAAATACCTTGGGATAGTTTGTGCCTAGTTCATCGATGCCACAGAACTGGATCAGTTTTTCATAAATACTAAACAGAGAGGCAAAAAGGTATGAGTTAAAACCAAGGCATAAACATTATGATAACAGTATTCAACAGACAATCCAATCGACCAGTAAGTGCTGAGCAGTGACTTCCTCTAGAGCACCCCCTCTCCAACTGGAACCGAGTACAGCCTCCGTCTCCCCGAAAGCAGACACCTGCTCTAAACAGCCAAAGAACAACCCCTTTCTTCATGAACCCCAGCTCGACCTGACCCTTGAACTAACCCACAGTCTCAGCTTAGAATCATTCCTTGTTTACTCATGCGATAAAGCCGTTAGCCCCAAACCTGGTTCTGACCCAAACACACAAACCTGGGATTGCGAAATTCTTTTTTTCTCTGGATCATATTGTTCATGTCAAGTCCTTCATTCAGCTTTCTGTCATACAGCTTCTGAATCTTCTCCTGTGGAGACACAGAATAAAGCAGCTAACACTGAGCACCACTCAATGGGTAATTATGGGGCTGAATTTATTCACACATGCATACGCTTTCAACCAATAGACTCAAGCCCAACCTGCTTCGGAATTTGCTCAGTTCTGTTGATGACCAGTGTTAGGGGTGGCACAGCAGAGGAGTTACTGCCTTACTGTGCTAAAGACCCAGGTTCAATCCTGACCACAGGTGCTGTCTCCACGGAGTTTGCACGTTCCGCGAGGGTTTTCTCCGGGTGCTACGGTTTCCTCCCACATTCCAAAGACGTGCAGGTTAATTGGCTTTGGTACATTGTCCATGGTAGGCATGGGCCCATAGGGCCGAAGGGCCTGTTTCCACGCTTGATATCTAAATTAAACTAAACCAAATGTATCCTCATTGTGGGGTCACACTTTTCTGCAGATGGTCACCAAGCTTGGATTGTCCGTTGAATGCTGATTGATTCTCCATCCCACTTGCCCAAGGCCTCTGTGGCCAACTGTACTGTCATCTGCTGGTCCCATGCAGATCAACCAAACTTCAGCATTCAAGATGACATCTTCCTGACTGGAAATAAAATAACAACAAATCTGGAAATACTCAGATGTATAGATAATAATGTTTTGAGAGGAACATGTTCATTTCTAATTTTTCCAAGTTCTAATGATGTAATTTCATTTGGATACAACAGTTTCCTGTCACATCCCCCCACAATGTTTGGGTTGTTAGGGTAATTGGTTACTGTTGATTTTCCCTGGTGTAAGTGAATGGTGGAATGATGGGGGGGGTGGGTGGGTGGGGGAAAGGGGGAGTTGATAGAAACATAGAAAATAGGTGCAGGAGTAGACCATTCGGCCCTTCGAGCCTGCACCGCCATTCAATATGATCATGGCTGATCATCCAACTCAGTATCCTGTACCTGCCTTCTCTCCATACCCCCTGATCCTTGTAGCCACAAGGGCCACATCTAACTCCCTCTTAAATATAGCCAATGAACTGGCCTCAACCACCCTCTGTGGCAGAGAATTCCACAGATTCACCACTCAGTGTGAATTTTTATTTCTCAAATCAAACATTTGATGGAAGTGGAGGGAGAATAAACCAGTTAGGCAAGGATTAGTGTGCAATTGGGTGCTTGATGAGTCGTGGACTTATGGGTGGCATAAGGGCTAATTTATATGCTGTACCCCTCTATGACTTGAAATATTAGCTACTTTCATCCACAGACAATGCCTGATCTGCTGACTACTCCCACCAGTTGGTTTTTATTTCAGATTTGCGTTATTTTCCTGCTCCTGCATCACAGTGGCGCAGCGGTAGAGTTGCTGCCTTATGCCCCTGTCCCACTTAGGAAACCTGAACGGAAACCTCTGGAGACTTTGCGCCCCGCCCAAGGTTTCCGTGCGGTTCCCGGAGGTTGCAGGTGGTTGCCAGAGGTTGCAGGTAGTGGAAGCTCAGGTAGGGAGACTGACAAAAACCTCCGGGAACCGCACGGAAACCTTCGGTGGGGCGCAAAGTCTCCAGAGGTTTCCGTTCGGGTTTCCTAAGTGGGACAGGGGCATTACAGCGCCAGCGACGTGGATTCGATCCTGACTACGGGTACTGTCTGTAAGGAGTTTGTACATTCTGTGACCATGTGGGTTTTCACCAAGTGCTCCGGTTTCCTCCCACAATCCAAAGACGTACAGGTTTGTAGGTTAATTGGTCTGGGTAAAGTTGTTAAATTGTCCCTAGTGTGCAGGATAGCGCTAGTATACAGGGTGATTGCTGGCCAGTAGGTACTTGGTGGGCTGAGCGGCCTGCTTCCACACTGTATTTTGGCTTTGTGCATCCCTGAATGGCTCAGTTTATCTTTCCCTAACGAGCACAGGGAAATTTTCTGGCACAGCTCCCTCCAGAGACAGTCATAGTAGTAATGACCGTCTTCCAAAACATAAATACAATGTCAAATTTCATTTAAGTTATCATCAGCAAGAACATACACAGCAAGGAATGGGGTTGAGAGGGAAAGATAGATCAGCCATGATTGAATGGCGGAGTAAACTATATAATCCGAATGCTCTACTTCTGCTCCTATGACTTATGGATTCATCAATTAAAGAGGTAAGAAAACTGTGCCACTTCCCATCTTCTACCCGTTTTGGCAAATAAATGTCAAAGCTCGCATATCAGCCCTCCTCATGAAGCTTAGTTTAGTATAGAGATACAGCATGGAAACAGGCCCTTCGGCCCACCGAGTCTACGCTGACTATCGATCGCCTGTTCATACTAGCCATCCCATTACACACTCGGGGCAATTAACAGGAGCCAATTAATCTACACACTCGCATGTCTTTGGGATGTGGGAGGAAACCAGACCACAGGGAGAACGTGCAAACGCCACACAGACAGCACCCGAAGTCAGATCGAACCCGGATCTCTGCGGCTGTCAGGCAGCTACTCCACCTCTGTACTACTGTGCCGCACAATTGAGAGCCCATGTTAAATGAAACACTGCTGTTTGTAGATAGTCCCAAAGTCAAATGTGTCGTATGCCACTGTGAAATAAAGTTGAATTCAAGGACTTTGCCACATTCAACATTAGCCAGCACAAGGATAACCCAGGTGTGCTTGTCCCAGTCTGCCCTGGGTCTAATTCCATACGTGAATCATAGGTTGGGTGGGATGGGCCGGCTGAGACTGTGGACGATTTGTACATGTGCGAGAGGAAAGAACATGTCCACGCGCAGTTGAAAGCTTCGCAGGCTTCTCACACCTGCACAACACATTCCTTGATACCGGCCAAGACATTACTCATTGTAAACATTGCAGCCTGAGCTTGTGGATGTGTATGTACTGCAGTGTATCAAGGGCAATCAGTCACAGCGAGCACACCTTTTTAGATAGGATTCATTTTGGAGGGGACTCGTCTATTTCACGGTGCTGGGTATAGCTGTACATGAAGAGAAGGACAAGGCAAGCTCCTTGAATCCAACTTAATTTCACAATGCATCTGATGATGAGGTGGCCCACAAACAACAATGTTTAATTTCATACGGGATGTCAATGAAACTCACCGATATCAGTGGAAATTACATATTGCCTTTAAATTGGCAAAAATATCCCCAAGATTATGAGGCTGTTGCCAGGATTCGAGGGTCTGAGCTATAGGAAGAGGTTGAACAGGCTGGGACTATTCCTCGGAGCGTAAGAGGGTGAGGGGTTAGCTTATAGTGAATATGAAATCATGAGAGGAATGGATCGGGTAGACGCACATAGTCTCTTGCCCGGTGTAGGGAAATCAAGAACCAGAGGACACAGGTTTAAGATGATGGGGGAAAGATTTAACAGGAATCGGTATTCATAATCCATGCGGCACCCAAATCTGACAGGATCAACGCGTGTTGGAAGGAACTGCAGATGCAGGTTGACGGGGTCGAGATCCTTCTTCAAACTGACCCTAAACATCACCTATTCCTTTTCTCCGGAGATGCTGCCTCTCCTGCTGAGCTACTCCAGCACTGTGTCCATCTTCAGGATCAAAGAGAATGTCAGATAAACTCAATCTGCATTAAGGTATAATGTACTAACCAGATTAGTTGTTTTTTAGCAAAATAAACAGATCAGCTTCAAAGAAAACAATAAACTAAGTATGTCACATTGTGCCATTTTCCAGCGAGACTTTGGACACTTCCTCTCTTCGTCCTCCATACCTGTAAATGAATGGAGCATCTTCCCATGGGTTCAGGAGGTATCTTGATGTCATCAGGGGACATGTTCCTGACTTTTTCTGAAAATGAAGCTAGGAAGGAAACAAAAGCTACGTTAGGGTTTCGGAACAAGGATAAGTTAGCACAGTCCCCTGCATCCACAAATCACGACAAACACATGCAATTTTGACTTACCTAGAATAACTGATAGTTTATTGTATATTTATTTGTTGTGTTGTTGCATTTAATGTAAAGCTGCAGTAAGTTAGAATATTACTGTTCTGGTGCCTATGATAATTAAACACTCTGTACTTGACTCACTTCAGCACAACTAATTGTCATCTAATATACAAGTTAAACCTGCAGACACATCCCAACCATTTAGCACCAAAAATGGCCTCTGGGATGTGTGCTTTCCCCTCCATGCTTGCAATTATTACCTTATGTTGGTTTCCTGGTCACTAATGCCTTCATTAACCTGTTCAGTGCCACTCTATGAGTATACTCGACCATGACCAATAGTGGAAAAAAAAAACTTGGCAGTGAACAGGTTAACCATTTTGCTTGTGCAAAAACAGAAAATGCTTTCTCATGGCCCATGCTTATCACAGCCTCACCCTAAATCCTTGTTGGATGGTGATTAAGAATGCAATTGGTTGATGTTGGTTTCCAATTCCTGCATCAATGATATCTTGCAGTTATAAAGCTAGTTTAGTGTAAGTTGAATGATTCTAGACATATAAACTGACACTTAGCCACAATAAATGACAGCAAAAAAATGACACGCTTTAAGTACTTTACTAAAGGAGAGAGTGGGGTGGAGAAGTTAGGGGAGGAAACTTCAGAGTCTGGAGCCCGTCTAGTTCAACCCACAGCAGAGCGATTCAAATCAGAGTGAAAATATCTCATAGCAAGAAAACCAACAGGAGGGAGATGATGGGCAGATGGAGGTAGGTGGGAGAGGGTGGAGTTGGGAGATCGCAGATGATAGGTAGAAAGAGATAAGAAATAGCAGGTGGGGCACGGTGGAGGGAGGAGAGACTACAGATGCTGGAATCCGATAAGCAAGGAGGATGATAACTGGAACCTGATAAAGGGAGGGGAGGGGATGGAGGGAGGTATATTTTTGAAACACCTTGCATGAACCTTTCTGGTTTATCTGATTGTAAAACATCATTTGATTCATTTTAGCTCTTCCAAATCTTCCCTTCTTAAAGTCATTATCAAGTTTGCGTGTCAGCTTTTCAGGCAGAATATTTCAAAACTATAATGTTCTCAACTCCTCCCTACTTTTCATAGGTGTCTTAATGGAAATGGGACTGTGGTACCAGAGGAGTCATAGAGTAGAAACAGCACTACAATGGAGCTGTTGAGAAGGATAGAACTATTTCCATTCAATGGTCTGATCCATTCACCTGCAACTGTATCAGATGCAGATTTTGTTTGCCAGTTTTAGACCCCAAACTAATTTAACCTGTTGATAAAAAGAACTTGGGAACACCAAGTTCAATTGGCAAATGGAAAAGAATAAAACCCAGGACCAATCGGAATGGGTAGATTATACACCACCAAATGTAGATGAAAGACTGACACTAGTAAAGGGTTTCACAAGGTTAAAACTCACAGAAAAGACTGGTAGATATCTGGATGTAACCGAACAATGACGCTTGTAATAGATCCTTCCCATGCACTATCCAGAGGACGTTTCCCTCAGCACGCTCACAAATGGGTTCCCCTGAGACTGGTCCTACTTCATGGCAAACCAGAGTTTACCAGGACATGCATATTTAATGCTGACCTTAAATATCCTGCCTCAGAATTGTGCTAAGTGTGGTGGCAGGTTCAGGCATAGAGCTGGCAACACCTTGTGGAGGCTGGTCCACTCTTGCCAAGGTCAGTAAAAGACTACACAAAGAAAAGGAAGGAATCTCTGAGAGTGGGCAATGTGGTGAGCTTCAATTTCCGTGCAAGAGGGAAGCAGCAAAGGTACATAGTAGTATTTGGGTTAATTAATATTTTTAAGGCAAAGAAAGAAGGGTTTGATTAGTACGGGTGTGAGGGGTTATGGGGACAAGGCAGGAGAATGGGGTTAAAAAGGAAAGATGTATCAGCCACGATTGAATGGCAGAGTAGACTTGATGGGCCAAATGGCCTAATTCTGCTCCCATCACTTACAAACTTATGGGAAGAACTAAACTGAGGGACTTTCTCCAAAGCACAAATTGTTGTAGTTTTAATAATGTTCAGACACAAACATGAGGCTGGACAATGGCCCTTCATGCTTGAACTTTTCTATTGTTACGGGCATTCCCCTACTCTGTGTTGCACTCCCCTGCTACAAAATATACCCTCGTGCACAGTTAAACAGTGAGCAACAAAACAGTACACTTCTGGAATATCCTTTCAAAGGTTAATTTTGAGTTACATAATGTTATATTATTAACATCATGAAAGTTTATGAATGTTCTTTGTACAAGAACATTCGATGACTCTGATGGGTACAGACCTGCCACTAGAAAATAATAGGTGCAGTATTGCTGGGGAAAGATCTATTTTTGTATAGCTTTGGGATGCAGTTTTATAGGGTACATGTCTGTTACTGTGCTACACGATGCTACAAGATCATACATGTCTGTAAATGAGGGAGGAACTCTGAACATTCTTCTTTATTATGCAGTCATTCCTTTGGTGCCTTGAAGCTGATATACTGCATAACCCCCATGTCCTTGTTGTGATTTTTGACAATGCTCCCAGGGAACTATATTTTACAGAGATGGTTTTATAGACCTGCCATGAAATGTCTGTCATATCATCTTCTGAAAGTCTGCACAAAGTGGTCATTAGGTGTGGAAACATGGGGTGGTCTCATCAATAATGTCAAATTCACAGCTCACCCTTACTGGGATCTGCTATTAATCTTGGAATTTTACTTCGGAGTCACGTGAGTGATTCCGTGAAGATCCCAGCCCAGTGCGCATGTGCGGCATTATCGCACAGCTGTGCAGAACGCGGCCAGCGGGAGTCGGCAGCTCCCGCATCCAAGGACGTGAGGTAAGTACTTACCTTAATCGGGCCTTGTGGTTTTTTGCTCCAGGGGGAGCAAAGCAGCAGAGGAAGCGGCCCCCGTTCGACTCCAGCGAAGGAGCCGACAGTGGAGGGGGAAAGGCGCTAACGGGACCGCACAGGCTGCGGACCGCTGCAGGGAGCTGCGCTGATGCCGGTCCGCTGAACAGCTGTTTGGTGAACAGCAGCGGACCGGCGGGAAGTTTAAAAACCCGACCGGCAGCCCTGCAGACTCCTGACAAGGAGAATCGCCGCCCGGGAACCGCTACAATGCCGCCTGAAAAACGGCAGGCAGCCTCTACATACAGGTAAGACAAAAATCTTACCAATTTAACAGGTTCTACAGGAGCCAACTTCCTCCAAAACTGGAACAGGTTGGAGACAGCAAAAATAAGTATGTCTGTCTCCCCAAGCCAGAGGAGGTCATGGAGTTCAAAACCTCCAGGGACAAAGGGGCACTGGCTGAATGCCAAGACACTCCTACCCCAGTGCTATTGCACTAGCCATCTCCCTTGACGAGGGATTGATGCAACAGCGGAGTTTGAGCTATGCCTCCTCCAATTTATAGCGCACCATTTTGCTCCCTCTTTTGAGGCTAGCTAAGGAGGCCAGGGCTGGGCTGGCTTAAACGCTGGGCAGGCGGACGAGAACAGCAGTATGCCAGGGGAGCAGGATCAGGAAGAGCTACTGGGTGTTGTGGGCCACTACATGGCTCCTCCACGCGACCATCTTCCCAACAAAGCCCTGCAGGAGCAGGCTTTTCTAGAGGCAAATCCGCAGGCAGCTGGGTCAGCAGACTCGCAGACAAGAGCTAAAAGCAGCGAATTCTGAAGCTCCTAACAGAGGGTCAAGATGTTACCGCCTTTGCTCGTTTTCCACGGATCATACTCACCTGGCAGGCGAGACGCCATGATCACCAAGGTGGTTCTCCCAGGATGAGACTATCCCGTTGCACTACCAGGGTGCTGACGCCTAAGATGTTCCCAAATTTGGTATACTAGACTGAACAATGGTGCATATAAGACCTGCCCGCAACCCCAAATATACGGGGCTATGCAAACCGCTGCTGCGGGAAGAGAGGCAGCTAAACCTGTGCGCCTCATGAGGGCAGGACATGGAACGAGCAGGACATCGCGTCCAACACCCAGCTGGCAGCACCCCTCGGCATCCACCAGCAATATCAAACAAGGACTGGTGAAAGCCTGGCGACCGCTTCACATTACCCCCAAAGTTCTTTTTAGACAGGGGCCCAGAGCGGAGCCGTGGGAAAATGCGCCGCCCCACCGACAGCACCAGCATACCAGCAAACTAGGCCTTCATGAAAAAACAATAAACATGGAGGTAGGTAGTCTGGTTCCTCCCAGTTTACACTAAATAAGGGGTGTTCTACTAACTGGGGGGGGGGGGGGGGGGGCATTTACACTTGTTGATAAAGCATGGGATAAATGATAAAGCTGTCACAAATAACCAAAATATACTCAACAGTATTAGTGGATAAAAACGAATTCAAATTGGGCATATTACCGCCAGTTCAGCAATGCGCCCAAAGGGCATTTTCTCCCTCTAAGAAAGAGAAGTGAGAAGGGCAAGCTGAACTAGAAAGGCTCATTACTAAACGGATCATGGGAGTAAACATGAACCATTGGAATTTGTATCGAATATATTCACCAAAACTACAAAAGATGGTGAATGTAGCATCATCATTGATCTAATATCACTAAATAATCTGTTGAGTATATACACTTTAAGATGGAGACGGGTTTTGTCACTGCCAGACATCTGATCTCCAAAGGATACCTATGGGGAGCATTGATATGGAAGATGCTAACTATCTTATACCCATACACTAGGATCATTATAGATACCTAAAAATTTTTACCTGGATAATGGATATCCCGGTTAGGGCAACTATGGGAGCATAGAGCATTCCCTATGGTCTAACCTCAGGCCTAAACTATTATAAATATTACAAAAATGGCCATGAAAATATTAAGAAACAAGCATAATCATGGCATATAGTGGATGATATCCTCATATTAGGGGAAACAAAGGAATTAGCTGTGGCAGCAGTTCTAGCTACGAAACAGCTCCCTAAAGCTCTGAGGTTTATCCCACGCCCAGATAAACCAGAATTGAAGCGTTAACTACCATGGATTATCTGGGTTTCAATAATAATTCCGTCCATATGACTGTTACTTTGCCAAGGTACTTGGGTCACTATAATCAAATCACCAATGTACTCACTGAAGCTATATCACAATTACGGTGGTGGGCAGACATATATTTGGCATAGTTTTCAGCCCTACTATCATCACCAATCCCAACTTGGTTATTAAAAACCGATGCCAGTACTTTAGGCTGGGGAGCAACTAAACTCCATATCCAGCACAGGTAACAGATGGATCAATTCACAAACATCGTTACTACACATACCGGGCATCAACTACTTGGGATTGGTGATCGCCTATTGGGCTAAAAAGCATATGCATTTCAAATGCAGCACGTACATATGTGGTTACGGATTGATAATACTATGGTGGTGGCTTATATCAACCATATGGGGAGCATAATAATCATTATTGTGCAACAAATTGGTCAAACAAATCTGGCAATGGTGTGTCAAAAGACATTTTAACTATCAGCTGCCTATGTCCTAGGAAGCTAGAACAAAGTGGGAGACACCATGTCACGGGGTAAAATTTATGATAACATTGAATAGATGTCAACCCAAGATATCTGCTAAAGGTATTAAGCAGTTTGAAAGCCAGATATCAATTTGGTTGCACAAGACAGAATCACCAGTAACCTATGTATGTGACTTAGGAACCAGATTAGAGGCAGCAGCGATAGATGCCTACACGCTGGAAGGGGGAATTTCTGCTTTGCCTTCCTCCCTTCTGCCTCATCAGACGGGCACTTCGCAATACAGATGGGATCTGTCTCCGAGATATTGAACGTGCCCGACCGGCCTACACAGCCATGGTTCCCAGTTCATCACGACACGGTGGGCGAGTCACCTATGGATTTCCCTAGTGGACCATGGTTGCTGACTCAACCCAGTATCAGGCACAAGCCACCCATGCCAGAAAAACATCAAACTCCTGGGTGCAGGGTTAGAATAGACCTTACCAGGGACTGGGATTATCCAAAGGAACCATTACCACCATGTCGGCATCCCTGCGAACAGTCACCAAGAGCTAACATGGGTAAAATACTGCCACAACGCAGGGACAACATACCAAACTATTCAACCACTGACGTATTGGAGTTCCTGGAACATCTACACCATGACTAAAAGGTGAGTTACAGTGCCGTAAATACAGCATGGAGCACCTTGTCTGCTTATCTAAAACAGCAGGACAGCAGAGCATGGAGGTATACCTATGTATGGGATATCGGTGTGATATTGACATATCTCAGAGAATGGCACCAGCCAGATCCCTCAGCTTGCTCAATCTATGTTAAAAACGCTCATGCTTATGGCTCTCGTATACGCTCACAGAGTCCAGTCACTCCATAAAACTAGACTGGATAACATGGTGATTACCCCAGACGCATCACGTTCATATTCTAGGTCTGGTAAAAACCTAACTCGCAGGTATATGGAACTAGGCGAAATTATGAGTTCGGCACGGACTAGTAGGGTCGAGATGGCCTGTGTTTTCCGTGCTGTAATCGTTATATGGTTATATGGACCAGGAACGCCCAATTCACTGGTGGGATTCCGGGCCTACCCACCAGAGTCCAGGTTGAGTGTGGTGACCCATCTACTACAATATATAGACACAACCCACAATCTTAGAGGGAGAGGAAAGCCTATGGGTCAACCACAGAAACCCCAAGACGGGGTACGAGCCAAACCACTCCAAGGTGGCTCAAACAGGTACTGAAAGCTGCCGGAATAGATAATAATACATTTTAATCCCATTCCACTAGGGCAGCATTGATATCAGCGGCTGAACGAATGGACATCCCGGTTGACCACATTCTCAATACGGCAGAATGGTCAAGGGAACGACGTTCAGAACATTTTTTTATTATAAACCGTTGATAAACCTGATTTAATTGCAGAAAGAATATTACAAACTGCAATATTAATTTAAGCTCAGGGGAGCTCTTTATGTTGTTATTGTTAACAAATACCTTTCTGTTTCTTGTGAAAGCAGATCCACTGGTTGATTACGATAACACTTCCTCCCTCAAAAACTTCGGCAGTGAGTGAAATAAAAACTGTTACACGGTTTGAAATCACAGACCTTTGAAGTCTTCACGGAATCACTCACGTGACTCCGAAGTAAAATAGTAAGATTAAACGAGTACTTACCAGTATGAAGTTTGATCTGTATTTTATGAGGAGTTACGGTGAGGTATTACGTGCCCTCCGCTCTCCCACCCTCAATATATAGATCAAACTAATAAACTGATGTCTCATGATCTTTACTATCTTACTTCAAATATTGTGTCTATCCTGTGATTTCACACCGCTGCTTCGAAGTATGCCGCACATGCGCACTGGGCTGGGATCTTCACGTAATACCTCACCGTAACTCCTCATAAAATACAGATCAAACTTCATACTGGTAAGTACTCGTTTAATCTTACTATTAAATATCCCTATTGTTCATGGAAGAGGATGGTCGTAGTGGGTTAAACACTATTTTAAACTGCTTGGATTAAACTGATCTTATGATAGGCTTCTATTTCCTGGATGTAAAGTCCAAATAGGTAGCCTCAGTCAATTACCCTTAGCCCCTGATTTGGTGACAGCTGGAGGTGATTTGGTTGAAAATAAAAATTCACTAGGAGGTATTGGGATTGGGACCGAGGCATTTTATTTAGGCAGAGTTGGCGTACAATGGTGTGCTTCTCAACATAGGATATCTAACCATGGAGTTAACCCAGGGATCCTATCCATGTTCTCCAGAGATGTTGCCTGATCCACTGAGTTACTCCAGCACATCTGCAGTTCCTTGCATCCGCATGGAGCATCTAAATTGATGTGACAGTCTTCACCTCAAGAAGCACAAAAATAAATCAAAGTGATCTAACACAAACAAGTAACTGGTTGGGGCATGTCCACTAATATCACTCTATTACTGTGTAAAGATTACATTGCTCAAACATGCCTGCAGCCCAGTGACTAAAGCTAATAACAGTGCTTGGACACCGGCAACATTTGGCATTGGATTTCATTCTTGTGCCATTCCCAATACAGCAGGCCAACAAGGGTGGCTCAAAGGTACAGCTGGTAGAGCTGCTGTCTCCCACCTGGGTTCGATCTTAAGCTCGGGTGCTGACTGCGTGGAGTTTGCACGTTCTCTCTGTGACCATGTGGGTTTCCTCCGGGTACTCCTGTTTCCCCCCCCCCCCCCCCGCCACATGCCAAAGACATGTAGGTTTGTAGGTTAATTAGCCTTTGTAACATTGTTTCTAACGTGTATGGAGTGAATAGCATATAACTGGTGTATATAACAGGTAATCGAAGGTCAGCGCATTAGTTCCCTTCCTATGGAACATCAGTGAACCGATTGTATTTTTGGGACAAACTGTTACATTTATGGTCTTTCATACAAATGATATATTTTTTTACCCCAGTTGTATTCAAATTTATTAAAGCATGATAATGGATCCAAATTCACATATCCTGGATCATTAGTCCTGGCCCTTTAGTCAGTGGCTCAGTCAGCAACATGAGTATTATTCACTGAATCTCATTAAAGTGTACAAAGGGCCAAAAAGATAAGTGAATTGAGAAACAGAATCCCAAATTAATGCAAAATATTCTTGTAGCTCAACTGGAAAAGTGACTGAAAAGTCAAAGATTAATTGTCAAAAATATCTTGGGAAAGGGCAGCAAACAAAGGAAGTTTCAGTGTGCTGGAGTGAACTTTAATCCTTTTGAATATTTGGGGCCTGCCGTCACCATTAGAACTCCCTTTCTGCAATTAATAAGTAAATCAGCAGCTCCTGCTTGGATTACATGCTCCATTAAGTTGCTCTCCGTCTGACACCACAAGGCACAGACATGCCATGCACACACACCAAAGCATGTAAATGCACACACGTACACCACAGACAATTGGCAGCTTGCTCCATGTAATTCAGCTGTCTAAGACAAGTGAGCCCGAGGTGCTGACCATTGCTTAACATGACTGACGCCAACTCGGGTAATGGGCATGTGCTACAACCTGCACAGCCTTGCAAGCTACTATATAGAAGGAAGATTTAGAAAACATGAATAGCTCAGGAAACCCTTCTTTCTCTCTCCATCTAGGCACTGCCCCCACTTTGTGCTGTATGGGTGCTCTTGGTGTCTGATGAAATAGGGCCTCGCTAAGCAGACTGTGGGAATTAGTTGAGCTCTGTGCATATAGTCATTGGAGCTTTGCCCAGTGCAGTTAATTCTGCAGGCTGAATGGAGGCAACACTGAAAAGAAAACCAGCTTAAAAAATTGCAGAGAAAAGCCTGGTATTTGTGTTGCCATGGAAACCGAGGTGAACACTTGGCCCCTTGCACAAATTCTGCACATCAACAAATCATTGAGTACATAAAAATCATCGTCAACTCTGCACTGGGAAGGCGAGTGAAGTCAGAGTTCCTGGGAGTTACCCGCCACTTTAAACACAAGCATGGAGGAAATGGGAGGGGTAGACGGAGGTGCTGGTGGGCAGCTAAAATAGGGACATCTCGCAGTGAAGGATCAAACAAGCAGAAGCTCGGGCACAAAAGCAGCCAATGTATAACACAAGCAATACCAACATAAGCGAGTTGGCCATTGTATAAAATTACAATTAAGGCTGTCAACTTAAATGTCTGTTGTAAACTGTTCCTACTGTAGGTGTGTAACAGGAGGATCAGTGGGGTGGGGAGATGCTGATGCGATGTGTGAGGAAATATGGTATTAGTGTAGATGCGTGCTTGCTTGCTTGCTTGCAGTGGGGAGGCAAACAGGACAACTTTATGTGCGGGCAATGGGAAATGACATAAAGGATAAAATCATGGAAGAATGAGGGAAGTAAATCTTGGTGTAGGGAGAACGATGGAGAATAAATTGAGGCATGAAGAAAATGAGGATCATTTACATCACTAACCAGCACATGCAGACATTTGGAAACAGGACCAGTCAGTGTTCCTGAATGGGACATGTAGGAAGGAACTGCAGATGCTGGTTTAAACCAAAGATAGGCACAAATCACGGGAGTAACTTTGCGGAACAGATAGCATCTCTGGAAAGAAGGAATGGGTGACGTTTCAGCTCGAGACGGAACAGAAAACCCAATGTTTCAATAGGATGGAGGAGTTACCAATACAACAGTTTGGTCGCACTGGCTTCCATTACATACCTCCATATATAATCATGGAGGTCTCAGTAACTCACATTGACTCCATATCTGGTTAAGTACAGTTAATTTTAAGTACAGTTAATGTCAAGACTTTTGCCCATTTAGTAGCCACAGGCATTATTAAATTTCAACCTTAATATTTAATTAAACGATGTCTCATCTATGTGATTCAACATTAGGCCACGTATTAATGTCATCAATAAGCCAACTTATTTACGCTGCTAGAAGGCAATTTATTTAAATCCTGATTCAACTTATCTTCCAGTGAAACCATCACCGATACGTTTGTTACTGCTAGGTTTGACTACGTCAATGCAGTTCTGGTTGGTCTCAAAGATAGACACAGAATGCCGGAGTAACTCAGCGAGTCAGGCAGCATCACAGGTGAAAATGGGTAGGTGGCATTTTGGGTTTGGACTGTTTTTCAGACTGATTGTGGTAGGGTGAGTGGGGCAAAAACCCACTCAGTCTAAAGAAGGGTCCTGACCTGAAAAGTCACCTATCCACTTTCTCCAGAGATACTGCCTAACCTGCTGTGTTACTCCAGCATTTTGTATCTATCTTTGGTATAAACCAGAATCTTGTAGTTCCTTGTTATTACATCTAATTGGTCTTTCTTGGTATTATCCTCAATGGATTTGAGTTCATTTGCGACTATCAATGTTCATTTCTAACTCTCCTATTTACCTGTCACCCTATGTTTGCTGACCCACACTGGTTCCTGGTTAGGCCAAAGCTCAATTTCAAAATTCTCATCCTTGTTTTCAAATCATTCCATGGCCTCACATCTTCCGATTTCTGGATTCTCTTCCACATTTGACATGTGTTTATAAATGCATTATTCTTTTTCTATATATCTAACTTCTTTCCCACGATTACGTAAATTCCAAATGACCAAATTCCAAATGATCAGCAAAATGACATCCATCTGATCCATGCACAGCTTAATTGTTTTATACTATCTCAAAATGCTGTTCCGTGACATGCTTCCTTTG
The DNA here is from genome assembly GCF_028641065.1 of Leucoraja erinaceus. Taxonomy (NCBI): domain Eukaryota; kingdom Metazoa; phylum Chordata; class Chondrichthyes; order Rajiformes; family Rajidae; genus Leucoraja; species Leucoraja erinaceus. The sequence goes on along the minus strand of NC_073399.1, from coordinate 18,843,404 downwards.
TGCTGGTGAAGAACAGTCTCTCAAAAACGCATTTGAAGAATTTTTGGCCCTCAATGCATTTAAGTCAACTTTCATCTAACTTAATATCTTGGTTGTTAAAATTCATATTACTGCTCCATTGTTATTTAAAAAGCCTCCAGTAGCTCAGTGTCATAATTTGCACATTACAGTCCAGTGGTGGCTCAATGTGTTGCTACAAAAAGAGGGCTGATAAAAAAGCAAACTGCTGTTGCTGCCGAACAAATAGCTGGCACTGCTGAGGGTCACATATGAAAGAATGCATGCTTGGGTGGAGAAAATAGACAAGCCTTTGCAGGTTGAGTTGCTGATTTTGCTGGCAGGGAGCTGGAGTGCAGAGAGCACCAGTGAGGCCGACCCTCCTGCCAGTCAGAAGCCGATGCTTACGATCACTGGATGTTCACGTGCTCGGGCCAGTCGCTGAAGGACAGGCTGGGGCGGGAACGGGCTGGAGAATGGAGTCTGAGGGGTGTTGGTAGAGGGCATGGCTGGAACTATTTTGCAAAAGCTTTGAATTGACAGCCCCAGGGGGTCTGCAAAAACACCATGTTCCAGGACTAGCTGGGGTACAGGTCAAAAGTCAGACTCCAATAACAGTTTCAGTCATATTTGAAGAGTACGGTAAATAGGCTGCTGAGTTAGCCTCCGGCTGAAATGAAATACTCCCTTGACATTTGATTGTGAACATCACGGACATTGGGTTCTCTGTTTCACTCATAGAGGAGGTTGATATTTGCCTGTGGACATTATCATTTGGCATTGCAGTGAACATGTAATGCTTGTTAGTAAACAAGTTGTTTTACACTCTCCATACATATGATTTTATATCTTTAGGCACATTTAAAAATGAACATAGATATCTATTAAAACATGCATGTAATGGGCATTTCTAGTCCAAACTCACAAATTCTGGGAATATACTACCATTAATCCCAAACTGAATGTAAAACATTTCTAGAAATGTTCGCAAACTGACGATGCCCATAGGTATTTTATTGCTAATAAAATCTAGTCACATAAATAACGCTGCAGCAGTTTTATAACTACCACTGACAGTTGTAAAATTATGGTGAAATTATGTATTTTGGAGTTGGTTAAGGGATAAATATTGTCCAGGAAATTGGAAATACCCTTGCTCTTTCTCAAATAATGCCACGTAATCAATCTTTAGTGCCAATCGAGAAGCTGCCAGAGGCTTGGGTTAAAATCTCATTAAAAGATGGGAGCTCTGATAGCGCTGCACCACAAATGAATATCAGTCTAGGTTTTGTACTTTCTTCTACAGTGACCTCTGACTCTGGTCCATGACTGACACATGAATGCAGACAGGAAATGTGCAAATACCTGAATTATTAGCCACTTACTAAATGGCACGGAGATAAGCTGATTAAAAAGGTAAACACAACAGACAAAATAGTGAGATAGGAAGGGAATAGAGTGCTATGATTGGTTTCAGCTGAAGCAAGTTGCGCCCTAGAGGTGCAGGAGCAAAAAAAAAGCAAATCTGACTTTTATCCACAAATTGTCTCAAATTTCCATTTACAAATTAAATCAATGATTAAAATACTGCTAATTTAACAGCCCCACCAACTCATTAACCCTGCATTCAAGATTAATTTGTTTGATTTTCTTAGAAAATGGACTGACCACAAGAACACTTTAACCTTCGAATATTTCCAAGCAGAGCTACCGAGCAGTCTGAACTTGCAGAGTGGCTGGTTGCCTGGTATAATGTCAACATCAATCCCTCCCTAAAATTTACAGGTCACAGGTTGTTTTCTGAACTTAATTCAGCGAGCTCGCAATTAGGTAGACAGAAATTCAGGGTTTCTGGGCTGGGAAAATATACAATAGGCTGCCCTTGGTCACACTAACTGAAATTAAACAGCCCACCCACCAAAACACACCAACGCCAACCCCAAGAGCAGCACAACAAACAGTTCAGGCTAGATGCGGACCTAAATTTTCAAGTTTGGGAACTGTTATGACATTGATTTACAGAGGGATCTTTGGGGTGGGAGATTGCAACCTTCACATGGTCCACCCTGTTTCAAAGAATGCAATCAACCTGGCGTGCACAAACAGAAGATCAAATAGAACAAGTTGTCTTACAACTTTAGGTTGTGCACGCCATACGCAAGAAGAAGAAGAGGGATCTTAAGGTCAAAATCCATAACTCCTTGAAAGTGACAACACAGGTAGATAGAATGGTAAAGAAGGCTTAAAGAGTCATAGTCTTAAAGCGTGGAAACAGGCCCTTCGGCCCAACTTGCCCACACCAACCAACATGTCCCATCTACACTAGTCCCATCTGCCAGCGTTTTGGCCTCCATCCCTACGAAACCTGGCCTATCCATGTATATGTCTAAATGTTTCTGAAGCGTTGCAATAGTACCTGCCTCAACTACCTCCTCCGGCAGCTCGTTCACCCTTTGCATGAAAAAGCTACCCTTCAGATTCCTATTAAATCTTTCCCCCTCATCTAACCTATGTCCTCTGGTTCTTGATTCCCCATCTCTGGCAAGAGACCCTGTGCCTCTACCTGATCCATTCCACTCATGATGTTATGTACCTCTATTAATATCGCCCCTCATCCTCCTGCCCTCCAAGCAATAGAGTCCTAGCCTGTTCAACCTCTCCCGATAGCTCAGGCCCTCGAGTCCTGGCCTCAAGCCCTGGCAACATATATGGTATGCTTGCCTTCATTGATTGGGCCATTGAGTATAAGAGTCAGGAAGTCATGATGCAGCTTTTTAGGACTTTGGTTAGGGCCACATTTGGAGTATTGCATGTAGTTCTGTTCGCCCTACATAGAAACATAGAAAAATCGGTTCAGGAGGAGGTCATTCGGCCCTTCGAGTCATTCAATATGATCATGGCTGATCATTTAAAATCAGTACCCAGTTCCTGCTTTTCCCCCCATATCCTTTGATTCCTTTAGCCCCAGGAGCTAAATCTAATAGGAAGGAAGCCTTGGAAAGAGTGCAGAGGAGGCTTACCAGAAAGATGCCAGGATTAGGGGGTATTAGCTAAAAAGGGAGCAGTTGCACAGATGCAGGAAGACCTGACAGAAGTATATAAAATTATGTGAGGCTTAAAAAGGATAGACAGTCAAAATAGGATAGGCATATGGATATGCTGGGAATGGAGGGATATTGATTATGTGTAAGCATTTAAGAGTTGGTCTTGGCATCATGTTTGGCGCATACATTTTGGACCGAAGGGCCTGTTACAGAGACAATGAAATGCATGGGCCTGTTCTTGTGCTGTACTGTTCTACTCTATGCTCTATGGTGAAGAGAGGTAAAAGAATACCCGTTAATCTTAATTCTTAATCTTAATTTTTCATTTAATTTGCCAAAACACGTTGCCATTTTTCAACCCCTGTGCATCTCCTGCTGTCCCACAGTTCCATGAGCAGCCAATGAGCCTGCATTTCAACTTTCAAGCTTGACTCTGAATGGTTTTGCTGAACTTACAGCAGGAACACATTTGCCTCAAAAATAAACCCGTATTGAACAGGTTAGACTTTAAAGTTTGAACACATAAAATTTTACTAAAGCTTATATCCCAGCATGCCATGAGGAAGCGAAGGGGTTGTCAGGGTGAACGTTGGAAAGAGTCATTGAGCTGAGGGAAACAGTGGAGCAACAATCAGTGCAGACTCACAGACAGTGGAGCATGGTCAGACCACACGATGACATGTCTTCAAGTTTGACAAACTATTCCCTTCCCTGAGCTCTTGTGGTCTGGCTATCCATGAGTTACAAATCTACAAGGAAGTCTAACAGAAATCTTCACCACTCCAAGATTCATCCCTAAAGTACTTTGGAAATGCTAATGTTCAGATCGCTTCAAATTTCTGATGAACCAAGAATTCTTCCCGTTAAAATATCTTTGATCATGGATGAATATGAAACAGATAATGGGATTTCCCATCATATTCTGTTTAGTTTTTCAACAGATACTGCATGACCTGTTGAATGATCCCCTTAGCCACAAGGGCAACATCTAACTCCCTCTTAAATATAGCAAATATTTATTTCGGATTTCTAACATCTCCAGTTTCTTTGATTTTCATAAATATTAATTGTCGTTGGGGCTCATTAGTTTTAAGTCAAAGATTAATGTGTTTCGTTAGCCAAAGGTAATTCGAGGTTAATGATGAAAGATTGGGTCAAAATGGTTGGGGTTACAACAGTCTTTATTTCACTAAAAGATGGAACCGGTGGAGAAGCTTTGTGGCTTCTGCTACCTGATGGTTATAATAACTTGGCAACCAATTCCTAAATCTGATTGCCCAGATAAAAAAAAACAAATAAGGCGGTCAGAGTGCCCTTTTTCATATCCGTATGAAATGAACACACATACCACATTCCGTCTTGGCTGACTTCTGCTAAACTGTGTATATGAATGCTGCTTTTGAACCAAAAATCAACCGCAGCCAAACCACAACAAAACACCATTGACAACCAAATCTCCTCATGTTCGTGTGCGTTTGTAGTCTCAGCTCCTTTACAGGAACTCCACGGTGTATTTCAGGGCATCTACAGGACTCCCTGAACTGATGATAAGTCTGTCTACTGGATACATTCAATATTTTATTTTCCCCCAAAAGATCTATTTTTCCCTAGATGTTCTGATTAATTTCCTACTGATAATTGAGATATCTTGCTGCATTAGAGGAAGCAAAATAATTTGCATGGTCACCTTTGCGTCTCTACTAGGTGCCAGCAGGCCAGCTGTGAGCGTTGTGATTGTTGCCTGTCTATTTGAGCAAGGAGAAACATTACTGACAAACCTAAACTGATCCCTCACCTGATCATCATGAATGAAGCAGGATGCATTGGTAAAGGTTATTGAGTTGAGAAAAAAGAAAGCATTGAATGGGTCAACAGTTAAAATCAGAAAATACAAAATCACGAACCCCCAGATTCTTCCCCCCTGTTATCAGACTACTAAATGGTCCACTCATATGCTAAGGCTATGGTTCCGATCTTCCAACCTACCTCATTGCAGCCATTGCGCTTTATTTCTAAATCTGCACTTTCTCTGTAACTGTGACACTGTAGCATTTATATATTCTGCATTATGGTATTTTTCTCTTTGCACACTACCTGTTGCACTTGCGTATGGCTTGACTGTTCTCGTGTCTAGCGTGATATGACTGGATAGCAGGCAAACAAAGTTTCTCACTGTATCTCAGTACACGTAGCAAAAATAAACCAAAACCAATTCTAGAAAGGGTGAGATGGACAGGGAGAGAGAACTGCCTTCAGAATATATAAATGTCTGCTCAGTCCATTCTTCTCTCCCATCAGTCACTAAAACACTTGCACATAGATAGGATTGGGCACCACTTGCACCCCAGGGCGAAATTCTTTTGAGACAAATGTGCACAATAACAATCACATGAGTTTAAAAGCAGCTTGGCACAATGGGTTACCATGGTAACACTTTGTTCCTACAGTTTATCACTTTCCCACTTTTTCCACAGAGTTACTCCAGTCTATTCTTTTTCTTCTGGCACTTTCCCCTGGCACTTTCTCAAAGAACAGCCGTCTAAATTGGCAGCACTTCCCAGGTGTTGCGAAGTGAGACTGGGGAGCTTATTGCTCTGACAACGCCCTTAAAAAAGGAACTTCCTGCCAGCTGCAAAAGGCAACAGTTTACTGCCTGCAGCAGCGACTTCACTCTCCTGAAGGAGCACGCAGCGGGCGGGGTTGAACGGCCACACCCCGTGTGCTGCCTGTTCTATTCACCACGCAAGTGATTCACCAGGTTACACACTGACAGAGCAAGAATGCAAGGCCTGGAGACACACATTCAGGAGGGAGTGGCAAGGCAGGAAGTGGTTCATGCAGGAGGGAGTGGCAAGGCAGGAAGTGGTTCAGAGCTGAGGTGCGCTGCACACTCAGCAAGATGCAGAGTCATTGGCCATAAAGATAAATCACTGGCTCACCTTCTTGACTAATTAGACAATTCCCTCCTCTCACTTACAGTTGGAAATCTATAATGTTACTCAATGATCTCTGCTGATTCAGCAGGGCTGAGAACCATATAACCATATAACAATTACAGCACGGAAACAGGCCATCTCGGCCCTACAAGTCCGTGCCGAACAACAATACATACAACAAGTGAACATTGAACTGTGCTGTGTAGAATGGAACTGCAGAAGCTGGTATATACCAAAGACACCAAATCTCTGGAGAAAAAGGATAGGTGACGTTTTAGGTTGTGCTGTCTGAAGAAGGGTCCCAACTTCAAACGTCACCCATACTTTTTCTCCATTGATGCTGCCTGACCCACTGAGTTACTCCAGCACTTTGCGTCTATCTTCAGTATAGAACTGTACAGTAGCAGAACAGGCCCTTTGGCCCACAATGTCTGTGCCAAACATAATGCCAGGTTAAACTAATCTCTTCAGTCTGCATATGACTATATCCCTGGCTAAGGGGATCACGGGGTATGGAGAGAAGGCAAGTATGGGATACTGAGTTAGATGATCAGCCATGATCATATTGAATGGCGGTGCAGGCTCGAAGGGCCGAATGGCCTACTCCTGCACCTATTTTCTGTTTCTATATCCACATGCACATTTAAATGTCTCTTACACACCACAATCTTTTCTTCTTCCACCACCACCCTTGGTAGTGTGTTCCAGGCACCCACCATTCTCTATGTAAAAAACCTTAACCTCTACATCTCCCTTAAACTTTCCTCCTCTGACCTTAAAGCTGTGCCCTCCGGTCTTTGATATTTCCGGCTTCTGACTATCCACCCTATCTACGCCTCTCATATTTTTACTAGGTCTACCCTCAACTTCTGACACTCTAGAGAAAACAATCCAAGTTTGTCCAACCTCTCCTTATAGCCAGTACCCTCTAATTCAGGCGGCATAAGAGGGTAAATCTCTTCTATGCCTTGTCCAAAGCCTCCACACTCTTCCTGTAATGTGGCGACCAAAACTACACACATCACTCCACAAGTGGCTCAACCTAAATATTATAAAGCTGCAACTTAACTTCTTATACTCAATGCCCCAACTGACGAGAGCAAGCATAAATACCATGACATTCTTTACCACTCTATCTACTTGCTTTGCCACTTTAAGGAAGATACGGGCATGAACTCCAAGTCTCTTTGTCATAAGGGATAGGAGTAGAATTAGGCCATTCTGCCCATCAAGTCTACTCCACCATTTAATCATGGCTGATCTATCTCTCCATCCTAACCCCATTCTCTTGCCTTCTCCTCAAAACCCCTGACATCCGTACTAATCAAGAATCTATCTATCTCTGCCTTAAAAATATCCACTGACTTGGCCTCCACAGCCTTCTTTGCAACAGAATTCCACAGATTTACCATCCTCTGGCTAAAGAAATTTCCCCTCATCTTCCTGAAAGTCCTTTAATTCTGAGGCTATGACCTCTAGTTCTAGATTCTCCCATTAGTGGAAACATTCTCCATATCCACTCTATCCAAGTCTTTCACTATACTGTACATTTCAATGAGATCCCTCCTCATTCTTCTAAACTCCAGCGAGTACAGGCCCAGTGCTGACAAACGTTCATCATAGGTTAACCTACTCATTCCTGGGATCATTCTTGTAAACCTCTTATGGACCCTCTCCAGAGCCAGCACATCCTTACTCAGATATGGTGCCCAAAATTGCTCTCAATATTCCAAATGAGGCCTTACCAGCACCTTATAGAGCCTCTATATTGCAACGGCTTTATAAACTGCACCACTGTGCCACCACGGTGCTGCTGCAAACTTACTAACCAACACATCTACATTTAAATCCAAGTTGTTTATATATAAAATCACAAACATCCGAGGTCCTCGCACAGAACACACTGGTCACGGACCTGCAGCCTGATAGGTAACCAAAAGAACTCAAACCTTGAGTGGACAACAATCAAAAATGCTGGCAGGTCTCCCTGTTGCTCAACTATTGATGGCAACTGTCACTAACCTTACATGCCAGAACTGAAAATTGGATTATCCTCATTCTTTGGCTTTGTTTCACCTATTGTGAAAAAAACATTCTCAGCAACCCTATAACTCATCGTGGCACCAAGCTTAGACATGTTAACATCCGGTTTACAAGCACATGGAATCAGGAACAGACCATTGGAATCTTTGAGCATGTACCTACATTCAATAAGGTTATGTACCTACATCCGAATGCCTGGGTTTCATGACACTTGGAATTCAAAGCAAGCAAAAATGTCTCTAAATGTTAAAATTCTCAATTGATCCTCTGCCTCAGTTATATTTTTTGTCTCGATCAGTAATCGCCAATTATTAACATGCTCCCTGTATACGTTTTTTCCCTTCTGTTTTTGTCCTACAGAGCACAGTTATTCATTACATACTTCTTAACATTCTCCAGTCAAAATTATATCATTTGTTAATTTTCTATGTTAAGGAAATACAAACTTTGCCTGGAAATGTCTGCATTATGTTGTTCTAATTTGTTCTGGTATCAAGCTGCATTCTAAGACTAATATATTTATTCTGAGAAGATAAATGAGTGGTGAAATGGGTATGATGTGAGCAAAATGGGGTGAGAGGAAGAGGAAGGAATTATGGAGGGGGAGGGCGGCGAGGGGGAGAGGAGGACGGGTGTAGTGGATCGAGGAGATTGGAGAAGCAAATAACTGGATCATGGAGAGTTAGGATGGAACAACATGCATCCACCAAAAAAAAACATCAATAATGGTGGCATCTAAGCATCTATTTATATTAATTTTCGATTGGCAACTTTTCCTGAGAGGCAACAATTTTCACTGTGGATACCCTTCAGTATTGCACTGAAGTGCCAGGTTGGAATACTTGCTTATATCTGCAATGGAACTTTCACTTTAAGTTGATTCCGAGCCTGAACATGCCATGACAAGCAGCAGCAATATTTCATTATAGTTTTGGGATGAAGCTGCTTTCAATGGAATCACTGATCTGTTACCAGATCCTTAGAAATATAAAGAAAGCACTAGCAGAGTGACATAGTTAGCAACAGGTATTCTACAGAATAATTCACATGCTAATCAAGGTTCCTACTCAGGACATTGCTATAGAAATAGACTTGATTGTCACCACTGAATTAGAGGGTTGTGCTCATTCCATGACTTCAGAACAACTTTGGCTAACACATTGCAGTGCCATCTTCATTTTCAACCATTAAGTAAAAGGTTCAATCTGTCCTTTCGCATCGTCTTGCATGATTCCGAAGTACATTTTGTTGGCAAGATGAATCTTCCTGTGTCCTCACCAATATTACTTACTCTTCCTGCACGGCAAAAGCAATTTAACAGCTACCTTCATTTGTGTAGCCTCTCACAATGTATTGAAATATTCCAAGGTGATTAGCAGGAGTAATATCAAACAAATCTCTAAAATATGTCAAATCACTCTAAAAGATCTTAATCCAAAGATTTGGCCAATTTTAGGTACATTTTATGGACCATCTTAACAGGAGTAAAACAAAGAGAAAACAGAGAGAAACCAGATGTGCTTGGGTATAAAATCAAAATCTGACTCAAACCCAACCTGATAAAGTTCCCAGGGTACAGGTTTCTAAAACTCAAGGGCATAGGTTTAAGGTGAGAGGGGAAAGATTTACGAGGGACCTCAGGGACAACTTTTTGTACTCAGAGGGTAGCCTGTATTTGGAATGTACTGCCAGAGAAAATTAGATAAACAAATAAAATCATGCTTTTTAAAAGACATTTGGACGGATAGGTAGGATTTAGAACGCTGTGGGCCAAAAGCCCAGTATACCAATTTAGTTAGCATGGCATGTTGAGCTGAAGGGTCTGTTTCTGAGCTGTATAGCTCTATACATCCAAATCCAAGCCGAGCCATAGTTTTTTTCATACCGGATCCAATTGTGGTACAGGGTATATCCAAAACTGGACAAATTAAGTTTGTGTGCAACACATACAGTGCTTTTGACTAAGAGAAGAGAATACATATGGCATGACAACATTAGTCATTTGACCTGCATAAAATATTGAGGGGGGAAGACACAGTACGGCCTGGTTGGACCTGCAACTGAACGATTTATCAGAACAAGCTGAACACAACATATACATTGGGGCAGTCAAAATGTAGAAACAAAGAACTGCAGATGCTGGTTTACCAAGGAAAGACATAAAATGATGTTGTAGCTCAGCGGGTCAGGCAGTGGGGATATGCTGGGCTGGGCTGGGTCAAGTAGTCAGGTCTTTATTGAAAGCACCTCCAACAGTGCTGGCAGTGTTGAAGGAATTGAAACAGTGGATGTGCTAAAGGCTAGTATTGGAAGATGCAGAAGCATGGATGACTTGCAGGAGAGTCTGGACGTTTGGAAGAGGCTGCAGAGAATGTGGGGTTGGGGAAAAAAATAACGTGAGTGTTGCAGAAGTCTGCATACAAGTCCGATGATATTACAACTGAGACCATGATGGAGGGAGAGATTATATAATTTCATTCAGACCGAAAGGTCTGAATGACAATAAAGGAGTCTAATTCTAATCTAATCTAATTCTAATAAGCAGAAGTGTGATGGGTAAACAAAGATGATCAGTTATCTATCTCATTGGTCTTTGTATGGTTTATCTGCGCACAAATTACCTGCCACATTTGTTGATAAAAATCACAGACTGCAATCCTATCATCAGCTAAGATAGCTTTAGAATGCCCTGAGGATGGACAAGAGCACTATATAAACACAAACACTTCTTTATATCAGCCACAACAGATACGCTTCCACCATGGTCAAACCAAAAGGACGGGGAAAAGATCTATTTGCTACAGTGTGATTACAGAGAAGATTGACCAGATTACTTTCTGGTATTGTGGGTCGGGTCATATACATAGATATCTCCATCGTCTCAGCTCTACTTCGGTAAAAGATTCAGCACCTCAGATACACACGGGCATAAACCTCAGTTGTCATCCCTACAGAGGCAACATTCCACCTACTTAGAAATACAAGAATCATCTCCTTACCCATGCGCCCACAGGTTAAAAAAAAAACTGCTCAATTGTAAACATAGTCGTCTCAGTCCCAAGTAGCAATGTTACTTGCATCCTCACTGTTGTGAAATTAAAATGTTGCTGTTTCATTTATTCCCCCCATAAAGAGTGCAGAACCTAATATTTCTTCTCATAATCCTGCTGTCAATAAAACTCAAAAGATGCCACTAATTTATAACTTTTTTGATTCACCCCTTCGTTCCTGTTGCCAGCCTTGGGTATTCCCCCTAGGTCATACCATTGCATAATTTCCCCCACCATTGACAAAAGTACATACCAACTAGTTCCTGAGGATTCTTCTTTTCTACGTCGAGGAACTCCTGAAAAATAAATTGAGATTACGAGCCTTAGTCAAAACATATAATTGACATTTGCATCTCATGCAGTACTCAGGGTGTTCATGGTGCACAATACGTACGTAGAATTTTAGGAAGACAGTTCTTGATGGATTCTGCATCAGTGACTTTATAATAGGGTAAGGGCCAAAGAGAAAAATGGGAACATGCTAAATCTAAGAGTAGAGAAACCTCAGGGTTGAGAAGGGACAGAACAGAAGTGAGAGAAGGGTCAGAAGTAGGATCTCGACCCGAAGCATCACCTATTTCTCTAGAGATGCTGCCTGACCTGCTGAGTTACTCCAGCATTTTGGGTCTATTTTAGAAGTGAGAGAATTGCAAGCAAGGGGATGGCAGCAATGGTGGGTGGGTGGTACAAACAATCTGGCTGGGGAGGAAAGAGGGGACAGGGTGAGCAAGAAGGAACAAAAAAAAAAATCAGATGTAGCACTGAAGTGGTGCGGAAAAAAACTGACATCCACACCGCGTCTAACGTTGGAATGATATTCAAGTCAAGTTTATTGTCATAGTATGGCAAGGTACAGGTACAATGAGGATCATGCTTTCAGCAGCATCACAGGCCACTCAGACACAGAAAAAATAGTTACACATAAATTACACATCAACATTCTAAAAGAAAGTAAATTGTGCAGAAAAACAATATTAGTACAGATATTATTAGAGAAAAGAAAACGTCCATGGCAGTACAAGAGGTGGCCCATAATGTTCTGTTGTCGAGGAAGAATTAGAGTTGTGCGGATTGGTTCAAGAACTTAATAGTTGAAGCAAGAAGTTCCAGACCTGGTGATGTGGTACTTCAGGGTTTTGTAACTCCTGCCCAAAGATGGCAGTGACAAGAGGACATGACCCAGATGGGGGGGCATCCTTGATGATAGATGCCATCTCCTTGAGGCTTTTGATGGAGAGGAGGGTTTTGTTAGTGATGGATTAGACGTATTAGACACAAGGAACTGTAGATGCTGAATCTCGCAAATGACATTTCCTGTCGGACCATTCAGACAGAGTCTAAAGGAAGGCCCTGACCCGAACTGTGGATGCTACGTCAGTTCCTCCAGCACTTTGTGTTTTACTTTCTATAATACATCAGTAGAAGTTTGTTTAAAATGTTTAGTGACATATTGAATCTCTTTAAACTTCCCAGAAGCATAGGTATTGGCTTGACTTCATTTAATACATTTGTGCGGATTTCAAGAAAAGTCTTTCAAGAATTGGAAGCTGCTAACTCCACCACTGATAAAAAGTGGCATGTGGTCTCCTGAATTCCCCTTTCTGAAGTTCACGATTAGTTCCTCGATCTTTTTGACATTGAGTGAAGGGATGTTGTTGCAGCACTACTCAACTAGGTATTCGGCCAGTCACCCGAGGTTTTGCCACCCACAGTGTATCGTTGTCTAATTTATAGATGGTATTGAAGCTGAGCATAACCACATTTTCATGGGTGTAAAGAAAGTAGAGCAGGCGGCTCAGCATGCAGCCTTGAGGTGCACCTGCATTAATGGTCAATGAGGAGGAGATGTTGTTATCATCTGCACTGACTGAGGTCTGCTGACAATGAAGTCAAAAATGCTGTACAAAGGGAAGCAAGAGGCCCAGGTCTTGGAGTTCAGTGATGAATTTGGAAGGGATAACGCAGTCCCTTGGAAGTCAATGAACTTTAGCCTGATGTAGATGTTCCCGTTAAGCAGTTGGCCCAGAGAGTCAGTGTGTTCACATCTGCTGTTGACCTGTTGTGGCCAGAGGCAGATGGAAGCTTGTAAATTCAAGCTTGGGAGCCGGTTCAAGTCAGCTATGTAGCAGTGGAATGTTACTGAGGTAGCAGCAGGGGCAGAATCAGCTTTGAATTCTCCTTGTTGAAAATACATTTAAAAATAAAGCTTGATGTCAGAAACAAAGTATGTAAACATTAAACCGTGGACTAAGAGTGTTACATGTCATAGTTTCAATCACAGTACACCGACAAATCTGCTCAGGGATAATCTATTATCCGAGGGCTGTGCGCCTTTCACGAGGTAAGAGTTTCTCCTACAGTCCCAGTGTGTACTAGGATTAATTGCTGAGCACTGTTTGGATCTACAATTTGGAGATAACAGAATAGAATCTGAATTATTCATGCACGGAAGACAGTGATTTGGCTCACTGAACCCATGCTGTCTCTCTGAAAGAGCAATTGGTCAGTCCCACCCCCTCCCCTCTTCTGCCAGCATCCACTAGTTTTCACCCCCCTCAAGTATCCATCCAATTCCTTTTATGAAAGCATGGATTGAATCAATTTCAACTACTCTTCCCTCAGAGTGAATTCCAAATCATAACTTCTGAGTGAGAAATTCCTTTACTGATCAGTTTATACTCACATACACCAGTTCTCAGCCCGACTGTCAACATGACCAATTTCTCTTAGCTTTCTTTGTCTGTGTCTTTTGTAATTTTGAATAACCTTATCAAATTACCTTTCAATCTTCTCGTTATTTATGGAATGACATTGCTCACCCCACCTTTTCTTCACCCATTCCAGGGCCTTCACAATCTTGATATAGTGACCAGAACTGTACCCAATACATTATTTGCAGGTGACCCAGTGCTTGGCAGAGGTTTAACATAACCTCTGTGGTTTTGTACTCATTATTTTTAAACTTCTGATCTTGAATGCTTTGTTTTAAATTGCTTTTATAGCCTGTCCTGCTACAAAGGACTAATGAACATACACATGCAGGTTGTTTTTTTTAATTCACCACCATTAGAATGGTACCCATTCTTCAGTTATCCTGCCAAAATGTATTACTTGACGCAAACACAGGTGGTTGCAGGCAGTTTTAGTTTTTAGTTTCAGAGATAGAGCGTGGAAACAGGCCCTTTCGCTAACAGAGTTGACGCTAACCATTGATCACACTTATTCCATGTTATTACACTTTCTTGACACATATGGGGCAATTTGCAGAGGCCAGTTAACTTAAAAACCCACAGGTCTCTGGGATGTGGGGGGAAACCAGAGCACCCAGAGGAAACTCACGGGGTCACAGGGTGAACGTGCAAACTTCATATGGACAGTTCCTGAAGTGCGGATCCAACCCGGGTCTCTGACGCTGAGGGTTAGCAGCCCTTTGTGCCGGCTGCCCTTAGCTTATGGAAGCCGTGGTTGGCAGCTTTGTGGCAGTCTGCAGTGGAATGTTCCTTAGGTAGCAACATTGGAGCATAACTGGTTTGAATTATCCCCATAACAGTAAATATAAAAAATAATTGATGCCAGAAGCAGAGTGAGGGCTTGAACATTACACCATGTGTCCACCCATTTTACCAGCCTCAGTATCCGGTTGATCACTATCCTCCTGAATGTTTAACACACTTCAAGTTTTATGTCATTGGTAAATTTTGAAATGGTCAATTCTGTATAGCCAGCTAAACAGAGCCCATGGAGGAGTAACGATCCATACCTTCCACTGTTCCAAGAAAGAATTGCTTGCATGGCTAATTCTTAATGTCTTCTTCACCTAACGTCCTTTTTCCTACTCATCAACTGTGCTGACAAATATGGGATCTGGCGTTTCACCAAGTCCAGTTACATATTGTTTACAATCCCAATGTCCTAAAACCTAATGTTTGGAGAGGATAAAATAAATTAGCGTAGGATCGGTGTAAATGGTTGGCAAAGTCTTAGTGAGCCAAAGTCCCTGTGCTATATTGCTATGACATTGTGAAGAATAACAATACCAAACTTGTGCTGGATTTTGATAGTTTACCCATACATATATGACTATTAACGATGTTCTTCAACATCAATATCAGATGGTTGTCTATCACTAAAGCTAGGCTAATACAATGCAGGACACACAAAAAGCAGAAGGGCCTCGGGCTCAAAACATTGACCGTTTCTCTCTTCCAGAGATGCTGCCTGACCCGCTGAACTTTCCAACATTTTTCTTTTTTACTTTTGTACTTTTACTTTTACTCTTGAACAACAAATTTAAATGGAGTCTCTGGGCTCAAGTGCCCCCTAATGCAGCCTGGGTTACTTCTTCCTAGTCGTTCTGCCTTGTACCTACCAGTGACACACTATGTGACACAATTCCGGTTTACTCCACACAACGCAGAACACAAAAAAGACTGGACCAACAAAACTCCAGGTGCTGGAAATCTAAATCAAAAATAGAATCATGTAAGCTCGCAGCAGGTCTGACAGTGTCAGTGGGGGGTCAGTGAAAGAGACCCCATTTTGCATTTTGTTCATCAGAATGGGATTGATGAAAGCCAAGAAAACTCTAGGGGTCGCAGCTTTGTTGTACCTTACTGCGTTCTATACAGCAGGTTCAGTCATCTGTTCTGTGCAAAAACTTACTCACTTGCAGCCACTCCCTCCCCAAGCATCTGTGGCATTTTCTTAATCACAGCTGCAGGTATTAAAGTGGTCTGTTTCAGCTTGTTTAGCTGCTGTGCAGTAAAAGACTTAAAGGAAATGTAATAGTTGTACTGAAACGCACAAGGGCTAATACATATTGAATGGTCAGTAACAGATAGGTGCAGATGCAGCCAATAATTAAAGCATACTCTCGTTGAACACAGGACTGCAATGAGAACATACAATCACAGACTGATTATAGGATACAATGAGCAGGCACAATCACTCTCACTGAATAATGGATAGTTGTGCAGATCCAGTCACCCAAGTGTAGCAGTGCGATGTGTTTATAGTCACTTTTACTGAGCCCCAGAATACAGTAATGGGCAGATGTACTGAGGGACAGGTAATAATGTAAGAAAACCCTATTTTGTGATCCATGGACAAGGGCTGCAAAGATGGTTTTAAAGAACCTGGTGGGTACAAGAAACAGTAAACCCATGCAAAAACCCATGCAAATGTTTGTGATTCGATTCTGAGGTAGGATTGTGGTTAGGGTTGGGCACAGTGGTTCAAGAATCTGATAGTTCAAGAGTAAAAGCTGTTCTTGAACCTGGAGGGTCAGGCTCCTGTAGCTTCTTCTTGAATTTAGCAACGAGAAGGGAGCATGGACAAGGTGACGGGGGCCTTTGATGATAGTAGCTGCCTTCTTGACCCACATGTATCGTTTCAAGATTCAGGTGACCTGATTTTAATCCCATTAACAGAAACAAAAATCCACATTTTTCCCTCGGGTAACTGGTTTGGATTTTCCTTCACAATCTACAATTTCATCTCACTGAAGTTAATAAATCACAGATTGGTAATGCCAGCAGAAAACTCAGGCATAGTCACGCTGTGAGTGACGCCAAGTCCAATAGTTCCATCACGGACAGCCTGTAGCACATCGTGCACAAGTGTATGGAATATCAGATACCTTGGGAGACATTGAGCTAGATGTCCAAGATGTACACTGCACAGTGTCATGGGCAGGTCTATAGTTTGACACAACTTGAGGTTTTTGACACCTTACAGTGTATCAAAGAGGGATTGGAAGTGTTTGAAAAGCTTTAAGGTGAAGTAAACAGGATGATTGTTGGATTTAACAAACTGATGTAAGGCTCTCAGTGATTAACCTTACCATCATCACATTCAAGACTGATCAAGACTTTCATTGCAATGAAAGGTGTGAAGGGGAGTAATGAAAGCAAGCTATTACTCTTGGCTGAGTACAAGTTGAGAAGACCCATCTGATACATCACTTATCTAGGGACCATATATTAACTTGATTTATGGAACAAGGAGATGGAATAGAGGCTTGCTCTGTTCACTAGGGGCAGCACAGTGGCACAGTTGCTGCCTTACAGCACCAGGGACCTGGGTTCGATCCTGACCTCAGGTGCTGTCTGTACAGAGTTCGTACGTTCTCCCTGTGGGTTTCCCCTGGTGCTCCAGTTTCCTCCAAAGACCTACAGGTTTGAAGATTAATTGAGTTCTGTTAATTGTCTCTAGAGTGTAGGATAGAATTAGTATAGGGATTGCTAGTCGGCACGCCAACTAAAGGTCCCTTTTACACGCAGTATCTCTAAACTAAACGAAAAAGCTAATCCCAAGTTGAATTTACACAGCTTAAATTAAAGTAGGAAATTGGAAAGGTTCTGCTTGACAGAGTGTAGGTGGCCTGGGGAGAGAAATGATTTAAGATCAAAAGACAACTTTAATGAGGAGGTGGTGCTGAGAGTCGTGAGTGGATTTATAATAGTCAGAAAGCAATTGATAATATAAGCCCTGCTTGATTCGTCAGGTGCGGGAAGGAAATTATTGCTTCCTGAAGAGGAGCAATGGGTGAAACAAATAGAAATTGCTTGATGAATTTGGTCATTAGAGCGATTAAATGCCAGGTGGTCGTCAGGTAAAAATACTAGGAGCTATTTACTAATGTGGGGAGTAAACCCCAAATAGCCCCATTTCACGCTGCATCTCAAAGCATTTCCATTCATCGATTCAAATAATAGAGAATGACCACTTGTAGAGTCCCAGCTGCTCCTGCAATGTATAAGATGATTGAGTGATGTTTGCTGGAAACCTTGTCGGTGCTGGAGGCTGTAAGCTCTTCCAGTGCAATGATTGAGATCAAATATTAACTAACTAGAGAGTGGACATCCCTTCTACCCCATTGTAGACCTTCAAACTATCTTTAGTCGGACTTTATCTTGCACTAAATGTAATACCCTTTATCCTGTATCTGTACACTCTGGATTGCTCGATTGTAACATGTACTCTTTTCGCTGACTGGGTAGCCTTCAACAAAAAGCTTTTCACTGTGACAATAAGAAACTAAACTAATAAACAAAACTAAAAGAGATAAGGTTACAATATCGAGGTTTGGAATTTCTTATGTGTGTGTTGTATTGGGGGGCAGCAGGTGAAGATGTGCACAGGCCACATTGCCACTAAAGGAACAGTAATCAGGAGCAGCATTAAAGAACCCCACTTTCTTATATTACATCTAGCAGACAGAAACTTGCAGTCCCTTCATGGACACATGTTTGTGATAGCTAAACTATTTCACATCATGAGCCAAATCAGTAGTTGAGAAACAGTGTACGACATTGCGTATGCTCACTGCCAAGCTCTTCCCTGTCCAGGCTCCCGTCCCTCCATGTTATGGACTGCAGACAGTAGGACCATGGCACCATGAAGCAAAGGCCGTGTAAGCATTGGGGATGGTAGTGGATGGTGGTAGGAAAGAGGGACAGTATAGCTAGGGGTTTGCTACTTTTCTCTGCAAACCCAGAAGACTATTGCAGGATTAAGGACAACATGGCTAGACAGGTACTCGGAACACGGAAAAAGGATCCAGTTGTCTTGGTCCACACTGAAGCAGAATATGCAAGCAGATAGGCTGTGGGCCGAGGAGCTTTATTCTGCAGTTTCGTGACCCAAGTCACCAAACTACATGAAATTTTCACATATTGTGTAAAAATATTTATATAAATCACTCCTGAAACTCGATATGAAGAAGACTTGCACATTTTTTTATTAAATTAGAGAAAAAACAGAAAAATGTCGGGTATTTTTTAGTCCAATCAAAGCACGTTTAACATTGAGTTGTCTGCCATTGGCCAATCACGCGCTTTGTTTCAGGCTAGCACACAAAATGGCTGAGGGGGCTTCACAGATGCCTGTTTTACTGGAGATTCCGATTTGTTGTTCTGTGGATTAAATGTCGTGGATACATGCAGCAGGTTAATTGTATTTAGTGGGAAAAGCATAAAAAAGGCTGAAGAAAGTGCTGCGAAGTGGATTAAAGTGCAAGAATGCCTTCAAAGTCCCTGCTGATGTGCTGGAACACAAAGAAGGCCCCCATGAATCAACTAACTGAAAGGTAAGATTAAAGTCTGAATTTATGAAAATCTATCTGTATGGACTTTAATTAATTTAATTGCACCATTTTATAATTTGAATAAATTCATTAATTCATTCCTTATTCATTCATTCACTCACTTACTCATTCATTCATGAAATTGAGGGCCTAAACTATAACACAGTCAATTAAACATTGTCACTAATGTCAGCCTGTTGTAGAGTAATAAGTCTTTATCAGCTAATCTCGGAGCTGCCTGCGAAAACTTACCGGGAAAAAGTGCTCCGATCGCGGGGCCTAGGTACTCGCGGTAAATAGCGATCGATATCCCTCCGTTTTTCTCCCATTATCGGGGTCTGAAAACGACCGCTACAGATGGCACTATGTACAACCTCCCCCCCTGCCCGCGGAGATGATCCGCGGCTCCGCGTTCGCGAATCAGCCGCTTATTAATTGAGACCGTGGCTTCACTTGACCGCAAGTTTTTATTGGTTTATCGAGCTGGAGGCAAGGGTTCAAAACCCATCGTGGATACATAGGATTTTAATTTAATTAGTCTGGAATTAAAACTGTTCAGTTTAGTTTATTGTCCCATGTACTGAGGTGGAGTGAAAAGCTTTTGTTCACTGCTAACCATTCAGCGGAAAGACAATACATGATTACAATCGCGCCATTTACAGTGTATGGATACATGATAAGGGAATAACGTTTAGTGCAAGGTTACGTCAGTAAAGTCCAATCAAAGATAGTCCGAGGGTGGTCTGTTTCAATGCTCCTGCTCTGCATCTGCTTTCTCTGGTTCAGCTCTAACTAAATTATTCTGGGCAGGTTCTGATGGAAAGATCTTTACTTGGGACAATAACACGGTTTATCTTTAGTGCATCTCCACAGTCGAAGTTGACCAACGATTCCTGGTTGTACTAATTAGTACCAGTTTGACATCATGAGCTCTTTATATGAATTGATAAAAGACATACCTTGGAGGCAAGAGGGACAGAGACAGAGACATCTGGGACCACACAGATGGTTGGGATTAGATCTGTCCACATGAATCAACAGAGGTACTTTGTTTAAGACGCTCTGTGGATGGTGAACTCACTCTGGGATTTAACCTCCAAAAGCATTGACGGGATTATATCCTTCCAGATTGGGGACACAAGAGACTGTAGATGCTGGAATATGGAACAACAAACAAAGTGTGGGGTGAACTTGGGTGAGGGATGGATCAGATAGACGCACAGAGTCTCTTGCCCAGAGTAGGTGAATTGTGGACCAGAGGACATAGGTTTAATTCCTGGGCCCCCATCACCTCATCTTTTCCATGGATGGCAAGTACCTTTGCATCTCAATCCCTACTCCTCAAGGCCCTCTGGTTCTTTCTTGAACAGTGACCGTTCAGTTCTCCTCGACCAATTCTCTCCTCCGCCTGATGGAACTTGGCCTCACCCGTTACAACTTCTCTTTCGACTTCACTCATTTTCTCCACGTCAAAGCAGTAGTCACCAGCACGGAGCTATGCCTGCCATTTTGTTGCTTACGTTGAACAGCCCTTGTTCCAAATATACCCCAAAACCAGAGCCCAACTCGTTCTCCACTCAGTTGATGGCTGCATCAGAGCTGTCTTCTGCACCCGTGCAGGACTTGTTGATTTCATTGACTTTACTTTTCATCGGTCTGAATAAAGGTATTCCAAAGACATACATGTATGTAGGTTAATTGGCTTGGTATAATTGTTAATAGTCCCTAGTGTGTGTAGTAGAGTGTTAGTGTGCGGGGATCGCTGGTCGGCGTTCAACTTCAAGTTCAAGTTCAAGTTTATTGTCATGTGTCCCTGATAGGACAATGAAATTCTTGCTTTGCTTCAGCACACAGAACATAATAGGCATTTACTACAAAACACATGAATAAATAAACTGATAAAGTGCAAATAACAAATAATGGGTTATTAATGTTCAGAGTTTGGCTGAGCCAGGTTTAATAGCCTGATGGCTGTGGGGAAGTAGCTGTTCCTGAACCTGGTTGTTGCAGTCTTCAGTCTCCTGTACCTTCTACCTGAAGGTAGCAGGAAGATGAGTCTCTAATGAGGTGGATGGTAGCTCAGGACAGCTATCTAGTTGTTGATATTGTCTTTGTATTTTCTTTCTGCTGACTGGTTCTGATGCAATAAAAAGCTTTTTACTGTACCTCGGTACACATGACAATAGATTAAATTGAACTGATAGGATGGTTCAGTTGCCTGATAACTTCGGGGAAAAAACAGTCCCTGTTTGTGCGAGATATGTTTAATTCCTCTAACTTACATTGTTGAGTTGCTGTGGTAGATTTGAACTCTAATCACCAAACCTTAAGAACACCTCTCTATTATATCATCCTGCAACAATATAGTACTCTGTGAAGAACTTTGTGGACTTTATATGGAATTAAAGTCTTTGGGACATTGGTTCCGTCAAATGTGGTGATCATCTGCCCCCTACTGGAGACTGCATCAACTTCCAACCTCTAGAATTCTATTCCTGTTTGGGAACTCCTGCAAATATTGAAGGACCTTTGAAAATTCTGTGAATGTCAACATATTCCTGGGCTCAACACTAAGTGCTGGAGGAACCTGATAGGTCAGGCAGCATCTGTGGAGGGAATGCACATGGGTCATTTCGGGTCGGGACCTTCTTCAGACTGATGGAATTTAGTTTCATTTAGTTTAGACTGGTTTAGTTTAGAGATACAGCGCGGAAACAGGCCCTTCAGCCCACTGAGTCCGCACCGACCACCGATCCCCACACATTTGCACTATTCTACATAAACTGGGGACAATTATACATTTATACCAAGCCAATTAACCTACAAACCGGTACAACTTTGGAGTGCGGGAAAAAAACGGAGATCTCGGAGAAAACCCACGCGGGTCAGAAATCCTGTAGTCACGGTGGAACCTGGGTCTCTGCCGCTGAAAGGCAGCAACTCTACCGCTGTGCCAGGTGCCGCTCCTGGTGGTGAGAATGGTGGAGAGAAACTGGGAAAATAGTTTTTTTCTAACTGGAGACACGAAGAACTGCAGATGCTGGAATCTTGAGCAAAACAAAAAAGTGCTAGAATGAACTGAGCAGGTCAGGCAGCATCTGTGGAGGGAATGGGCAGGGGATGTTTCGGTTTGGGACTCTTCTTTGGACTGATGGAATAAGGGAGGCAAAAACTGGTAAAGAGAGGTTGGAATGGGGGGCAGAGCCTATCCCTCCTACATCGACTCCATCAAGGAACCCCGACAGCCCTTTCAGGTGAGGCAGAAGTTCACTTGCACTTCCTCCCACCTCATCTACTGTATCTGTTATTCTCGGTGTAGACTTATATATATCAGCGAGACCAAGCACAGGCTTGGCGATTGTTTTGCTGAACACCTATCCCGCTGAGACAATCCCGCTGAGACAATAGACAATAGGTGCAGGAGTAGATCCTTCGGCCCTTCGAGCCAGCACTGCCATTCAATGTGATCAAGGCTGATCATCCCCAATCAGTACCCCATTCCTGCCTTCTCCCCATATCACCTGACTCTGCTATCTTTAAGAGCCCTATCTAGCTCTCTCTTGAAAGTATCCAGAGAACCGTCTCCATCGTCCTATGAGGCAGAGAATTCCACAGACTCACAACTCTCTGTGTGAAGAAGTGTTTCCTCGTCCGCATTCTAAATGGCTCGCCCCTTATTCTTAAACTGTGGGCTCTGGTTCTGGACTCCCCCAACATCGGGAACATGTTTCCTGCCTCTAGCGTGTCCAAACCTTTAATAATCTTATATGTTTCAATAAGATCCCCACTCATCCTTCTAAACTACAGAGTGTACAAGCCCAGCCGCTCCATTCTCTTAGCATATGACAGTCCCTCCATCCCGGGAATTAACCTTGTAAATCTATGCTACACTCCCTCAATAGCAAGAATGTCCTTCCTCAAATTAGGGGACCAAAACTGTACACAGTATTCCAGGTGTGGTTACACTAGGGCTCTGTACAACTGCAGAAGGACCTCTTTCTTTTGCTTTCTTCACTGCCTGCTGTACCTGCATGCTTACTTTCATTGACGAACAAGGACCCTCAGATGTCGTTGTACTTCCCCTTTTCACAACTTGACACCATTTAGATAATAATCTGCCTTCCTGTTTTGCTACCAAAGTAGATAACCTCACATTTAACCACATTAAAATGCATCTGCCATGCATATGCCCACTCACCCACCCTGCATTCTCATAGTATCCTCACAGTTCACACTTCCACCCAGCATTGTGTCATCTGCACATTTGCTAATGTTACTTTGAATCCCTTCACCTAAATCATTGATGTATATTGTAAATAGCTGCGGTCCCAGCACCGAGCCTTGCGGTACCCCACTAGTCACTGCCTGCCATTCTGACAGGGACCTGTTAATCCCTACTCTTTGTTTCCTGTCTGACAACCAATTTTCTCTCTCTCTCTCTCTCTCTCTCTCTCTCTCTCTCTCTCTCTCTCTCTCTCTCTCTCTCTCACACACACACGCGCACACACACACACACACACACACACACACACATATATACATTTGCATATGTACACAAACATAAAATTAGCCAACAAACAATAATAGTGCAAAAAAACAAAACCGCTGCTCTGAAGTCGATGTAGTTCGGATCTTATTTGGAGGTTGTATTGTTTAATAGCCTGATGGCTGCAGAGAAGCAGAAAATGTTGGAGCTACTCACTTTCATTTGTGGCGAGAGGAACATAGTTCACATCTCAGGTCAACAACTTTTCATGAGAACTGGGAAAAAGTGAGAAATATAAGCTTGTTTTATAGCTTCCAGTTCTGATGAAATGTAATGAAATCAAAAATAAGTCTCTTGGTTAGAAACCCTGGTTGGAAACAAATAAATTGCAGAATAATTAAACGCTGTTCAGTTCTATCTCTACAATGGAGGGCACAATTAAAGCCCTGTCCCACGGTACGAGTTCATTCCAAGAGTTCTCCCGAGTTTGTCATAATTCAAACTCGGAGATTTACGATACTGGCCACTCGTCGGTACTCGGGGCTCTCGTGGACATTTTTCATCATGTTGAAAAATCTTCACGAGTCTTCCCGTGCTTTCCTGCCGTTAGCGAGTCTTCCCGAGTACCTGCCATTAGCGCTAAGACACGTCCCCGAGCTCCGACGTACCCGCTACGTTCATTCTCCGTGCTTACCATGAGTTTGATTTTTTTTAAACTCGGGAGAGCTCTTGGAATGAACTCGCACCGTGGGACAGGGCTATTAGGTTTCTATATGTGTGGAAGGTAGGAATTGAAAGAAATCGATGTTAGGATTAATGACATAGTGCTTGGAGATTATGGCGATAGAAGCAGGAAACAGTTCTGAAGTTTGTGGATCTCCTTCCTGTGGACTAAAGGAATTTGATGTGATTTATTTGGATGCAGGAACAAACTGAAACACACCTCCCTCTTGTCTACATTTCTATCCTATAGGGTGGACGGGATACTGATTGTTTGCTTTGAGCCGTTTATGATCACAGTGAATGGCGGTGCAGCTCAAAGGCCAAATGACCTGCCCTGCACCATTCGACGTACCATTCATATGGCATTGTCTATTGTCTATAAAATTCCATAAAATGATACAACCAATTGTTGCCAAGAGATTTGGAATGAAATGTTCCGTTACTGTGGTATTTATTTAGTTTTCAGTTTAAAGAAGTAGCTTTTTTGAATGAACTGGAGTGTGGGGACATTCACACTTCTGCGTTCATTCTGTATTGTGTGGAGTGCTTGAGAGCTACGCATTTCAATTATTGAACAAACTGACCCGAAAATGGTTCATTTAAAACATCTTTATAATCTGAGACCTTTCCGTAAAAGACCTCTTGAGGGAACTTGGTAGACTAAGTAAGAAACTGAGTTTGAAATCAATTCCCCTGCAGTACACAATAGCCTTCTTTGTGCAGAAGCCTTAGGACTGGAAATACGTCCTCTTGAGCCGTTCTCGCTGGGATTTTTTAAAATTTATTGTGTTCTGATTGGATTGAACTCAATATTGTACCTTTTCACTTACATTGTGTGAATGAAATGTATAAAGATAGAAAGCATCTCCATCTTTGTTGTGCCTCTAGGGGACAACAGAGGAGAGGCACCTATTCTGCAGAATATGAAATTAATAAAAACACTTCTTTGCCTGAATTTGGCTCAAGAGCGTTTGTGATTTTGAATCTATATGTGTGGAAGGTAGGAATTGAAAGAAATCGATGTTAGGATTAATGACATAGTGCTTGGAGATTATGGCAATAGAAGCAGGAAATCTCTGAAGTTTGGTGATCTACTTCCAGTGGACTAAAGGAATTTGATGTGATAAATTATTTGGATGCAGGAACAAACTGAAACACCTCCAATAATCTATATTCTATCCTATGGGGAGAAGGCAGGAACGGGATACTGATTGTGGATGATCAACTATGATCACAGTGAATGGTGGTGCAGGCTCAAAGGGCCAAATGACCTGCTCCTGCACCATTCAGGTAATTGTCATATGACATTGTCTATTGTCTATAAAATGGAATTCAGAAAATTAAACAATGCATTGTTGCCAAGAGATGGTCTGTAATGTTCCGTTGCTGTGGTAGCATTAGGTCAGTTAAAGAACCTGATGGGACAGTAGCTTTTTTTGAACTGGGAGTGTGGGACATTTACACTTCTGCGTCTACTGTGGTAACAGTGAGAAGAGAGCACGGCTTATCCCATTTCAGCTATCAGTTGAACAAACTTAACCTGAACAACTTGGTATTCTTAACATCTTTATATTCTGAGACCTTTCCTGTAAAAGATCTTTCAGGGAAAGTGTTGCGACTATCCGCAGAAACTGCGTGCCTTTTGTAATCAATTCCCCTCGCAGTAGACAATAGCCTTCTTTGTGTCATCAGAAGGCTAAATTCAATCTGGAAATTGTCCTCTTGGGGAAAGATCATCAAATTTGTTTAATTTATTGTGACATTTGGATTGATACAGGTATTGTAATTTTCTTTTCCACTTACCTTGTGTAGTGCTGATTTACATAAGATGTTCACTCCTGTATATCTGTATGAGTGTGGGAAGCCAAATGTTTCAGGACATTTTATAGTGGAGACTTGTGTGCACAAAATTACATATGTTTTCCAAGTGATTTCCATCACATAAGCAAAGAAATTAAGGAATTTCACAAGCTCTTGGTTTGAAACGATTTTAATATAGTTTAGAGATACAACTATGGTGACCATCGATCACCGATTTTAGTTTAGTTGTTCATTGTCATATGAAAAGCTTGAAATTGCATGCTGCAGGTAAAGGAAGGCCTATACATGATTGCAATCAAACCATCCACAGTGTACAGGTGAAGGGTAAATAAAGATTTTAGAGTGGAATGATTGTAATGGATGTCAGCAGACCTCTTACAGTCTGCACGCAGTAGGTATGTTGCAAAGCGTACCTGAAGCATCGCTGAAAATCTGTCCCAGCCCGTGTGCGCGGTTTTGGCGCCGTTTAGAGGGGGGCGGGTTTAAAACGCGATTTTCCCTAGGCTGTTCAAATCGAGGATGTTCAGCCTAGTTAATTATTAACGAAAAATCGCTGGAAGATTCCGTCGCTTTAGCTATTATTAGTTTTAAGTGCTTTATCTAATTGTTATAGTAGTTTAAAAATTAACCTCTAAACCCGCGGCCGCCGGATCTCATACAGTGGACAACAGAAAGTAGGCTGTTTATTTTTACATTAAAAAGGGCTTCTTAAGATCCCTTTATACAAAGTTTACTATTGCGAGTAGCTAATTTGGGCCCCATTATATCCCGCAGTATTTTTCTGGGCATTTGAGGGCACAAATCTAGCGCAATGTGAACGTTCTAAACCAGCGCGTTCACAGGATCCCACTAGAAAGCTGATTTAAATGGACTTTAATTTACAGCAATTGAACACTAAATTCCTTCCATTTGGCCTATAAATTAATGTAAATGAGATTTAAAAATCCTGTTTTATTGTGAATTATTTGTGAATATTATTTGGACACTTAAGCTATTTAAAAATGTTAATCATTTATTAAGAAATGGATAGATGTTTAGATCTAGTAATTGAAGTTTGAAATTAGCTACAATTGGGTAACTAACTAATTAAATGCTTTAATTTCAGGTCATCCAAGTAAGATTATTTTATATTTGTCTCAGAATGCTTCAATCTATGATAACTGAAAATTTCATTCAGTTCACTTAATTTTTAAGAATGTTATGTGCTTTTGACTGTCCACGATCACAGCTTTTTTGTTATGTCCATAGAAAATCAATAGGGAACAAGATGCTAATTTCCGAGTATGAAAATGGCCATAACTTTTTAAATACTTGAGATATGAAAGTGAATTAGGTGTCAAATTAAACTTCTTTTTATGCTTTATCTGATGGGATAAATTGCAGACTTGATTTTTAAAATCTCAAAAATTTGTAACATTGCTACACGCAGATGCAGAACAGCACGCAAATGCGCCTTGCTCAGGCGCCATTTGGTCTCGACATTCATACTGGTTCAAGAGTGTTTTATTGTCAAGCATGTTTTATTGTCTTGTGTCCCAAAACAGGCTATTTTGACGAGACAGAGACGGTAAGTTGGCTTGAATTGTTTTATTTTAACGAAACAACGAGCCAACGAGAGTGGAACCAAATTTACAATGTGGCTTCCACAAGTGTGGGCGCTAGACTGACAGTTACTGACAGTTACAGCAAAAACACTGCCAATAGAACACCCGCGCTCAGTGACTCCTCCCTCCCGTCAATCACGCGGGTTCTATTACCCAGAGCCACCACCGGGTGTCGCTACACTATGTTTTTCCCCTTTTTCAAACACTCCCTACACATTAGTGGCAATTTATGGAGGCCATTTACGGTAACCTAAAAAGCTGCATGTGTTTGGGATGTGGGAGGAAACTGGAACACCCGGAGGAAACCCACACAGTCACTCAAACTCCACAGTACCCGATGTCCGTATCGAACCTAGGTCTCTGGTGCTGTGAGGTAGTAGCTCTTCCGGCTGCGCCATTGTGCTGCTCATTTTATGAGTGAAAATTCTATTGTTTTCTTTGTTTTGAGTTTTAGTTACTTTGAGAATAGAGCAGGATTTGCTTTTGAGTCAGTCTATAGTCACATAACCTGCGAGAATTGCCAATCCAGTGATAAGGAAGTGCTACACTGGTCCCATGTGCCAATTCTGGATGAACTAGAGGCCTAATCTGTCGTTTTACGTTCAGTGGCACTATTTGATAATAACGGGGATTTTTGATGCCTAATACTTAAACACGAACCAACTTCACCAGAATATTTTATCTGGTTATTGGGGGAACTTTGCCATGTCCAAATCAGCTGGTTTGTTTTCCTGTATCCTAGCAGTGACAATAATTCAAAATTATTGGAATGCTGAAAAATGGAAAGTGCTCATGGAAAAAGCAATTTGTTTGTGTCCTTGCACATGGAAATGGAAATGGGATGAAATACAGATAAGTCCAATATCACAAAGGAAATCTATATAGAACTTTGGCCATACTTGTAGAATTAAATAACAGCTGATAGGAGGTGCTGTAAGGCACGTTTGCAATTGGATCCTAATTTGTTCATTATAGCAACTCCCCAATATTGAGCATTATTGGGGCATCTTTGAGCCCTTAATCCTGCTCTGCTTATTGGTTGTAAGGAATTTAGATGTATGATCATTTAACACATTGGAACTACCTGAATTTTAGAGCCCAGCTGCCTTCATACTTGTTGCCTTCTCCCCCATAACGTCTGACACCCGCACTAATCAAGAATCTATCAATCTCCGCCATAAAATATCCATTGACTTGACCTCCACATCCTTCAGTGGCAATGAATTAGACAGATTCACCACCCTCTGATTAAAGAAATTCCTCCTCTCCATTCACTTTAATGTCTCTTTATTATCTGCCACTGATCTGCTTTGCATTGTGTGTCACTTTCTTCAATTGGACCCCTCTGCCATCTGCTAATCTCATCATTCGCATCATTAGTACTGAACTATTATCTACCTCTTTGATGACCCTTGGACTATCCTTGATCAGACTTTGCTGGGTTTACCTTGCGCTGTAAATGGGTCGATTGCAAACGTGTATTGCCCTTCAGCTGACTGGTCAGCATTCAACACAAGCTTTACACTGTACCTCGGTACACGTGACAACAAACTAAACGTAAACTCAAGAGCATAGACCATAGAACAGTACAGCACAGGAACAGGCCCTTTGGCCCACTATGTCCGTGCCACGGACGATGCCCGGTTAAACTAATCTCTGCTCTGTACCAATTCTATTTAATTATTATTTTGGTTATTTTGCAGCCACATTAAAATAAGAGCATGTGGAGGTGCATTTGTGGAAATGAAAAGCCTCGTGCATCGGAGGGGGTAAGTGTATTTGTAATTTCCTGTTGTTGCATTAATGGCATTTACAAAATTTGTATTTGTATTCATGGTATATTTTGGAATTTAGTTTTTCCTTGTATAAAATAATGTGTGGACTACAATCACTTGCTTATGATTTCAATTGCAAAAATATTTCATGAAAATGCTTTTCCTTTGCTTCACTTAATTTGTCTGTTATATTTTGCCTCTGATAAGTGTTAGCCGTTTAAAATTGAATTTCTCATGTTTTATTATTTGTTATTGGCATGACTCATTTTTATTAGATGGGTTGTGCATATTGAGGCAGAGAAATGTTGATTTGTGTAATGTGACTGGTTCACTACTTGAAAGAATACATCCTCCTCTAAGTAACCGTGGGACGTTTATGACATTCATGATTTTCTTCCTGTCCTGTGCAGTGATGAGCAATGGTGGGCCACTAATGTAAAAGCAACCCTGGAAAAGATGGGCATCCTGTTTGTTCCAATATAAAGGGGATTGGGCTGAACAGGACCCAAGCTCTTGGTACTAGGAGTCAGCTGCTCATCATAACACCTTACCTTGTGGGCAGCATTGACCACCAATTCTAAACTCATCTGCTCCAACGTATCACTACTCACCCACAGTCATCAGAGAGCTATTGGCCCTCACAAGAGGCCTGATTTGATCCTTGGTTTTCACTTACGATACGATACAATAAAACGTTCTTCATCCCCGGAGGGAAATTGGTTTGCCAACAGTCACAACACACAAGGTGCACGAAAACTTGAAATTAAAAGTGAAAATAAAAAGAAAAAGAAATGCGAATGTTGGCTGGCTGCCGTGTGCACAACGCCTTAAACGGAACGAACAAACAAACAAACGCAGGCTTATCCCCTGGGTAGAGAATTATAAAAGTAGAGTATTTCCCCCACACCGGGACCCACATTGTTCTACCACCATCCCACATGGCAGTCCCCCATCGCCGGATCCCCATTGTTCTTCACGGCAGTGGGGGGACGCCTGGTCCCCATTGTCTTCCCCTACCCCCCTCCCCCCCCCACTATCATTGAACGCTGATTGCGGGTCCATCGTGAGGCCCCACTGTCGTTGAGGATCAGGTTGCCGCTGAGGCTCCCGCCACCGTCAAAGCTCCCGTTGCTGCTGAGGCTTCCATCACTGCCGCTGCTGAGGCTCCCTCAGCCCAGGCAGACCTCGCCATCCGGCTTCACCTCGATACCCTGGGAGGCCTGTGAGGTGAGTCTAGCCAACCGGTGCACGTTCCGGTCGGTGTCGCCGTTGTTCGGTGGGTGGATTGGGCCCGCGCGGCTCCTAGGGTCACTCCCACCTCGCGTCTGCAGCTCTCCAGGACACTTCCCCTTTTCCCAGTATTACTAGCAAATCAGACTTGCATCCCAGATACAAAGAAATGCAGATGCTGGTTTATATCAAAAATGGACACACTGCTAGAGTAATGGTGGTGCAACGGTAGAGTTGCTGCCTTACAGTGCCAGGGAACCGGGTTCAATCCTGACACAGGTGCTTGTCTGTACAGAGTTTGTACCTTCTCCCCGTGACCTGCGTAGATTTTCTCCTGCATCTCGGGTGTCCGCCCACACTCCAAATACGCACTGGTTTGTAGGTTAATTGGTTAGGTATAATTGTAAAGTGTCCCTTGTGTGTAGGATAGTGTTAATGCACAGGGATTGCTGGTTGGGCCAAAGTGGCTTGGGTGAAGTTTCAGGTTGGGACCCTTCTTTAGACTGATTGTAGGGGGTGGATCTGGAAGCAAGAAAAGACCACGACAAATTTAAAAATGGGTCCTGACCCGAAACATCAACCATCCTTTTATTCCAGCGATACCACCTGACCTGCTGAGTTAATCCAACACATTGTGTCTGTCTATCCTATTTTTTCCCCCCTCAATATGAGAATTCATTGTGGGAAAGCCTTTGAGCATGTTAAAATACACGAGGCCAATTACATAGGGTCTCCAGAGTGATTGAATTTTGCAGCAGTGGCTTGCAATAAAAAAAATGCATTGGCTTCCATGCATTCCTCATTAATGCACTTCTCAAGTCACTGAATAATTCACTACTGTTTTCTCTGAAGTCTGATTCACAATGATGCAGTTATTAATATTGACCAATTATTCTGCAGGCACTGTGCTGCCAGAGTTCTAAAGGTAAGTATTTGGTGGCAGATTTAACTGAGCAGGTGGCTCAGTATGAACAACTGGTAGTGCAGCTGCAAAATGACATCCAGGACAAAGAGACCCAGCTACACGTGAGAGATGAACAGCTTAAGGTAACATCAATTCCAGTTGAATATTTGTTACCATCACTGAGTGAGCTATTACAGTGATCTGTGTACTTTGTGTTTGCATTTCTGCAGTTGGATTTCACTTTAAAGCCTGAAAATTCAGTCCAAAATATTGCAAGTTTTCTTTTGAACAATAACAATTAACAATGCCTCTTATTTTCTAAAGCAAAGACTATTGTTAAACCGTTTCCCTTATAAGCAATGTTGGCTGCAAACAAATTTTAGACACTCGGAGGAAGTCATTGTTTTCTGTTTAAATCCAGTAATGATTCTTCGGATCTTGACCATTGCGAGAGTTTGTTTTGCCACTGAATAATTTTGGGGCTTGATTCCAAATACAGGCTGTGAGGTTTGCTAAATTTGCAGTGTAATTGCAGCCATGTCTGGATTACTGCATTAATTTAGTGAAGTTGGCATCTCCGAAGGTGGACAGATCAGCAGGTCCGGCAGAAATGTTTCCCAGTCGGTTAAAAGAAGCAAGGGTGGGAACAGCTGAGGTTCTGACTAAATGTTTTCAGTCTTCCCTTGCCAAAGGAATGGTGCCAGAAAATTGGTCAAATTGTCGAGGAGTGCTTCCTGTTAGTATATAATAGCAAAGATGAAATTGTACAGGAGAAGATGCAGATGGGATTTAGTTTAGTTAATTGTCACATGTATCGAGTAAACTATTAAAGAATACAAGTTTCTGACAAATGTTGTGAGGTTGGGTGTGAGGAGACACTGTGTTGGGTGGCACGCTGGCACAGCGGTAGAGTTGCTGCCTTGCAGACTTTCAGTGCCAGTGGAGCTGGAGGTAGCTTTGTTAGGGATCAACGTCGGGAGCTCCAGCTGCAGGAGCTTTGATCGCCGACTGCGGGAGCTTCGATCGCCCCGACTGTGGGTGTTTCGATTGCCCCGACTGTGGGAGAAAAGGAGGAAGATGGTAAAAGTTATTTGCCTTCCAACACAGTGGGGAATATGTGTCGCCGAAAAACACGATGGACGAGCTGCCTGCCCTGGTGGGGAGTCGGGGGGATTGCCGTGAGTGCAATGATCCTGGAGTCTGGTGCGAGTGTGGACGGCTTTCTGACTTTGGGCGGACAGGGACTGCAGAGAGAGTACAGCGGTCGGTGAAGGAGCGCGTGTGTGGCACGGACATTGAACTGATGGCTGTGGGTCTCCGCTTATCCTGTGTGCCCTAGGGATTCTCACACGGCGCTGTGGTGGCTGTTTATATTTAATCTTTATGTAGTTTTGTATCTTGTTGCTTTTTTGGTATGACTGTGGTAAATCAAATTTCACTGTACCTCAGTACACCTGACAATAAAGGACCATTAAAACCATTGAATGCAAATGAATGATTTCATCCCGTGATTTCATTAATGATAATTTTAATTTTAATGTCTTAATACCAAGGCGGAATTGAAGACCTAACTATTGGTGCACTTGAATTACAAATGTTGCATGTGTGATTTCCATTCTATGTTGCCCAGTTTTTATCACTGTTTAGAGGTATTAATCTCTTGTTAACTTCCTTAGGTGCTGGAAGAATTGAAGGAGAAACTTCGTGAACAGGATGAGGCACAGCTGGAAACAACGCAGCAAGTGGAAGTACTGGAGCGAAAGCTCAATGAGAAGAATCGGGAGCTAGCGGTAAGGAAATCATTGTTTGCTGCTGTGTGAATCTCTATTACAGGGAAAGATCTCTGCAACCAGCTAAGGGATTCTGTTGTAACTGGCAGTGAAATAAAAATAGCAGGGAGCCTCTTGGAAATATATCTGTAAATATGAAAAAATTAGAAGATTTTCTTTTGTATGAATCTCCCCATTCGTTTTTTCTTAATCAGTTCATTAACCCTTTTATGATCTGTTATAGTGCAGAATCACAGTTTATGTGGAGCCTTGCAGCATTGTCATTCTGGTTATGACAGGTTGTTGGCATTGCTGATCTGTGCCACCAATTTTTTTCAGCCGTGACCAAGATCAGAAGAGATCTGATATTTAAGATGCCAACAACACATGAACTCTTGATTATAATGCAACAGTGTCACTATTGACTATATCGTTCTTCATTTTCCCATCCACTAGTGGGAGAGTCTAGGACTAGATGTCATAGCCTCAGAATTAAAGGATGTTCCTTTGGGAAGGAGATGAGGGGGAGATTCTTTAGTCAGAGGATGGTGAATCTGTGCTTTAGCCTTCTTAATTACAGCGCCAACCTTCCTGTTCATCGCAGTGTGAGTCTATCACCTTGGCTTTGCATCATGTGAATTTCACTCAGACAGTGCTTCCCCCGTTTGCCCTGTCTCCCGCCTGCATAATGGGCTGGTGAAGGAAGCGATGTGTGTGTGTGTGTGTGTTCCACTCTGACAGTCGCCGTTTCAGTTGCCAGTTTTTCAGGTGACTGCCGGCAACTTGACAGATGCCTGACAAATCGCCTAAGTGGAACAGGCTCCCGAAAGTCTTTTTAGTTTAATTTGGCTACTTTTTAATTTTTTTAGGAGTTGGTGGAAGATTTGAGGAAGCTAGAGGACCTGAACGAAAATCTCGACAACCAGCTTCTGGCTGAACACTACGCCAGCCTTATCACGGTCCGAGATTTGAAAGAAGGTCACAAGGCCGATTTAGCAAATCTCAAAGGTAAACACAGCACTCAGTTCCGTAAAATCAGGGAGAAACATGCACAAGAAACATCACAGAAAGATCAGTGCTGTTTACAACTTCACAAAGATCTCCAACGTTTAGGACCTCACGCCAAGTTCTGTGCACCCCTTGCAGAACAGGCAACTGGTTCTTTAAAAAATTTCACTGAATGGAAGATTAACGAACTGGAAGGTAATTACTCAAAGTTGACCTGTTAATATTTTTGGCCATAAATGGTCCTACCGCAGATTTGTACATCTGTCGTCTCGTGGTAGGGAGTAGGTTTGCCCTAAAATATTCTAGCATTAGAGGAATGGATTGGATTTTATAACTTCATTTTTGTTTTGCCATGTAATTATCTCGTCCCTGTAACCTCGTGAGATTTTGTGTATGCAAATTGGTTGCTGTAATTCCCATATTTTATCACTGATCACACTTAAAAATATACTTCATTGGTTGGTAAATGGGTTGGTACATTCAGTGATCAGGAAAAGTAGCGTGTAATCGAAGTTTTTTTCATTCAGGTATTCAGCTATCACTGAATTTTAATTTTGAGAGGATGCTGATAGTTAAAACATGACATCGTGAAGGGCGGCCTGGTGGCGCAGCGGTGGAGTTGCTGCCTTTCAGCGCCAGAGACCTGGGTTTGATCCTGACTGTGGTGCTTGTCTGTACGGAGTTTGTATGTTCTCCATGTGGGTTTTCATCCAGGTGCTTCGGTACCCTCACACTCCAAAGACGTACAGGTTTGTAGGTTAATTGACTTGGGTTAATGGTAAATTATCCCTAGTGTGTGTAGGATAGTGTTAGTGTGCGAGGATCATTGGTTGCCACAGACACAGTGGGTCGAAGGGCCTGTTTCCACGCTGTATCTCTAAACAAAATCATTTGAAGACATTTTACCATTCACAATGCCCTTGCCGGAAATGGTACATCAAAGTATTTTAATTTCAAATAGCTTTTAATGAGAAGACCACAGAGCAACCATGACACTTCATTAACTCCATGAATGTCTTATCTCTGTGAGACTTGAGCTGTGTTTGCATGTCAGTTTACGGAAGAGAGGGTGAAACCAGGGACAAGGTAGAGAGACTATATTCAGCAGCAGAAGAGGATATTCATTTGGAGTAATTTAAACTAAATAAGGGTTTTAATGGAGCCAGTGGAGAATGATCATTTTGTTTGTTTTGGGATTAAGTAACTTTATACCTTAATTTCCAAAATGTTGAGGAGACACATTTTCTGTGGAGCTTTATTCAAGCTTCTAATCTTTTCTCACTAGTGATAGTGAAGGAATTTATCATTGGATAAATATGTAAATGGAATTACCATTTTGCCTGAGCAATCTTCAAGCTTAATGAATTGTCGCATTTCAAGGATATTTGATAGAAACATAGAAATTAGGTGCAGGAGTAGGCCATTCGGCCCTTCGAGCCTGCACCGCCATTCAATATGATCATGGCTGATCATCCAACTCAGTATCCCGTACCTGCCTTCTCTCCTTCCCTAGCCATACCCATCTAACTCCCTCTTAAAGATTCAATGAACTGGCCTCAACTACCTCTGTGCAGAGAAAATATTCACCACTCTCTGTGTGAAAAAAGTAGTTCTCATCTCGGTTTTAAAGGATTTCCCCCTTATCCTTAAGCTGTGACCCCTTGTCCTGGACTTCCCCAACATCGGGAACAATCTTCCTGCATCTAGCCTGTCCAACCCCTTAAGAATTTTGTAAGTTTCTATAAGATCCCCTCTCAATCTTCTAAATTCTAGAGAGTATAAACCAAGTCTATCCAGTCTTTCTTCATAAGACAGTCCTGACATCCCAGGAATCAGTCTGGTGAACCGTCTCTGCACTCCCTCTATGGCAATAATGTCCTTCCTCAGATTTGGAGACCAAAACTGTACGCAATACTCCAGGTGTGGTCTCACCAAGACCCTGTACAACTGCAGTAGAACCTCCCTGCTCCTATACTCAAATCCTTTTGCAATGAAAGCTAACATACCATTCGCTTTCTTTACTGCCTGCTGCACCTGCATGCCTACCTTCAATGACTGGTGTACCATGACACCCAGGTCTCGCTGCATCTCCCCCTTTCCCAATCGGCCACCATTTAGATAATGTGATGATTTGAAATCCCGGTAATTAGTAGAACATATGATTTTCACTGATTGCCATTAACTGCAGTGGAAACAATTGCAAACTGTGGAGATATTGCTTTTTTTGCAACAAATATCAGATCATTATGGGTGGTTTTTCCTTTCCCTTTCTTCAAGAACAAGTGAGGCTTCTGAACCAAGAGGCGGAAAGATCGGAGGACAGCTCCTTGTCAATTGAAGCTTTGTTCCAGTCTAAAATCGAGCAGATCCAAGAGGAGCTGGACAATGTACAGGTACTTTAAATATAACTCCCTTGCACCTGGTGACGATTAACTGAACATTGATCTGTTTGCCATTTACCTGGAATGAAATTACTTCATCTTTTCAAAAAAGGAAAATTGATGGTATGATATACCGTGAGTTGTTGAAGCATTATAGGAAACAATTTAAAAAAAAATGTACATAGTTAGTTATGTACATTGTATATTTTTAATCTGGGCTCAACTGTATGAAGGAGTGCTTCCCTACATTTCACTGCTCACTCCATTCCGTGTAGAACCCCTTTCTGAAGAGTAAGTGACATGGGATAGATGTGAGCCTGCAGGAAAATTCAATCGTAAAATAGTTGAGGTAGAATGGAGCTGTCGGCAGTGGCACATTAAAAGTATAATGCATGCTAAAATTATTTCGAGAGTCATACTGCTCAGAAACAGGCCCTTCAGCCCAACTTGCCCCATCTACACTAGTCTTACTTGCCTGCAGAGTCATAAAGCAAAATATTTAATCTAGAATTTGAATGGTGGCTATTTCACAGACCACTAGATATCCCTTGGCTTTAATTGACACTAAACTTATTTCTACCCGGCTTGTTTCTGCTCAGAAGCTGCTGCTGGAGCACAAAGATGTGGAGATTGACAATGAAGAGGAGGACAACCAGTTACACCTAAATGTGAACTGGCCACACTACGTCAAGGGACAAAATGGTGTGTGTATAGTATGACTTTAATTGGGTAAGAAGGAACTGGGGATGCTGGTTTACACCGAAGAGAGATACAAAATGCTCGAGTCAGCAGGTCAGGCAGCAATCTCTGAAGAAAAGAATAGGTGATGTTTTGGATCAAGACCCTTCATCAGACTGAGAGTCAGGGAGGGGAAATTAGAGGTATGGGGAGGTACAGAACAAAGCAGAGCCTGCATCGATGACTCGGGGAGGGTGGAGCTGACAATGGTCCATTGTTGGCTGGGGATGAGGTGATAATGAAGGAATATAAATGGTGAAATTAGCAAGAGGACTAGGGTGGGGGAGAGACGGGGAGAGAGAGAATGGAAGGGTTATTTGGTTAGAGATCCTTCATTCTCTTGTGTAAGAAGGAACTGCAGTTGCTGGTTTAAACCGAAAATAGACACATAAACATGGAATAAGTCAGCGGGACAGGCAGCATCTGTGTAGAGAAAGAATGCATTTCGTTGTCTCTGTACTGTACACTGACAATGACAATTCGTTCTCTTTATTGAAATGGTGATACGTGTTTTCTTACAGAGAAGCTTCAAACAATAGTAGAAGAAGATGAAGATGAATCCCAGTTCTCGCAAGTAGGTTTAGAACAAGTTACCAAGGGAGCAACTTCCCAAGTTGAGAGAATTTGTGATGCATTTAATTCCCCCACGTACAATCTTAATTCCAAGTGTGCGCATTCTGCACAGATTCAAGAGTCTCAAGTACCCTGCTAATTAATATTGCATTGCATTTTACAAATAATTTTATGTTGCTTATTCAGATTTTTTTTTTTAAATGGGTAATTTAAGTAAATTTTTGTTTTGCTCTTTTTCTATCATCATCCTTACTGTTTGGCTTGATGCTTGCATCTGAGGGGTGCTAATTGCTTCCACACCAGATGGTTTCTGTATGCATTACCACACACCTTGGACATGGAGAAAGTCTACTGAATTAGCTGGTGTGGTTGGGGACCCAACAGAGTATTTCCTGACTTTTTAATATGGTTGGGGAATTTTACCTATTAATATTATACGGTCATAAGGAATAGTAGAATTAGGTCATTCGGCCCATCAAGTCTACCCCACCTTTCAATCATGGCTGATCAATTACTCCCTCCTAACCCCATTTTCCTACCTTCCCCTCATAATCTCAGACGCCTGTACTAATCAAGAATCTATCTATGCCTTAAAAATATCCACTAACTTGGCCTCCACCGCCATCTGTGGCAAAGAATTCCACAGATT
This sequence comes from Leucoraja erinaceus, assembly GCF_028641065.1. Lineage (NCBI taxonomy): Eukaryota > Metazoa > Chordata > Chondrichthyes > Rajiformes > Rajidae > Leucoraja > Leucoraja erinaceus. The sequence continues at coordinate 18,804,587 of NC_073399.1, read as the reverse complement.
CACCACCCTCTGGGTAAAGAAATTTTCCCTTATCTCCTTCCAAAAATAACGTCCTTTAGTCTAGACCTAAAGGGCATAGCCTCAGGATAAGGATTGGCTTCAAAGCTGCAATAGACAATAGGCAATAGGTGCAGGAGTGGGCCATTCGGTAATCCCTACTCTTTGTTACCTGTCTGCCAACCAATTTTCTATCCATGTCAGCACTCTAGCCCTAATACCATGTGCCCTAATTTTGCCCACTAATCCCCCATGTGGGACCTATTAGAAATGCTTTCTGAAAGTCCAGGTACACTACATCCACTGGCTCTCCCTTGTCCATTTTCCTAGTTACAGCCTCAAAAAATTACAGATTAGTCAAGCATGAAACCCTTCGTAAATCCATGCTAACTTGGGCCGATCCTGTTACTGCTATCCAAACGTGTCGCTATTTCATCTTTTATAATTGGCTCCAGCATCTTCCCCACCACCGATGTCAGGCTAACTGGTGTATAATTCCCTGTTTTGTCTCTCCCGCCTTTCTCAAAAAGTGGGATAACATTAGCTACCCTCCAATCCACAGGAACTGATCTTGAATCTATAAAACATTGGAAAATTATCACCATGCGTCCTGATTTCTAGAGCCACTTTCTTAAGTACCCTGGGATGCAGACCATCAGGCCCTGGGGATCTACCCAACACCATTTCCTGCCTAATGTGGATTTCCTTCAGTTCCTCCGTCACCACAGATCCTCTGGCCACTAGTACATCAGGAAGATTGTTTGTATCCTCCTCAGTGAAGATGGATCCAAAGTACTTGACATTTCTCCTCTAAGGGTTGAGAATCTTTTGAGTTCTTTACCTACCGGAGCTGTGGGTGGAGAACCATTCAGTATATTCAAGGGTTAGCCAGCTAGAATTTTACACTGCGGGAAAATTGAGGGTTATGGGGATTAGGTAAATGTTTAGATCAAAGATCAAATCAGCCATGATCACGTGATAGAATGAATAAGGCTCAAGGGCTGATTTTTTTAACGTGATAAAGGTTTCCAATTATCCAATTCTACAACTTGCAATTCTAATGACGTAACAATATGTCTTGAAGGTGTACATTAAAAGGAACAAGTCTGTGCTTCAGTGCCCATAGGTCCATTTATCTTAAAGACAATTTTAAAACTATATTTTTCACCATGAAGTTACGTTTTTAATGCTTATCACACCTCTGGTTGTCTTGCTGAATAACTCTAAACTTCAAATCAGCTTGCTATTTTGTTAATCAAATATGTCCCGGGAGGCAAACATAGAGAATCATTACTCTTGTATCATGCCGAAGCACTTCTGTTTCTTATGGCATCAAGCATTTAATTGGCCAGTTAGATGAGTGGATGATGTTGCTTTGTGTGTAATGTGTCACAGCTTAAGGATAAGGGGGAAATCCTTTAGAACCGAGATGAGGAGAACTTTTTTTCACACAGTGGTGAATCTCTGAACTCTCTGCCACAGAGGGTAGTTGAGGCCAGTTCATTGGCTATATTTAAGAGGGAGTTAGATGTGGCCCTTGTGGCCAAGGGGATCAGAGGGTATGGAGAGAAGGCAGGTACGGGGTACTGAGTTGGATGATCAGCCATGATCATATTGAATGGCTGTGCAGGCTCGAAGGGCCGAATGGCCTACTCCTGCACCTAATTTCTATGTTTCTACGTTTCTATGTGTCTGTAGACAAGTGAATCTGAATCTGAATCTGAATCTGAAGAGGAACTGGTGAAGTGGCGAGAAACGGTTTCTAAGTCAACACTGAGCCATGACAACAATGAGTGGATTGCCATGTATTTAAGGGTGAATCAAGTTGAGGAAAAAAGAGAAGGTAAGTTGTGGTGTTCTCTGGTTCTCACTTGGAACGAATCATACAGTTTACTTTGTTTTAATTTTAAATATTTAAGAAGTGAATGACTTGATTTGATCTTGATGACTTGAAAGTCGAGTGCACCTCTATTTAGGGATCTGTTTGTTGTCCATATTTCAGTCGAGACAAAGGCACTTCACTAGCTAAATTGTGCTGTGACTTAATTGTTATTCACAGAACATACCCTGCTCAGAAGTGTCGATGCGCAATTACTGTGGAATATGATTTGCCATTGATCATTCCCACCTTCCTATGCAACCTTTACCATTGCACAATAGTGAATGTTTGGCCTTCTTTGCATGAGGCCATAAATTACTGTCTTGAAACGTTATTTGGTGCTTTGTATGTTGAGTCAAATTTCATTTTGAATATCCTTTGCAAATCACAAAACTCCAAATCACAAAACAGACGGGAAAATTATTTTGCCACAATCATTTCACTTTTAATATTTGCTAATAAGTTAGTTGGCAAATGCATTAGCATATAGTTTACATCCCACCCTCCCCAGAACTGATATTCGGTTTATTTTTACGCCCAAGTATTCGTGTCTCTCGTTGAAGTAAAAAATTATCTTGCCATTGACAAGCTAATGATTGCTGTGTGTCTTGCCTGTTTGTGTCTATAAGCCAGTGACATTTCTTGCGAGTGGTTTCCCCAAGGTAGATTAATTGTAGAGACAGAATATTTATGAAGATAGTTGTGCTGATATGAATCCCTCAGATCTTGAGGTTGTTGTAATGTTTAAATGTTTTTAGTTATTATTATTATGAACGTGGGAACTTTGGATTTTGGACGACTTTGGAAATCATGAAGTTGTCCCAGGGTTTTGAATACTGATACAAACTATGGTGCTTTGCAGCCTTGTCCACAACAATCCAGAGAAATCTACTTGAATGGATGAAATTTCCTGGATTTGCAAACTGGTTACATCTGCTATCCATAATCTGATGGCCCCTAAATTAAAGATTTGGATGATTTCTTGCATAAATATTTCATAATACAATCCACTTTAAAATAATTTTAATTAAAATATTTCTGTATTTCATTGGACATCTTAATTTTGATCTGATACTTATTTAGTTCTAATTAAAATATGTAAATGCTGATTAAACATATCGCACAATGCGAGGCGAATTCGACCAACGAGAGTGTTGTCCGATCGTAAGCAGCAAGGGAGTTGAATGTGTTCTTTGGTGTTTGGAGGAATTAGGGGTGATATTATTCAAAATGCTAAACATCTCAATGGAGCCTGACTGTGAAGATGTTGACATGTTCCCATTTGTGCCTGAGTCTTGAACATGTGGATAGACACAAAATACTGGAGGAACTCAGCGGGTCAGATCAGCATCTCTGGAGAAAAGGAATAGGGGATGTTTTGGGTTGGGACCCTAGATACAAGATAAAGAGACACTGAAATATGTACGAATTCCCCATTGCGAAGGGTGGTGAATCTCTGGAATTCTGTACCCTGAAAATTTGTTTGGGCTGAATTTTCTCCCCTTGTTCCATCCATTTGTTCAGAACAAATGTTGCTTGTTAACTGCGACAAGCTTTCTTTTATTTGTGAGTCGCTTTAGTCCTTGGTTCTTTTACACCCTTAAGCCTCTCATGGCTCTTATAATTACTTACAGCAATGCTGAATTGTTTCCGTAATTAGTTTATGATGACAACAGATGGTTCAAAATATTTTGCCTGGTATGATGATGTAATTAGAATGTGAGTTGTGCAGCACAGGAATGGGCCTTTCATCTCACCAGGTCCATGCTGATTTTTGTTTCCCATCTACACTTATCTCATTTGCCTGCATTATATCTGTCTCCTTCTATGCTTTTCTATTACGTGTTTGTCTAAAATTACTTTAAAAATGTTGTAATTGCATTTGATTCTGCCTCCTTTGGCAGCAAGTTCCAGACACAAAGCCCTCTCGGGGGAGAGAAATAAACTTTCCCTCAGATCGCCTTTACAACTCCCTCTTCTTACCTTAAACTTATGTTCTCTTGTTTTGTAACTCTACCATGGAAAAAAGATTTTGGCTCTCTACCCTGCCTCACATAATCTTACATACTTCTATCAGTCACTCCTTAACTTTCTCACTCCAGGGAAAAAGAGCCCCATCCATCCAGTTTCTCCCCATAACTAAAGTTCTCCAATCCAGGCAACATCCTTGTGAATTTTCTCTCCATTTTCTCCAAATCTATCGCTGATCAGACTGTAGAAGTGTGGCCTAACTCGTGTTTTGTAAAGTTGCAATAAAACATCCCAACTATTATATTCTATACCCACACCTACGACGGCAAACATGCCATATGCTTTCTTCATCAATCTGTTGCCTTGCTAAATTTTGAGAACTTTGGACTTGGACCTCTAAGTCTCTATTCATCAACATTCATCAGTGCCCTGACCTAAGTCCTACAACCATTTTTATTTCCCAAATTCTATCTGCCTGTGCTCCGGCCAACTTTCCATCTCATCTATATCCTACTGTAACCTTGGACAAATCTTCTCGCTCTCCACAAAACCACCAATTTTCATGTCATCTGCAAGCTTATATCCTACATTGTGGTCCAAGCTGTTATCACCAAACAACGGAAATCTCAGCTGTGATCCCTGTGATACCACAATAATCCCATCAGATAAACATCCTTCTATCATTGCCTTCTATTTAGATCCAACTGGCTAGCCCACCTTGCATTGCATGTGCCCAAATCTTCTGCACTCGCCTACCATGTGGGACCTGATGAAATGAATGCCCTAGTAATGCACTAAAATGATTAGTACATTCCAGTTAAAGTTACTGCTCATTTTCCAAAATTGTTATAAACCCCAACTAAAATATACTTTCATTGAATTCTTTAGTTAATTCAGTACTCTAATCATTTTATAACATTTAGCTCTGCATTAAACTTACAATACAATACAATACAATTTATTTGTTATCATTTGAACCTCTTGAGGTTCAAACAAAATTTGGTTTCTGCAGTCATACACACAAGAAAAAAGAACCAAGACACAACACAATTTACACAAACATCCATCACAGTGAATCTCCTCCTCACTGTGATGGAAGGCAAAGTCTTATCTCTCCCCTGCACTCCTCGTTCTCCTCCCGATATCAGAGTCAAAGCCCCCGGCGGGCGATGGTAAGTGTCCCGCGGCCATTAAAGCCGCGCGGGGTGATGTAAGGCCGCGCTCCGGGTCTTAAACATGCAGCTACATTTCCAGTTACATACTTTAGAGTGAGTTTTTATGAATACGCAAGTTTCACTGAAAGACTAGCAGGTTTATTTAACATAGACAAGTGGGGTTAATATAGATGGCATGATAGTCGGCACAGACACATTGGATGGAAAAGGGCATGTATCTGTGCTGTACAACTCTTTGGACTATTTAGTAAAGAAAGGGAACACTGTTTTAACCCATAGTTTATTCCATCCATTACCTGATGTAAGTAAAATGAACCAAACTTCCTTATAACTTTTCCATGCGAAAGGATTTATTTTTTCCCCTATATTTACATTGGTAATTGCAAATGTAGAACACTTAACTTTTTGTCCAAATGGCCACGACACAGGCTTCACACACAATGGATTTGCAGGTTAAATGACAAATCTGCCTCTCTTGATAAAATACTGAAATTATATCTATATGTAAACCAGTATTGGTATTAGTTGTCTCTGGGATACCAGTGATGTTAATTTAGCTTTGTTACTGCAAACTTTTAAAATTTAAAGCCAGCCAGCCAGCTGCAAGGTGTTTTAGCCCAGTCAGAAACTAACACCTTAACTTGGGGAAGCCACAAGGTAGCGATGGTCACCAGGGTCCAATCAGTCCATATTGTGTCTGTGTTCATGCTGTCTTTCTGAATGACGTGTCTTCCTGTGGCACAAAACTGATTGAGGATGACTGGTTCTTTCTTGGCTGCTCTGATCCAGTTTTGACCTCAGAACTGCCGGAGCTGGAGGAGGAAGTGAGGGACCTTCAGAGACCAGGACAGGTTCAAGGATGGACAAAGCAGACCACAGCTGGCCAAAACCTTATGGTATGTGCTCAGTCTGACACTTTCAGTTTAAACTTTGATTTTATATATCTGTGGAAATTTAATGCTTGAGTTCACTCGACATTTTACGCTGTTATTAATTTTAAGCTTTGCCAAGGTAGAATAAAATATGTTTCTGGGGGGGGGGGGCAGCACAGTGGCACAGTGGTAGAGTTGCTGCCTTACAACACCAGACACCCGGGTTCGATCCTGGCCACGGGTGCTGTCTGTACCGAGTTTGTACGTTCTCCCCATGACCACGTGGGTTTTCTCCGGGTGCTACTGATTCTTCCAACAAAGGCGTACAGGTTTGCAGGTTAATTGGCTTTGATAAAAATTGTAAATTGTCCCTAGTGTGCAGGATAGTGTCTGGGGTGATCGCTGGTCGGCCTGGACTCATTGGGCCGAAGGGCCTGTTTCCCTGCTGAATCTCGAAAGTGTAAAGCCTTCATTAGTTTTGAGAAGGTAAATATATACTGAGGTTTGCTAAACTGAAAAAGCCTTCAACTAAATTTTCAGTGCCATTATAAGTTAGACTGAGATGGCTGGCCTCATACAATGAGAAAGCATTATATCATGCACAGGTTCAATTTCTAATATTAAAAGTAAAATGACAAACAATAGAGACAGATTTTGGGAATCACTGACAAATCTGGAAAGTACACCAATATTTGTCATTTTACCGAATTTACCCCTTTATATATATTAACATTTGAATAGTTCACCATAAAGGTCAGTTTTAGACATAATGGGCAAAAGGACGGCTTCTGGCGTTGTGTCAATCTGATTAATTTTAACTCCCAATTTTTATGTTTGGTGTTCATAATCATTGGGTTCCATCCAGTGTGCACAGTATCTGCGTCTCTGTTACTACCGATCATTTACGGATCAATATTTTTCAAGGGAAGTATTTAAAATACATCAAAGCAAATTGGTAGAGCGTTGGTGAATTCATTTTAGCTTGATACCAAGTAACTACATTTGGGAAATTGAAAGGGTTGTTAATACAGCGACTTTGTTGTTCCGTGGTACAACTGTTTTGTGAATTCATGTGCAAGGAAGTAAACGTTTCTATTAATATTTAGGATACTATTATTTATGAGGGAATAAAACTTTAAATCACAAACAGAAGAACATTCTCGTGTTTTATACCTTCTGGCCAAAGTACAGCAAGTGAATATGTAAACTGAGCAATAGTTAAGCTGTTTGACTTCTCCAATGCTTCCAATGTCAACAACTATTCTGTTGATGGTTGACCTGCCGCCAGTGCACTGATGATCACATTGGCAGCATATCTCCCAACAGCTTCAGGATGGATGACCTTAATTCTGACAACGCGCTGCTAAACGCACAGTTGGTTCAGTACAGGGAGGTGCTAAACCAGATCCTGTCTTTGTAGGATAATCAGTTGAAGGAGTTGTTGCAAAATCAACAATAGCAAATTAAGCATCTTGAGAATGAGAAATCCATCTTCAAAGAGCAATGGATAGTTGTACAAAGACCGCTTAAACAAAGTCCCTTAAAGATCCCTTAAACAAACTAATCTAAAACAAAGTAATGAAGGCCGAAACCCCTTGAAGAAACTGAATTTGAAAATCTCAAGGTACTAAAGATGAAGTCATGACATTGCTCATTGGTAGGACTTGTTCCTCAGGATGCATATGATGACTAAATATTTGTGTATTTATTTATTTTTTAATTTAAAAGATTCCAAGATGGACACAACAAAGATATGTTGTAATCTTGTTTTGCATTCATGTGTGTATAAACATTGAGCACTATTTTCATTTTGCAGGAAAATGAAGAACTGGAAGCAACACAGCAGGAGCGCACAGAGCAAGATCCGTCCTCCAGCAAGAGGGAATTGCCTGAGCTAAGGTTTGATTCTACTTGGACTGGGATATCAGTTGCATTTCTATTGTGCCATATGATCAAATGGGATTATCCCTTGATGCTTTGGCCAGCAAACAACGTTTGAAGTGTGGATGATGGTAGCAAACACGGCTGTCAATTTTCGTAGGGTGGTGTCGTAGAGCCACAAATGATTCAACTCCTTGACGAAGGAGAATCCGTCTGGTTAAAGGAGGACATTCTGTTGCGAATGGCTGAACAGCTTTCATTTGGTTTGTTTTAGATTAGTTTAGTTTAGGGAGAATCTAAATCCAAGCTGACTATCAACACGCATTTGGGATTGTTTCAGTTCAATACGCTTCCATTTGGCATATCATCAGCCCCTGGGATTTTTCAAGGGTTTATGACACAAATTCTAGACGGAATTGAAGGTGTGGTGTGTTACTTGGATGACATCCTCATCTCAGCCCCTGGCAGGCAGACACATGATGAAAGGTTGGAAGTGGTACTCAAATGCTTTGAGACACACAGTGTAAGAGTGAAGGCACAAAAGTGTGAGTTCTTTCAGAACTAGGTAGAGTACTTGGGTCATAAGATAGACAAGGATAGTCTACACCCCACCATGGGTAAAGTTGATGCGATCAGGAACGCGCGCACTCCCAGAAACATATCTGAGATACGATCCTTTTTAGGATAAGTGCATTATTGTGGGAAGTTCGTGCCATGTCTGTCCACCTGTTTACATCCCTTGAACGAACTCTTGAGAAAAGATGTACCATGGAAGTGGACACGTGAATGTGACCGAGCTTTCAAGTCATGTAAAGCTCAGTTGGTAGAGAGTCCAATACTTGTTCATTACAATGTCATTAATCCAATGAAGCTAGCATGTGATGCTTCACCATACGGTGTTGGTGCTGTCTCTCATGTGCTAGTAAATGGAGAGGAGACGCCTATAGCATTTGCGTCTAGTACACTCAGTTACAAATAGAGCAAGAGGATCTTGCATTAAATTTTGGCGTTAGGAAGGTTTCACAAATACTTGTATGGTAGAAGGTTTGTAATCGAGACAGATCACCAGCCGTTGACAGTGATCCTAAATCCAAAAGCACACATACCAACTCTGGCAGCAGCCAGAATGCAAAGATGGGGCATTGATATTGACTGCATACCAGTATCAGCAATACTGACGCCATATCTAGATTACCTTTGGAATCGGAGGTTACCCCAAACAGAGAGAACGTGTTTTATTTCTCTCATGTAGATGAGTTACCTATCACTTCAGGGGACATTGGGAAGGCTACTTGCACTGACAGACTTTGGTCAAGAGTGCAGGAGTATGTTACAAATGGATGGTCAAACAAATCGCCGGATTCAGAGGCAGAACTGAAACCATTTTGTTGTACGTAGGAATGAACTCTCAGTAGACAAAGGGTGTGTCACGTGGGAAGCGAGAGTTGTAATCCCTGAAAGATACAGAGTGAAATTGCTAGGAGATCCTCCTGATCAGCATTTGGGAATGTGTCTAACAAAGAGTCTAGCTAGAAAAACTATCTATGATGGCCTGGTGCAGAGTTAGATGGACAACAATTGTTCATTGTGATTAATAGTCACTCCAAGTGGGTTGAGATGTTTCCAATGAACAAAACGACATCCAGCAAAACAATAGACATTTTGCGAGGACTGTTTGCGTCCGATGGATTTCCAGAGGAAATTGTGTCTGATAACGGACCTCAATTCTGTTCACAAGAGTTTGCACAATTCATGAAAGGGAATGGTGTAAAACACACTAGAGTCGCTCCATACCATTCCGCTTCAAATGGAGCAGCAGAACGCACAGTGCAAATTTTGAAGTGTACATTAGTCAAACAACTGCTGGATCCAAGTCCAAAGAAAAGCCAGTTGGCTCTGTTTCACAGACTGGCTAACTTGAGATGATGAACTAAGGAGAGGTTCTGCAGAGGAAGCATTGCTTGTAGTTGAATTGAGTCACCGAGTTGAATGTAGGTGCTTGTTTGCTAACATGGTAATAAAATGGCACATCCATTTCGCCCATCACTTTTAGCAACCTTGGAAAAATAAGATGTCATTAGTCTTTGGACGCACTAATGACATCTTATTCTTCCAAGGTTGTTAAAAGAAACACGTTAGTTACTTTAGACTTTAGAGATACAGCGTGGAAACGGGCCCTTCGTCCTACTGAGTCTGCGCCGACCAGCAATCATCCCGTACACTAGCGCAATCCTACACACGAGGGACAAATTACAATTTTAACCAATCCAAATAGCCTACAAACCCTTACGTCTTTGGGATGTGGGAGGAAACCAGAATACCCGGAGGAAACCTACGCAGTAACAGGGAGAAGTTGCAAACTCCACACAAACAGCACCTACAGTCAGGATTGAACCTGGGTCTCTGGCGCTGTAAGGCAGCAATTCTGCCCCCACTGTTACTTGATAGAATCTGACGAACCATGTGGAATTACAGAATTCTGCTTGTACTAGCATTGAACGATTTATCCACTTAATGCCCCCCCCTTTCCTCTGACATGCGCCTTTGAATTGTTTTAAAAAATATATATTTTCATTGAGTCATTTTTACCACCTTTTTCAGGGAATATAACCTAGGTCATAATTTGCAGAGTGAAAAATAATTTCTCCTCCTCTTCCCCTGGCATTTTTGCTAGTTTCTATACCCTTGCTTCCTCCAATTCAAGAAATGGTCTTTCCTGTTCTGCTCCATTAAACCACTTGTAGAGGAATCCACTGACTGCAGAAAGCAGCTGCTTCAAAGTCCTTGGAGAAAATTCCTTGAAAGCCGTGTGTTATCAGCCCTCGGTATCTATAACATTTCATTGAGAAGGTGGGGTTACTGTGTTACCGTTTATAATGCTGTTTTCTTTCCAAACATCGACCTCTTCCTGTCAGACCAGCGCCCAGGAAGTACAGCATCAGTCTGGAGTCAATCGAGGAATGCGAGGAGGATTTGGAGATAGACCCCAGTGAAGAGGTGGTGGTGGTACGGAAGGTGTGTATTGCCCATCAATTCTTCCTTTTCTAGTTGTAATCTAATTTCCTGACATTTTACACTCTATCTTGCACCCACCCCCAACCCCACCCCCACCCCAGTGAACTGGGCAACTCTGGAAAACCTGCTTCTATGTACTTACTAACTAATAAATAGGATACATAGTACATCGGTTTGGAGTGGGTGATTCAGGCATCAACACAGAAAACCTGGCCTGGTTTCTTTGTCCAGCCTCGCTGTCTGCACGTGGTGCCCCTCCCCTCACCCAGCAACTCCTCCTCTCCTGCGAGACATGAGGTGTTTGAGTTACTCTCATGTCGCACTCACGCGAATCGGTTTTCAAATGCATATCTCCAATCTCTCTGTTTCAGTATGAAAGAGCGCATTGAATACAAGCCAAGGTGTAAGCCAAATCTCGAAATGAATGCAATAAATTTGGTTATCTCATCTTAACCAAAAGAAATTCTTAAATGTAGAGACACCTTTCTAGGAATACAGAGAGCAGGAAAAAACAGCTGATGAAGGTTCATCTTTCCCCACCTTCAGCTTGCTGTATAGTGTAAGAATGGATACGTCACCCGTCACCAAGGAATCCAAGACTAACCATGGAAGCACTGTCATTTTCTGATTGACTGCGACAGAGGATTGTTTAGAATCTAGACCTCCTGTCCAATAGTTCACCAAGGAATCCACATTGCTTGTTTGCTCATAGAATAGTGCATTCATTTGGACCATAGTATTGAAGCCGCTGCCACCCATTCGTACATTATAATACAGATCTTTATAACATGATAATTAAATACAAATCTTCACATCTGTACCTTGGTATTTTACTAGTTTAATTCTGAAAGAACTGATTAGTTGAGGTTCATAAGTGATAGGATAAGAATTAGGTCGTTTGGCCCATCAAGTCAACTCCTTGATTGAATCATGGCTGATCTATCTCTCCTTTGTAACCCCATTCTCCTACCTTCTCCGCATAAACTCTGACACCTGTATTAGGTTGATGTTAGTTAGCTATTGACATCTGTTTCTGTTTTGCAGGCGAAGAGGCGAGTGAATTTCTTCAAGCGTTTATTTACTGCTCGAAAATGAAGACTTCACGGACCAGGTCACGCTACTTGGTCTTGGCGTACTTTGCGACACCACATTTGCTTGTTTACGTGTGCCTGGCGAGACGTTTGTAGATGCACTACAGATGGGAATGACACCAATGTATTTATCAAAGTTGTTAATGAGTTAAACACTGACCTCAGGTGTATAAATGAATACTGTATTGTTAATGCATGAAAAGTATGAAGGCAGCTCCCAGCGATGCATGTTGGTGTTGAACCGGCCGACCCCTGTACGGAGCCGATTCAGGGCGACCCACTCTTTGCAGGGCATGTCCGAGCCAGGTGGGACTGTGGTGTTCGGTGCAACAGTGAATTGAAGAGGTCGGGAAGTCTGTTCCCAGCTGGTTCTCCAAGCTCCTAGTGTGTTGAAACCGGAGCCACAGAGGGTGGCTGCGTGACGGGAGAAGTGGCAACGAGATGACAGGCGTTGAGGTCCCAGTTGCTGTGAGTCCTGAGCGAGGTGGTGCAAAGGATGTTTGGTGTCCGATGGGGCCTTGCACACCAGCCTGTGGGTGAAGTACTCTGCGAAGCTTGGCGGGTGTGATACCTGCGAGCACCGGCAGAAGATCCGGAGTAGGGCATAGGCAGCCGGTGATGATCCGCATGGTGTCGTTGAGGATGGCGTCTAGCTTGCTTGTATAAGCGATGCGGCATCATGCTGGGGCGGTGTACTCAGCGGCGCTGTACATGAGTGCAAGAGACTGGTTCAGAGAGTAGATATCCTGGCGCCCCATGATGATCCAGCCAAGCAATGCAGGAGGTTGTTCCGCGCCGAGACTTTAGCACGGAGAGCTTCAAGGAGCGCTTGTAGGTCAGCTGCCGATCTAGTTTCAACCCAAGGTATGTAGGAAATGGGTTATAGGGTAGGGGTGACACATTGAGGGTGACGGTTAGCTGGCGTTGAGCTTTCTTGTTCAGGTGAAAGGCCGTTGTGGTGGTTTTTGCCACACTCAGTTTTAGTCTCCAGGTCTTAAGGCAGCCCGCGAAAAGTACCATATCCACTGAAAGCACATCCCTCATGTTTGACCAACTCCTGTCCGAATGCAGTCGGGCCAGGTCATCTCTGTATACATACTGGCGCTAGTTTGTGCGTGGCATATCGCTGATGAAGAGATTAAAGAGCATGGGAGCCAGTACCGAGCCTTGGGGGACTCCGTTTCTTAGCCGTTGCAGTCGGCTAGATTGTCCGTCGCTGGTCTTGAGTACAAAACTGCAGTTGGCCGGGATGTTAGCAAGGGACCGCACTAAATGGCGGTCAGTAATGGTGTGGAGGAGCTTCAAGATCAGGCCCTGGTGCTACACTGTATCGTAGGCGGCAGTGTGAGGTCCACCTTGCAAACCTTTTCCAAACTGTCTTCGATGTCATTGGTCAGCTTGACTATTTGGTGGGTAGTGCAGCGTCCCGTACAAAAGCTTGTACAGGACACAGAGGAGTGAGATGGGTCGATGGTTCCTTGGGTCGTACACACGCTTGTTTGGTTTTGGTAGTGCAATGACGGTGGCTTTCCGCCAGATCTTCGGAATGGACTGACCAATGAGGCAAGAGAAGTAGAACTCACGGAGCCAGACCTGGCATTTAGGACCGCAGTGTTTCAGGAATTCTGAGGGGGATGCTATCAGGACCCTGGGCTTTTCCGCATTTCAATTGAGTGATGACGGGAGAGAATTCTGCAGAGGAAAAGGCTGCTGACTGGAGCCCATCAGTGCCTGGAGCTTTCCAAAGATTAGTGGTTTCCTGTTTGACAGAACGAGTATGATTCTTGTCCGTGTCTTTGAAGCTGCCGTTGCCCAGGAGCTGGTGGGCGACAGAGTTGGACGTGACTGGGCAATGCTTTGGGCGGGTACTTCGACCGTTGAGGCGATTGAAGGTCTTCCATTCCACCCTACTGGAGTGTGTGAAGTCGATTCCTTGGACTGTCTCTTCCCACCATTCTCTGCGCTTTTTGTCAAGGCGGATTGCCAGTTCCGTAGCCTTGGAGGCAGCCTTTTCGCCAGGTTCAGCGTCCAGGAATGCGTCGTAGCATGCGTCACACTCTTCGTCCCATGTGGGGATGTACCGGCAATGATAGCCGCGAGGAATGGAACTCTTCGCAGCCCTGATGAGTTTACAGAAGGCTGTGTAGGCTTTGTCCAGATTGGTGGAGGTGGGGGTGGGGAAGGCTGTCGATCCAGAAGTCCACCAGACTTGTGAACTGGTCTCACCTGGCCTTGCGGAAATTCCACCTCTTCGCAGGGTTGGTTGGGAGAAGCTCGATGGGGTTGTCTGGGATAATCAGAGATGGGCGATGTTGTGATTTCGGGAAGTGATCCAGGATGATACGGTGTGAGGATGGTCCATTCAGGTTTGCAAAAGCCAAGTCAATGTTGGTAGTGGTGTTCCACCTGCCAGAGTGGAAGCTGTCCAGTTGTTTTGGGTCGTACAGGAGTTGAACGGCAGTAGCTGAGGCCCAGTCTGCTAGTGCAGCGGCATCCGAGTTAGTTGAACGGTAGCCCCAGGTGGTGCTGTGGCAGGTAAAGTCTTCGGCGCAGATGCAGGGCGAACCAAAGGTGGGGATGGAGTCTTTGTGGAGCTTGGTAGAAGGTGGCTTGTATACATTGATGACCGTGACACCTTCGACTTGCGTTGTTGCCCATTCCACGTCGGAGTCAGGAGGGGACACTGCAATCGCTTTCCATTTTGCTGTGTTCCTTACAAAAGTGGCAATCCCGTGGGTGTCACTCTTGGTGCAGGCTGCTCGGGTATAACCAGGGATCTTCAGATGGGAGCTATCACTTTTGTGAGTCTCTTGGAGCAGGATTGCAATGACTTTGTGGGTCTGTAGTAGATGTTCAATGATGGTGGTCTTGGCGTTGGTGAGGTCTTCCGCATTCGGCTGCAGCAGGGTGATGCCATCCGGTTCGACATCTGTAGATGCCCGCCCTAAAAAGGGCGCACGCTCCTGGTTGGCGCCGAGCTGCGGCGACTGAGGTTGCATTAGGGCTGCAAGCTGTTGTTGTTCATTGTTATTTCTGCTGCTGTCTCTGTTTGTTGCCGTTTGCCTGACTGAGGTCAGTTGACAGGGCTCACCACAGGGAGGTCGACAACATGAGCCCTATGTGTTATACAAAACGGTTATATACCTTTATACAGGACGAAATCCGGCTTGTTCAGCGGGTAGTTGGGGGTCGACGATTGGATCGAGCCGGGCCAGGAGAAGCCGTTCGAGAAGCTTGTACGGGACACAGAGGAGTGAGATGGGTCGATGGTTCCTTGGGTCGTACACACGCTTGTTTGGTTTTGGTAGTGCAATGACGGTGGCTTTCCACCAGATCTTCGGAATGGACTGACCAATGAGGCAAGAGGAGTAGAACTCACGGAGCCAGACCTGGCATTTAGGACCGCAGTGTTTCAGGAATTCTGGGGGGATGTTATCAGGACCCTGGGCTTTTCCGCATTTCAATTGAGTGATGACAGGAGAGAGTTCTGCAGAGGAAAAGGCTGCTGACTGGAGCCCATCAGCGCCTGGAGCTTTCCAAAGATTAGTGGTTTTCTTTTGACAGAACGAGTTTGATTCTTGTCTGTCTCTTTGAATTGGCCGTTGGCCAGGAGCTGGTGGGCGATGGAGTTGGCCGTGACAGGGCAATGCTTTGGGCGGGTACTTCGACCGGTGAGGCAATTGAAGTTCTTCCATTCCACCCTACTGGAGTGTGTGAAGTCGATTCCTTGGACTGTCTTTTCCCACCGCCCTCTGCGGTTCTTGATCGAGGCAGGTTGCCAGTTCCGTAGCCTTGGAGGCAGCCTCTTCACCAGGTTCAGCGTCCAGGAATGCGTCGTAGCATGCGTCACACTCTTCGTCCCATGTGGGGATGTACCGGCAATGATAGCCGCGAGGAATGGAACTCTTCGCTGCCCTGATGAGGAATTTGCAGAAGACTCAGTAGGATTTGTCCAGATTGGTGGAGAAGGGGGTGGGGAGGCTGTCGATCCAGAAGTCTACCAGACGTGTGAACTGGTCCCACCTGGCCTTGCGGAAATTCCACCTCTTCGCAGGTTTGGCTGAGACCGGCTCAATGAGGTTGTCCGGGATAATCAGAGATGGGCGATGTTGTGATTTCGGGACGTGATCCAGGATGATACGGTGTGACGATGGTCCATTCAGGTTTGCAAAAGCCAAGTCAGGGTTGGTAGTGGTGTTCCACCTGCCAGAGTGGAAGCTGTCCGGTTGTTTTGGGTCGTACAGGAATTGAACGGCAGTAGCTGAGGCCCAGTCTTCTAGTGCAGCGCTATCCGAGTTAGTTGAACGGTAGCCCCAGGTGGTGCTGTGGCAGGTAAAGTCTCCGGTGAAGACGCAGGGCGAACCAAAGGTGGGGATGGAGTCTTTGTGGAGCTTGGTAGAAGGTGGCTTGTATACATTGATGACCGTGATACCTTCGACTTGTTGCCCATTCCATGTCGGAGGGGAAACTGCAATCGCTTTCCATTTTGCTGTGTTCCTTACAAAGTGGCAATCCCGTGGGTGTCGCTCTTGATGTTGGCTGCTCGGGTATAACCAGGGATCTTCAGATGGGAGCTATCACTTTTGTCAGTCTCTTGGAGCAGAATAGCAATGACTTTGTGGGTCTGTAGCAGATGTTCATTGATGGTGGCCTTGGCTTTGGCGAGGTCGTCCGCATTCAGCTGCAGCAGGGTGATGCCATCCGGATCAACACCTGTAGATGCTCGCCCTAAAAAGGGCGCACGCTCCTGGTTGGCGCGAAGCTGCGGAGACTGAGCTCAGTTAACAGTGTTCACCACAGGGAGGTCGATGATTCCTATGTGTTATATAAAACAGTTATATAAAAGCTCTAAATGCAAAATTATGTATATTTTTGAAATGTTAAGGAAGGTTATTTAACTGTTCCTGAGGAGTTAGGATATCAGAGAGAGATCATATTGAGAGATTATATTTCTACTTGGAAACGCGTCTGTACATTTAAAGTGGTGCTGCAGATTTGAGGAAAGCACTGAGTACATTAGAATATAATCTATTACTCTCATGTTTGTTATGTTGCCATTAGGGTACAATTTAGAAATGCACTTTTGTTAATTATTTTGTTTGACAAAGTTTTTATTAAAAGTTACAATTCGTTTTGACTGTTTTATCACCTGTATTTATATTTGAGTGAAAATCGCAACCAAAAGATGTCCTTAAATTGTGTTACTTGTTTACTGCCATAATGTCACTGCCATAATGTCTCTACCATAGTGGGTACCAGGGGTATTTAGCTGCACCTTGACCCACTGCACTTCTATGGTAGCACAAGTATGCTGGCCACCAGCATTAAGGATGTCACACCCCAGCCACTCCGCCCCTCTCCCATCAGGCACGAGGTATTGAAGTTTGTAAACACACACCTCCAGATTGAGAGACAGTTTCTTTCCAGCTGTTATCAGGCAACTGAACCATCCCACCAACAATTAGAGAGCAGTCCTGAGATACTATCTACCTCATTGGAGACTCTCAGACTATCTTTAATCGGACTTCATCTTGCACTAAAGATTATTCAAATTATTCCCTTTAACATCTGTACACTATTGATGGCTCGATTGTAATCATGTATTGTCTTTCCGCTGATGAGTTTGCACACAACACAAGATTTACACATGACAATAAACTAAACTAACTAACTGGTATTCAGGTGGAACTTGACTCTCCACAATGGATGTAATCTTGGTACAGATAAGTTTCAAGCAAGTTGTGGGCATTGCACTTTATTTCAGTCTTTTAATTATTGTCCTGCTGAGTTATTAAATATATGGTTTTGCTGGCAAGGCATCGATTACATAGAACAAAGAACACTACAGCACAGGACCTGGCTCTTCAGCCCACCGTCTGTGCCGAACATGAAGCCAAGACATATCCTTATCTACCTGCACATAATTCATATCCCTCCAATCACTGTATAACCAAATGCTCATCTACAAGTCTCTTACTTGCACAATTGTACCGGCCTGCACCCCCAGCAAGCTCCAGGTGCTTCCACAAATCCCCTTTAAACTTTATCCCTATCATCTTAAAGATGGGAGAGATAGATCAGCCATGATTGAATGGCAGAGTAGACTTGATGTGCTGAATGGCCTAATTCTACTCCTATCACTTATGACCTTAAAGTTAATAATTCTCATTTAATATTTTCACCCTGGGAAGTAGGTTCGGACTGTCTACCTCATCTATGTACCTCACATAATTTTATTTACTTCTAACCAGTCACCCCGCATCCTCTGACTTTCCAGAGAAAACAATCTAAGTCTGTCCAACCATTCCCTGTACCTAATACACTCTAATCCAGGCATTATTCTGGTAAACCGCCTCTGCACCCTTCCCAAAGCCTCCAAATCCTTCTTATATTGGGACAACCAGAACTGCAGGCAACACTGTAAATGGGAAATGAGTCTGAAGAATGGTCTCGATCCAAAATGTGGTATTGCTTTTCCCCAGAGATGCTGCCTAACCTGCTGAGTTACTCCAGCTTTTTGAGTTTGACTCCAAATGCAGCAAAACCAAAGTCCTATAAAGCTGCATCATGACTTCCGGACTCATATTCCCACTGCCTGGGGTAAGAGATTGCAAACTTCATGAGGTCCACCCTGTTTCGACGAATGCAATGCACCTGGCTTGCACAAACATAAGATCAAACATAACAAGTTGTCTAACAACTTTGGGCTGTGTACACCCACCATACGAACGAAGAAGATACTCAATGCCCTGACCTATGAAAACAAGCATACCATATGCCTACATTTACTACACTGACCCATTGTAATGCCACTTGCAAGTTATAGACTTGGACCACAAAATCCCTCTGTACATCAATGCTGTTAAGGCAGTCTAGCCATTGATTGTAGAAACAAAGAACTGCAGCTGCTGGTTAATACATAAAAGGACAAAGTGCTGGAGTAACTCAGCATCAAGCAGCATCATCGTAGAACATGCACAGGTGAGGTTTCAGTTTGAAATCCCATTATTGGTGTACCAATCCTAGTGAATGTATCCTGCTTGTGTAGCAAGCTATAGTCACAGAAGGCTCCAAAATATTTGGCATGCTGAAGAACCAAGAGGCCAATGAAAATGAGGAAGTATAAAAGGTATATGAGGATAATAATAAAAGGTATTGTATTGGTTAATGAGTCTGAAACCTGATACATCTTAAACATCTGATGATCTGTATCCCAGTTTGAAAAATATGCAAGGGATCACTGCAGTGTGGTAGCTTTTTCCAGGTCTAAGTTCACAAAGAACCTTCACAATTGACCAAAGGCTGTGCTAGTACATTGAACACGATAGTAAATTTCATCAGAGACGTCTGATTTTCTGCGAGATCGCTCCTGAGTTACAAGAAGTGATCCACATTTTCCAAGGTCTAACTGTGAAGATTAGTTATCAATGAACATGCTCCTTGGCCCAACTCTGACCAAGATTCCCATCTAAACTTGTCCTATTTAGTCCATAGCCCTCCAAACCTTTCATATCCATGTACCTGTCCAAGTGCCTTTTAAATGTTGTTATTGTACCTGCCTCAAATACCTCCTCTGACAGCTCATTCCATGAACCCATCACCCTCTGAACATAGAAGACTATTGGGCAGCTAAACTGCTTCAGTGATTGATTCAGTGAATATTACCCTAATTACTGAGTAGAATTACTGCTTTGTTTGATAAGGGGGCAAAACAAAATCTTTCACATCTCCCGGAACAGGCAATCGGGATATCATTGTGATCACCATAATGCAGCACTCTCAGTACTGCATGACAATACTGGGAGCATCAACCCAACCCTTCCTAATCAAAGGCAAGAATACAACTGAATCGAGTGGACACTTAATAAAGGTCACTTGTCTTTCAGTATGTTTGTACTGAAAACACAGAAAGGTTCGCCTGGACCATTGAAAGAACGAGGTAATACTTAAAAATGGCAAGATTTTTTGGATTACGAAATAAAAGCTTCACGATTAAAGAAAAATGTTGCATCATCTGATGGGTGTGGCCATTTTAACTTTTATTGGAAATTTTGAATAATTGTTTAATTGGAATCAGGTTTCAAGGGTTTAATCAATGGTTAATTAGTTTCATTTGCAGCTATCAGCAGAGATGCTGGCTGTAAACCCGTTACATTTTGTGAGAAGGTTCAGCTTTCAATAGCTGATGAGGTCTACTTTTTGTAGGATTTTTGTAGGAATTTAAAAACGAGTATGATTGGGGACATTCTCCCTGATGTCCTGCCTAATTCTGGGAGACATTACCTGTTTTTTCTCTCATTGCCATTTTTGAACATTCCTACACAAAAAGTTAATATTTCGGAAGTATTTCATTAGCTGTAACTATTTCTGTGAAAGGGAAATGCTTTATAACGAGAGTCATCGAGTCTTCTAGCGGAGAAACGGCCTCTTCGGTCCAACCTGCTCACACCGGCCAACATGCCGCATCTGCACTGGCCCCACCTGCCTGCATTTTGCCCATATCCCTCTAAATTTGTCCTATCCATGAACCTGTCTAAATGTTTCTTCAATGTTGTGATAGCAGTGACAACTACCTCTTCCGGCAACTAGTTCTATACACCCACCTCCCTTGGTGTGAAAAGGTTACACTACAAACAATAAGAAAAAAAATTATTTTAGAAACTTGAACATTATAATATTGTAAAATCATGAACAGCACTGTAGTGCAGCAGGTAGAGAGCTACAGAAATAAACCCTTGGATTAATCAAAACCCAGACGCTGTTTCAATTGAGATAAGGGCAGTTGTGCACTCCAAAGCAATATCTGGACATGGCTGTCTGATGGATAAGGTTTCTACACATTACGAATAATAGCATCTGTTTATGATCACTTGTGTTTTAAGTTCACAACACTTCAGACAGATGCCACCAACTATTTCATCCCATGGTTTTGTAAAGGCTGTGGATGTTCACAGTCAGTTCCTGCAGACATCCACAACTGTTGGACTCTCTCTTTTCTCTCTTGCTTGAGTTCGGTCCTGATTGTACAGAGGGTTGAACAATTAAATATCTGTAGTTTGATTGAGGTTTCCTTCGCTTTACTCAATGTACTGCTGATGAAAGACATCTTTTTGCAAGCTTTTGCATCATGTGAACAAGAGAAAGGCACCGAGCACCTCAAACCTGTTTGGTCCTTCGGCAAGCTGATGCTTGGTCTCTAATCCATTTCCCTGAGTTTGATGGAGACGCATGAGGCTGCAGATACTGCAATCGTGGAGTCACAGTCATGCAGTGTGGTGACAGGCCTTTCGGCCCAACTTGCCCATACCGACCATGTCCCATCTACAATAGTCCCACCTGCCTGCGTTGGCCCATAGCCCTTTAAACCTGTCCTATCCATGCAACAGTCAGGAGCAGCGATCAATCTGCTGGAGGGACTCAGTTGGTCAGGCAGCAACCCTGGACAACATGAAGAAGGCTCCTGACCTGAAACGTCCCCTATGCATGTTCGCCAGGTATGCTGCTGCCTGACCCACTGAGTTGAACTGATGATCAGCCATGAGTAGGAGGGGTGGTGGTGTCGGCGGTAAGCGAAGGTCCGAAGGTCGGACAGCTGGCCAGGCTGCTGACCGACGGGGCCACAGGTGAGGCACTGCTGCTGCATTCCATGGGCTGCACTACGTCGGGATGGGTGAGGTGTGGTGGGATGCGGCGCTCCGACCCGACAGTCCCCTCTTTTTTTCTACATATCTATGGGTGAAATGGACAGGTCAGTGCTCCTCATCTGCTCGAGAACAGTACAGCACAGAAACAGGCCCTTTGGCCCACAATGTCCATGATGAATATGATGCCAGGTTAAGCTTATCTCTAGTCTGAAGGAGGGTCCTGACCAGAATCATCCTCCACAGATGCTGCCTGCCGCATTCAGTTACACCAGCACTTTGTGTTGTGCTCAAGATTCCAGCATCTGTAGCTCCTTGTGCCTCCACTATGCTAGTATTCTCTGCTTGCTCCTGATCCTTATATATCCTTTCTTTCCTCCACTTCCCTCTAACGATGCTCTCAGCTCTTTTTTACATTTACTATCTGTTTCCCCATGATTTATTCCTTTCTTTGGTTCCTTCCTCTGCGATCGAGATCTGGTTTCTGTGACAGCAACAGGCTAAAGGGAAAGAGAGACTTGAATGCCAATCATACTTTGCACAGTGCCGCAGCTGGTAGAGCTGCTGCCTTGAAGCACCGGAGACCCAGGTTCGATCCTGTCCTCGGGTGCCATCAGTGTGGAGTTTCCAGGTTTACTCCCCGTTCCCTCCCACGTCCCAAAGACGTGCAAGTTTGTAGGTTAATTGGGTCTGTAAAATTGCTCCTAAAGTGTGGGGAGTGGATGGGAACTTGGGTGGGATAACATGGAACTAATGTGAACGGGTGATCGATGATTGGCGTGACTCGGTGGGATGAAGGGCCTCTCTCCATGCTGTATTGTTCAATTAATCAAACCTCCCAATAGACAATAGACGCAGGAGTAGGCCATTCGGCCCTTCGAGCCTGCACCGCCATTCAATGTGGTCATGGCTGATCGTTGTCCCCAAACATTTCACAATCAATGACATACTCTTGCACTGGTGCAGAGCAGGAGCCGATCGAACACACAGTAAGCTCCCATGGAACGGAAGACACTGTGGTGATGTGATTGGGAAATGGCTGAAGATTGAACAGGGAAATCTTTGCCTCTTCATCTCAGTTCCACGCCATTGATGACATCCCCCTGCATATCTCCAAAACAGCAGCTCTGGAGATAGACATGCTGGAGTCACTCAGCAGGGCAGGCAGCTTTTCTGGAGAACGAACGTCTCGGGTCGAGACCCTTCTTCAGACCCTCCATCCGTCCCTCAGTCCCTCCAGAGATGCTGCATGACCCGCTGAGTTACTCCCCCATCTTGTGTCTACCTTTGATGTATCTGCAGTTCCTTCCTACACAGCAGCTCTGGAACGGCTTGGCCTGTGGAGGTGGACCTTGTGACTCAGCTGAGGCCAGTGAGGTAGACAGGGTGACTCATGGGACATGTGTGGGAGGGACATGTCGGGCGCAGTGGGACATCTGCCCCATCCCATTTTCATGGCTGAACCTGCCCTTACCTCTCTGATGCAGTCTCCATGAGGGTGGAGAGTTGGGGGAGGCTGCTCACTGTAGAGGTTGGCCTGACGTCAGGCCTAACGGGCAAGGCCATCCAGTGGCCACTCAGTGGACAGCATCAGGCCTGGAGGTCAAGGGTCACTGTGTGGCAACTACAGATTTGTAGGCCATGGGTCACTTCAACTACAGATCTGGACAGTTGATGTGTCAGGTCAGTGCCATGATTGTGTGGACAAGATCAGGTCTGATAGTCACAGGTCACCGTGTGGACAACAGCACTGCTGAAGGTCAGGGGTCACTGTGTGGACAACGCCAAGTCCAGAGGTCAAGGGTCACTATGTGGCCAACAGCAAGGCTGAAAGTCAAGGGTCAGGTGCTCTATCGCTTTAAAGTTCTTTCACAACATACCTGCTTTTCTTTTCTCCAGAGGCTGAGTACAGGGCCAATTCACTGCCAGGTGGTTTCCCCTCCCTCCTCAATATGGCATTTAGTTACAGCTCATTGATAGCACCATAGAGCCAGAAGTTGATGCATTCAGTTACCATTCAACTTGTAGTATCACGGTGGGTTAGGTATAGGTTTGGTTCATTATTGTCATTACACTGATATACAGTGAAAAAAGATTTTACATTTTATCCGACCAAATCATACTATACCCGAGTACAATCTGACCTGCCTGGAACGCTGAGTTGCTCCAGCACTTTGTGTATATCTTTATATAGAGGTACAACAGGCAATGTAAAGAACCAGAGTGCAGAATATAGTTTTACAGTTTTGCTCATTATAGTTGCAGAGATAAAGTCTAAGTCCACAATGAGGTAGGTTGGATGATCGGGACACTAACTTATGGGAGGACCGGCCCGCTCAGTCATCAGAAAACAATGGGGAAGAATCTTTTCCTGGGTCTGGTGGTCTGTGCTTTCAATCGTTTGTATCTTTTGCTTGACTCAAGAGGGGAGAAGATAGAATAACTGGGATGAAAAGCTAGAGAGCCAGCATGGAAACAGGCCATTTCGGCTCACCGAGTCCATTCCGACCAGCAATAACCCATAGAGTAGTTCTACCCTACACACTAGGGACAAGTTACAGAAGCCAAGTAACCTGCAAACGCTGCCTCAAAAAGGCTGCTAGCATCATCAATGATCCACACCATCCTGGCCACTCACTCATCTTCCCGCTGCCTTCAGGTAGAAATACAGGAGCCTGAAATCTGCAACATCCAGGTTCAGGAATAGCTTCTTCCACCACAGCCATCAGGAACTCAAACAAAACGCTGAACATTAATAGCCCAATGCACTTTTTCTTCTCATTTATATTTATGTGTATGTATATTTACATACACATAAATATAATACATGTGCATGTATATTTACATACACATAAATATAAATGAGAAGAAAAAGTGCGTTGGGCTATTAATGTTCAGCGTTTTGTTTGAGTTCCTGATGGCTGTGGTGGAAGAAGCTATTCCTGAACCTGGATGTTGCAGATTTCAGGCTCCTGTATTTCTACCTGAAGGCAGCGGGAAGATGAGTGAGTGGCCAGGATGGTGTGGATCCTTGATGATGCTAGCAGCCTTTTTGAGGCAGCGTTTGCAGGTTACTTGGCTTCTGTAAAAAAAAAAAAAAAAATATATATATATATATATATATATATATATATATATATATATATATATATATATTCAATGGTATATGGTCACACTGATCTGTTCTGGGTTTATTTATGCCTTCTATGATCTGTATAGCTGAAGCAAAGCAAGAATGTCATTGTCCTATCTGGGACACAGCTGAAGCAAAGCAAGAATGTCTTGTCCTATCTGGGACACATGACAATAAACTCTCTTGAATCCTGAACCTGCATGTCTTTGGAATGTGGGAAGAAACCAGAACACTCGGAGAAAACCCACGTGTTCACGGGGAGGATGTACAAACTCCGTACAGACAGCACTCAGTCAGGATTGAGCCCGGGTCTCTGGCGCTGTGAGGCAGCAACTCTCTCGCTGCGCCACCGTGCCTGATTATGTTGGTTGCCTGGTGGTGAGACTGTTCTGTGTGATGGACTGGGCTACATCCACACCTCCTCGCAATTTCTTGTGGTCTTTGGCAGAGCAGTTCACAAACCAAGCTGTGACGCTTCTCAATTGGATTATTATCCAGTCAATTTAGGCTGTGGGCCGAGGAGCTTTATTCTGCAGTTTCGTGACCCAAGTCACCAAACTACATGAAATTTTCACATATTGTGTAAAAATATTTATATAAATCACTCCTGAAACTCGATATGAAGAAGACTTGCACATTTTTATTAAATTAGAGAAAAAACGGAAAAATGTCAGGTATTTTTTAGTCCAATCAAAGCACGTTTAACATTGAGTTGTCTGCCAGTTGGCCAATCACGCGCTTTGTTTCAGGCTAGCACACAAAATGGCTGAGGGGGCTTCACAGATGCCTGTTTTACTGGAGATTCCGATTTGTTGTTGTCCTGTGGAATAAATGTCGTGGAAACTTGCAGCAGCTGTGTGTGGAGTTTGAACATTTTTCCTGTGGTGTTGCGGCTTTCTCCCACATCCAAATACGTGCAGGTTTGTAGGTTAATTGGCCTCTGTAAATTGCCCTTAGTGTGCAGGGAATGGAATTAGTATGAATATGTGATCAGGTGGTTGGCATGGACTTGATGGGCCGAAAGGCCTGTTTCCTGCTGTATCTCTAAACCAAACTAAACAAAAAATTCCAGTTCAAAGACCATTTGTCAGAACTGAGAAATTACGAAAACAAGTTAGTTTTCACAAACTATTTTGGTCTCATACTTTCCTTGCTTTTTCTCTCTTTCTCACGAAAGACGAAGAGTTCTATTTTTCAGCATTTTAAAGTTTTATAAATTTTTTATTTAGTGGTGGGATTTGAACTGGAATATCTGGATTGTTAGTTGAGGCCCATGCATTACTTTTGTCTGCTTCACCACTATATCAAAATATATTCAAGTCTGATATTGAAAATGCGAGGCATGTGGGTATCAACCAGACAGTCGACTTCAGGGAAAGGATCAATCATCAGCTGTAAAATAGCACACCGGCTTGCACAGTTTATGGTCTGCTCTTGCAGCTCTCATTTACCCCAAGGTCCAGCTGATATGTTACATGACCGGAAATAAAACCCTACTTTTTTTCTGCAATACGTTGACAACACTGTGCCAACCAACGTGTTGCAAACAGGGCACAACAAAATATTCCATTCACAGTAAGCAGTATATTGTAAAAAAGTCTATTCAGTGGGGAAACTGTCTATTCAAAGAATAGAGGAAAGGGAAACGAATAACATTTCTTCAAAACTTGCTATGTGGAAGAAAGTTACACATAAATCATGTACATAACAACAATCTCAGTCAGTAACAGTGATGTGGTCACAAAGTCCGATTGACCGTGGAACTACTCAATTATTGTATCCTGGCCAGCTAACATAATTCACAGAGTCTTTGATTTTGGTTCAGTACTGACTCCTGGAACTCGGCGCTGTAATAACTAAAAAAGTGCTTGTCACGATTGTTCGTGATGTTTTCAAGAGAGAGTTAGATTTAGCTCTTTGAGCTAAGGGAATCAAGGGATATGGGGAGAAAGCCGGAATGGGGTACTGATTTTGGATGATCATATTGAATAGCGGTTCTGGCTCGAAGGGCCGAATGGCATATTCCTGCACCTATTTTCTGTTTCTACAAGCATTGGGAGAGAATTTACTGGCAAATCATAACTCTTTCTAGTGAATGGGAGCAAAGAGGGCAGCCACAAAGTGGATTCTCAGTCTCCCGTCACTAACAGACGGACTTGGGAGAGTATCAAAGAAAGTGGGGCCGAATTGCATCAAAGATTAGAACATGACTCCATAACACATAAACCAATTATTGTCCACCAACTAGAGGTTAACACTGCCACCTGTTGGAATACAAGGATACAACAGGCTTGTCTCATAAATAATAATTACTATGGGACATACGTGCAGGTTTTGTTTTATCTTGCTGTAAGGATTTTGGCAGCCGCTGTGAGACCAAACAGGATGATCACAGAGGTTAGAAGCAAAACAACAAGGTCACTGCTGACCACAGAATCCTGGGCTATTATGTTTCATGGCAGGGTCAAGGACAGATATCGTCTTGGTGAGAAGAGGGAGCAAAATAAGAAGATACATTTATATACTGACAAACCATTTCTTCAGTTAAATACCAGAAGTCCCATTCAACTTGGGACCACTTGCAAACCAACTCCTTTCTTAGCCTGTAGGCCCAAGGAACAACAGATGCTGGTTTACGTAAAGGACCCAGGGGTACTGGAGTAAACCAGTGGGTCAAGCAGTATTTCTGCAGATCGCAGATCACGTTTCAGGTTGGAACCTTTCTTCAGACTGGCAAGTGATAAGTAGATTGCTAGCAACAGTCTGAAGAAGGGTCCCGACCGAAACGTCACCCCTTTCTGCATGTAAACCTTCTCCCTCCATTTCCATGTGTTTATCTAAAAGCTGCTTAAATGCCACTATTGAATCTACTTCCACCACTACTCCTGGCAGCATCTCCTTTGAACATCTCCGCCTCTGATCTGAATGTTATGTTATGTCTATTCTGTGACATTTTCACCCCGGCGAAAAGGTTGACTGTCTACTCTAATGTTAACTGTTTCCTTTGCCACAGATGCTGCTTGCAGCATTTTGTTCGTATCTGCAGTTTTTTTAACTTTTACTCACTACATTCTTCATCCCTATTCTTATCCTCCTTCACTTCTAACAACATTTCTCCCATCTCCAATTCTCCTCCCTTGCCGAACGTCCCTTGTTCTCTGTTCCATTACTCTCTCCCGTCTCAATCTCTCCTTTTTGAGCATCGTCTGCCAACTCCTTAAATCTGCCCCAAATCCTATCCCCTCCCTCAACCGTCCCTTTGGTTCCCTTTTGGTCCCCCCCCCCTCCTCCCCCCCCTCTCCCAAATGCTCCACGTGTCTTTTCTCACCCACTCTTCCCCTAACAATCGTTCCTTCCTCGATGCCTCCTTATCTCTATTCCTCTACTCTCAGTGTCTGCATGGGCATGCAACATCTTCCTCATCCTCCACCATTTCCAATCCCTCTTCTCCAACTTGCCCAATCTCACTTCATGTTCCAGCCCCTATATTTAAACTGTGTGCCTCGTGCTTCTCCATTATTCAGAGAGCCGGTCCCTTCATCTCTCCTTAAACTCCCTCCACCGTCCGCATCCAAAACCCCACCTCCCTCAGCCCCCTTGCCATTTTCCT